>NW_028277170.1:4482500-5082500 GCF_051122295.1 Plectrocnemia conspersa | reverse complement strand
CACACATACACTCTCACCTTTTTTTTATATGCTTATGAAATTTTACGATCGAAGTAGCAGTAAAAATATAGTTTCATTTTATATTCTCCTTTGATACGTTCATAGTTACTTAATATATAAAGAAAAATATTTTATCTCGTCAGTTCGCGCCCCAAGACGCGATACATATTTATTTCGAAAAGCTTTACAAAAAAATGGGGGAAACTTTTTTTCAGATTTGTTATATCCGACTTTCGCTTTCTTTATACATATCATAATGTTACGCCACGCGCTTACAAATATATGTAATATACAGCCCTGTTCTAGCAGTAGCTAAAGTTTTTTTCACACCTTATCCCAATATCGATAATCCCATAAAGTTCCTGGTGAGAAGGTAATCAAAGATCTTAAAAACAATAGCCATATACTGAATTTAATTAAAAAAATAATTTTATCAATAAATATTTTTTAGCTTTTTGCTGTTTATTATAAAAAATGAATATATATTTAGAGGTTTGCGAGTATTACTATTTTTGTAATCTCGGTATTCATCGCGATAACTTATCTGGGATTATCGATATTATAAAAATTATTAAAGGGGGGGGGGGGCATTTTTTTTCATCAAAAATATAAAAATTATGAATGCATGCTGTACTTACTGAGTCTCGATAGCTTGAACGCGTCCGCCGTGTTGATGACATCCACGTAAGCTTGCAGCTCGAAACGGCGTGATGATACATTTTGATTGTGATTGAGCATCGCAAGCTTGAATGCTGATTGCACCTCGTCTGATCCCTGCTCGAATATTGCACCTGTAAATATGAAACGGGTTTGTGAGTCTAGCAAAAGCTGAAACACTCCCAGAATATTAAATAAGTTGCTAAATGCACAAAGGGCACGTATATGTATTAAAAATTGCATAAATTTATAACAATGTTTAAATTAAACAAAAAAGTTCATCTCTGTAAAATTCATATTTATTTAAAACACTCTTTGTGCCGTCACATGTAATATACACACGAGGTAACATGGTGCTTGATCATTTAAAATTTAATTTTCAATGAAAATGTAAAAATATCACCACCACCATTTATAAATTTTACTATTTATATAAAGAAAAACCACAAACATTTTTTAACCTACGTGATAATAATAAAGGTGTCGTTTTACATTGTATTTAGTTATTTTATAATATTTAAAACAATATCTTTAATTAAATAATATACAATTTATTGCATCCCGACGCAGCGTCTACTCAATGAAACACTTCTTAAAATTGCTAAAGGGCGGTGTCATCAAACTGTCAATGCCCGGTGACTTTGTTCTGCGAGCTTTGGAGTTTAGAGCTCCTTATTCTTGCTGTTGTGTCCACGACGTCAATGCTTAAGAACACTCTTCCTTCATAAGCCATTCCGTTTCTCAACGAGCCATATGTAAAGATGTTTTTGTTGATAGCTATGATGAGAAAAAAATATGTAGGAAGGTGATCATCAATCTTAAGTGTGCTCCATAACTGTTAATTTTTAATGTTCAATTGCATGAATATAAATTGTATCATAATGCATTGCCTAAACCTGTCAATGATGGTCAGATTTATAATAAAATATAATATTAAAATAAAAAATATTTTCCTATAAATTATTCCATATATAAATTTATAAATGTATATCATTTTTATTATCTTAGTTTTAATGATTAAGAAATTTGTTTATTTTCTATAAGGATATTTTTACTAAAATATCTTTTTTATTATTTTATACTAACTCGCTTGAGAGAACAAATTATCGAGAATCATTGAGTTCAGATCGGAAATTAACGACGCAGAATCTCGGACCGGGCCAAATATTACAAACGGCCAAGAATCCAATATATTATTATACGTAGTATACGTACAAGTGTGTTCGGTCGATTGTCGATGTCGCAATAAGTGGAAAAAGTCGACCACAAATATTATATGAAGACGCCAGAAGGCAAAGAGGGAGCGAAGGAGGAAACCACACCACTCTACCACCACCATCACCAATCTTCCCCTCCCACTGTCGCCACCCAAGGGTTTTCGCTTGCGAAACACGCATTTTATGTACAGCGCCCGTTAACCGATCAAACTAAAAAGCGTTTAATTTAATTATTGAATTGTCCCCCCGGCGGAACTTTGATAGCGGACGATAAATTATCGAGTGGTGGGGGTGACCTCCTCCTCCTCTCTTTCTTCTCCGTTTGCCATATCATCCAGCATTGGAAAGATCTGGCGGCCAAAATAACGGCGTCTGTTATTACTATCTTGTGGTTATTAATTAACAAGAACTGTCTAGTCCTAAGCAAACACGGGGACTGCGTTATTACGGAGAGATATTGGTTTTATTACCGTTTTATATAATGTTTCTTTATATGTACATATATGCCTTCAGAGTATTTTTGCAATGGAAAAAGAAATTTCGGGAGAGTTGGGCTAGCCCTGCGATATATTCTATTTTTTACGGCGTTCGGGGAGGAATTTGATGTGTACCCTTGATCGCCATGGATTTAGATACTTCTGATTTTTAATTTATATTTTTTTATTGCATTTGGATACTTTGCGTTATATGTAGTATGTGCACAAGAAAATATCAATATATTAATCAATTGGACGGCCATTGGCAAAAAAAAGAATGGTAGTAGGTGTATTACTTCAAATATAAATACCGAAGTCATTTTCGCTGTGCTTTTTAGAGACGTAATTCATCTGCATTGCCTTATTACGATTGAAATACTATGTCTTAAAGAGTAGGACATCATAAAGAGTACGCAACACTAAAGTAGCGCACATTTCTTAAGGTAAAACCAAGCATTTATATCGATCTGCTGAGATGCTAAGTTTGCATTGCTACTCCAAAGTCACAGTCTTAAATGTATCGACTGAGATTGTAGGACTGTTCTACTGGCATCGAATTGGTTACCATTTCATTACACAAAAACAATCGTTTATCAATAACTCACTTCCGTAAATAATTGAGATACTCTTGGAGGTAGAGGAAATCTAAAACAGACTGATTTTCTTAAAATGTGGTCGAATTAAAAATGTACTATAAAATATATATTTTAAATTAGTAACATGAAATTATTTAAAAAAAAAAACATTTTAATAAAAATATTAGTTTTTTTTCTCTGAAAGGTGAGTAATTGGGTTAAATTTTGGTTAAATGAAATATGAAAATTTTAATGAGTAATTAAAATATTTTACTCTAATAACTAGGTGAGATATTTTATATTTAATATATTTAATATCTGATTTTTATAATTATGTTGTATACATAATAAAAAGAGGTGCTTGAAAATATTATCATGTAATTATCACATATAGATATAAAATATTTAAATTGAATATCGTCGACAAAGACATTGGAAACGTAAACGAATTTAATTTAATTCAAACATCACCATTCTGAAAATAAGCAATCTGAAGCCAGAAATGAAAAATATCGTATGTCTAGAGTTTAATATCCGAAATTAAGAATTGATAATGTTAATTTAATCCAAATATAGATACAAATACACTTTCTTTATTTAAAATATAAACATTATTTAACAACAAACATTGGGTTACCTGTGTATGTGCATAAAAAGTTACATGACGAGTAGTAGATTTTTTTATCTACAAATTTACTACATATTCAGTTATAGTCCGTTACCATCGATTTTACAATAAACAACGTTTTTGTTTATAAAAATCAATATTTTTAAAAAATGTCAAGATATCAAAAGCTTTTTTAATTCCGCTCTAATTAATTAATTTTGAATTGTAAAGTAACACATTTACATGTTTACAACATGATACTCTGCAGGAGAAAGTTTGGAGTAATATGAGAGAGATTAGGAAGTATTTATAATTTTAATTTGTTTAGTTTTGCAACAGTAATTAGTCAACTATGAATTTTCGAAATATTGCTGCAAAAATATTTTATAGTTATTTTTTTATGTATAGTTAAAATCCCTCTACAATATTTTTTATCTAAAGGGTTTATTATTATTTATTTATTTTATTATTTTAATAATTTATTTAGCTTAATAGCTAATCTTTACATCTAACAAATTTAGTAAACATATATAAAAATATATAAAAAATACATAACAGAAAGAAAAAATAAAAATATACAATAATAAAGTCTTAATATTATAATTTATTTCTATATGTACGAAGGTGTTTTTTTATTCCATTTATGAAACCCGTTATATTTTTGCTGTTTCCGATTTCTCTTGGAAGACTATTATATAAATCAAAACCTCCGTACATAATTCCCCTAGCCGTACTCGTTTTCTTATACTTAATTATCTTTAAATTTTCTCTATTTCTAGTATTATATTTATGTACATCTTTATTTCTTATTAAATACTTATTAAAATATTCTGGTAACATATTATTTTCTAACTTATATATAAATACTAAAACATTCATACTCATTATTTCTTGAACATTCAACCATTCTAATCTATCAATCATACTTTTACAATTAGTTAATCTATTTTTATTTAAGATTACTCTCATTGCCCTATTTTGTAATTTTTGCAACATTTGTTTATCTAATTTATTTAACATATTTAATAGTGTTGCACAATAATTAAAATGGGGCAATATTATACTAATGTAAATTATTTTTTTTGTATTTATACTTAATATATTTCTTAATCTAGATAATAAACCTATTTTTCTACTAATTTTTTTTTATATGTAATGTTCTTTAAAATTTAATTTTGTATCAACAATTACTCCTAAATATTTTATATTATTCACTATTTCTATACTAGAGTTATTTATTACTATTTTGGTACTATTATCTAACACATTTTTATAATTAATAAACATACATTTAGTTTTATTCTCATTTAATTTAAGTACATTATTCTTTAACCATATTTCTAATATACTTAATTCATTATTTAAATTATTTACAATTTCTTTAATGTTATCACCTATGCAATACATTAATGTGTCATCCGCAAATAGATGAATTTTACATTTTTTCACGTTATTAACTATATCATTAATATACAAAACAAATAACAATGGTCCCAATTTAGACCCTTGTGGTACTCCATAAGACACTAATTTCTCTTCAGAATATACATTATTTATTTTAACTTTTTGTTTTCTTTTATATAAGTAATTATTAAACCATCTTAAAACTATATCACTTATACCTATACTCTCCAATTTCTTTAACATTATTTTTCTGTCTATCGTTTCGAAGGCTCTCTTGAAATCCAAGAAAACTGCTCCAATGATTTTTCAATAATATAATTAATTTTACGAATAAACCAATAAATACAATATATTTATAACCAGCTTAATGTTCAATATTTTGTTCTTAGCTGCAATATAAAAAATATTAATATGAAATAAAATATCGATGATCATAATTTAATAAAAAAAAATACAAATACAGTCAAAGAAGAAGGATCAATAAATTAAATGCAAATTTGATTTAAGCTGAATATGTAGAACCATTGATTTTTGATTATATTCAAATTTAAGATGTTATTTTCGTAATTTACTAAGATAATGGTATTGTGGCGACCACACATATAGACACATTTAGAAGGGCGATTGTCTAGTATTTTTCGCAATTTATTTAATTTTTATTTTAAAAAAGAATTTATGCTTTGGTATTGAAAGCCCTAGGCCACCACTACATTAGATGGTTAACCTGCATAGTATGCGAAGACACCAAGTAAGCTTTTAGCAAGTATGCCGGATATGAGAGTTTTAAATCAAACCTGCTCAACAGTCAACCGTTTAAACGGCGCATATTCGCCGATAGCTTCTTTCGGCTCCGATGAATTATCGACGGGCTTGGACGTAGGAAATGTCATTTCTGTGATATACGACCGCTGACCGCCACACCGGCACCGCGGCATTAACCTTGCACGTTTCTTATACTAACACATAAACTTTTGCCGGCGAACACGTCCGCCGCTGATTTACCCTTTTCGGTCTTGCCGTTTTGTAAACTCGGCATATAAATTTCAGGGATCTTGACCGTGGACTAACTGAGGGCACGCTCTATTAAACATTGATAGTTTTGTGTAAGCCCGAGAGCACATTTCCAGCAATTTCAATATAAATATAAAGCAGTTCTAGTTATTAAAATCTATTAATAACTTTAGAAGTACGTTTATTTATGACATAAATAAACATAAAGTGTGTGACTTTTAATTTTAAATTTGATGTCGTATATTACAAGCAAAACAACCAGAACATGAATATGTGCTGGCATATGAAAATAATTCAATAAAATATGTTGAAGGATATATCTTAGTACAAAGCTAGAGTAAAGCCGCGTACGAAACAATTTGTTATTATTAAATTATAATTAAATATCAAACTATCTCTAGTATTAAGTTATCCCAGTAAACGTTGGCTTCATCACAGTTACAGTATAATGTGTTTGCTACCCTTTTTATGTGTGTACACAATACACATTAACGTAATATATAACGCGTCCGGGTGTATGATAAAAAATAATATTTGCGTCACGTTCCCGAACAGAGGGCAGAATAATTACATGTAGTGTAATCATACGTATGCAAATTACACATTATAATTCGTACATGGAAATCCGGCTACAAAAACATAGGAGAGACTTGGCACACATGTCATGATTGGAAAATCAATATGGTCATGCAATTGAATACGCGATAAAGGGCAAATATCATGAGGGTTTAATTCGAATGCTTACCCTTTGATATAACACAATCGGACATAGTGTTTGCGGAGCAATCTAAGTCTGATGTTATAAGTAAATGCAAATATGCTCTTAGAAACCATTACCATATTTTTTTCGTCTAAATTATTATTTAAATTAATTTAGATAGACAATTTATTTAGTGGACAAGAATATAATAAGTAACATTATTAATAGAAATTTAAAAAAATCTTTGATTTATATAAAATTTATTGTGAAGTTACATCATTACTTTTAACATTCTGTGACTGAGTTTTAAATTATTTTTTTGTGTAACAGTGCATTGAGATAATTTTGTAACCCGAATTGAATCCTGATATTTGAGCCGCGTCCAATGTGGATAATAATGAGCTAAATATTATGGTAGAAAAGGATACAATAATATTACGTTATAATTTTATACAAATCAGAATAAAAAACAGTTTTAGCCTGCATCTATTTGCTGTTGCAATATCAATAATCTACAGATCGATGGTATATGTATTATTTTTGACAATGACATTACAAATTTTCGGTGCAAAGATTGGATGAATATGAAGTGGCAAAACATAATGCAAAATCGAACAAGCCACAACAAAAAGGTATTAGTCTAGTGCTAGCAATATTCACTATAGCTTCCTAAACCTATTTAGTCAATTAACCCGGATGTTTACTGAAACTAATTGGATAACATGACAAGAAAGCTTGCAATTAAGCAGCTGTGATTGGTCAATGTAAACTGTTGCAAGACTAAAACTATAGTAGCTGGACTAATAAACTCTTTGTCCTTGCACCTATGAACTACCTCTTATTCGAAACATTAAATTCCTAACATTCTCTAAAACAGTGTTTCTCAACCCCAGGTACGCAAATATTTGGCGACTAGTTTAAAATGTTATGCTAAAATTAACCCACGTTTAATTTAATTACACTGAAAATGTAGAAAGTATTTACAAAATCACAGATATTTTTAGCATGAAAATTAATGATCTCCTAGTGCAAAAAATGTCAAGATTTTGGACACACCCACATCTACTGTAGTAAAGCTCAAAATGCGTAAAGTGAGCAGGAAATCTTGCGCAAATTGTAAAGGAGAACACCTTGCAAGATATCGCGGTTATCAAGTTGCAAAAGAATTGCAAGCAATACGCAACAGAATTATTCCCAAAACTCCGAAAGAGTTCGAATAATAAAATGTAATATAAAATAGCAAACTGTGTGAATATTGGGATGTGCTTAATTACACCCAAATATGTATCATACATTTTAATACATAGCTATGTATACTGGGGTGGAAAATCAGTGAGCGTGAAACGCACAAAGTTTCCTCTTGCTCGCCAGGCAGGTCATTGCGAGTCGAGTTGAAATATTTTATACTTTAGAGTCAGAAGTTGCAAATGGCCGGTCGGGGGCGAGAGCGGTCAGGGCGCTGACCAAACAGAACTGCTGGTTTTGTAAATACGTTGTAATAACTAATGAACCTTTGGTCTTGTCCAAAACCCGGGACAGGAAACTTTTCTCATGGCCTTGTAATGTTGTGTCTGCGGCCACTGTCTTAGATATATACACATGTGTATTATATAAGTATATGTGGTATATATGGATAATCTTAACAAATAGTGTCATTAAAATCATTTAAAAAATATAAAACGTGAATTATGATATAAACCAAACCAAATTTTGCATTTATCGATTTTAAATTTTATCATAATAAAAACAATAAAGTTTCTAACTGTTATTATATTATCCGACATCTGAAAATTAGAGGTTAATTTTTTTTTGATACATATGTTCAGTGAAATATTATTGCATAAGAAAATTAATAATAATAAGTATCTTGTCTGAAATAGTCTACAGCTTAAATAAATTGAATAATTATATTAATTGATAATTGAAGTACTTATAAGCAAAATTATTGCAAATCTATATAAGTCCTTTGTTACATTTAAACCGAAAAAGTGTGTTAAAAAAATAAAATGAAATATGCACCAAATATTCGATGCAGTGTTACAATGGCGACAAAACTCCACCCGACGAACGATGTAAAGCACAAAAGCAAAAACAAACATACACATGTACAGGAAGAAGCCAAAAAAACAACAGGAAAAACGAATTGTCTGTTTGGCCCGGTACGTGGCGACATTCGACAAATTTTATTGCGCCGCCAATAACAGATATTTTCGCAATTCCGGCAACGTCTTTACGGTCGTGCTACGGAACCAACGCCAAACAACGGCAACAATCTTCGGACGTGTTGAAATTTAGCACTACGCTCCCACCGAGGGCTCTGGGGGCGTAGGCTACCCCCAATAAGCGTCCGATATTCAAATAGGAACGGAACGGAATGGGAGCTTACAATAGATAGGACGCGCAAGAATGTGGGCTCTTTTGTTATATTATAAGTAAAAAGTCTGATTAGAGAATCTGCTATACGGATAAGTTATTTATAATGTTTATGAGAAATGGTCATTTTCAAAACTGATTTGGATCTAAGAAAAAAATCACACTACAACTGTGAAATTTGAGCGATATAATAGCAGAAAAATAATTCTATATCTAGGAAAACTACAGATATAAAAAAAATAGTAGAAAAACTGTAGCGACTCTGATTAAGCACTGTCTTTCAACTATTTTTATTTACTTAGCTTACTCCATATTTATAGTAAAAACATAATTCGATATACGTGGGAATAATGATAATAACATATTAATCCGTTACACATAATTACATACAATTTGATTAATGTGTAACATGTATCTATAATAATATATTCGTTGCTACACAAATTTATAATTAATAAAATAATGTGAGGTTGTTGAATCCGATTATTAGCGATAGTTAATTTGTTAATTCCATCAAAACCATTAGTAATTTTACCATTAAGTCCTCGGCGAAGCTTTGGCTTAATTCATTGTTCTATGCGTTTTTAGGCTAATATTTAATAATTTATAAAAAAAATATCTAAAATTTTTATATCATAAAAATTAATAAGCCAAAATTAGAACCTTGAGGAATTCCTGATTTGGCAAAGTATTGCTGCTCATATTGAATATAATAATAACGATTTGAAAAGTATGATTTAATTTTTTTTTGTTTTTAAAGAATTAAAGCACAACAAGATTTATTATTAGCACTAGAAAAATCAGTGTAGATGACATCTACAAACTTTCCCATATCGAGATTTTTGGCAAAAAATAAAAAAAGCAGATTCGTTGCTGCTGATCTCAATACCATGATGATCAATCAAATATCTTTTCACATGGTTTGAAGCATACTTAGAATGCTTACCAATACAATACATTTGCTGGTGCCTAAAGGATCGACACAGACATATAATTCTTTGTGATTGTTTTGTTTTGTATGCATGGGAGACACTTCAGTAATTTTCAATACATCAAGGAAAGTAATTGTTTTTTTACGATAGGTTAAAAGCAAACAACAGCAGATGTACAATAATGTAATGTATTTCTTTTAGCTATCCCGGTATGTATATTTTCCATTCTTAGTCATCTGAATTTTAAATCTTTAGAGTTTAACGACCGTTTGAAAGTTCTTTCTGAAACCTTGATAATTGCATTTGTTCAGATTCATTTTATCAAATCTCTACTTTCCTGTGCGCGTTGAATTGCTAAAGCTCCACAATGTTTGCGGATTATAAGCTATGTTTAACTAAATGTTATTTAAATAGTAGTTTTTTTAATGAACTGAACAACGAGTAGTAATTATTCAAATTGGTTTTCTTTCAAAGGTAATTGAATATTTTTATGACTTTTAACACATCTATTTCGGATACGATTCTTTTTAGCAATTAGAATAAATATTGATATAATACATCACACTATAAAAACATACTTGTGCTTTATTAAAATTTATGCATTTATGTACAATACTATAAATTAAAGGGCGTTAAAGATGTTTTTTATAATATTTTATTTATTAAAAAATACGCTAATTTATTATCGTATATATACAAATTTTACCATGAACCTAAAAAAATTAAATGACTTTTAACTCAAAATGGGATGAAATATACATGTTTCATAAATTATACAACTGCTATTTTGATAAAAATAGAGGTTTTAACTATGTGAAGCGGCACTTAAGAATTTGATTTTATTTGCATAACGTCGGGCGGCGGAATGCCTTTGATGAATAGCGATATTTTATTATTTGATTTTTGATATGTATATCAGCGAGATCAGATTTTTGTGTTATACTTTTGCTCCAAACTTTGTATTGTTTGTAAAACTACTACATTTTTGGTATTTACTTATTTTTATTATATAATGAAGCATATATGGGACACTATTCAATATTTTAAATTTATTTTATTTTATCAAAATTACTTATACAAACTATAAATATTTAAAATATAAGCTAAAAATTAAGATATAAATACGTAAATTATATACTACAATATTACTTATAATAAATATATAATTGAAAAAACAATCTAGAATAAATTAAATATAAATTTCAAAACAATAAAAAAATAATAGATTAATCAATATTAATAAAATATCGTAGTCCGTAAGGCGTTAAACTGATATCCTAGAGGCTACGGGTTCAGATCCCTGCAGCAAACTAAATATTTAAATAAAAATAATGCGCTACTATTAAAAATTACAAAAAATAATAAATTAATTATTTATAAAAAAATATAATTAATAAAACGCAGAAATACAGAAAATTTAAAATTACCTTGTAATTAATAAAAAAAAGTAATTTTTAATATAACTATAGAAAACATCAGAAAGATCATTAAATTTATTATTACTCAGTACTTAGTATGTAATCATATCGTGATTATTTTTTATCGTGAAAGTTATTGGGGAGAACTCGATTTACAAATATTATGTATATATTGTACATATAAAATGAATTTTAAGATATTTATTAATAAATAAATTAAATTTCATTATAAAATATTTACTTTTACACATATGATTTGTTGTTTGAATTAACCATCAGTTGATTTTTTAATGTGTGCATTTGCCATTTGCCCAAATATAGGCTGCATTTGCGTTTTAACAAATTGTTATAATAGTTCAGTATATCATATAGCTCAATATATACCATTATTTCAAATTTTATTAATTAAAAAATTGCTATGATAGCATTTGTGAAAACTCATATTATTAGTTACTTTTTAATTAATGTTAATTAACGTAAATGTAGTATTTTATATTTTTATGTAGGAAAAAATGTAATTTTAATATAATTACTATTTTTGAAATTTGTTTTGATTTTTAAATAATTAAAAACATATTTCCTATATGTAAATATTAAAATATTATTAAATTGAGTTATTTATCCGCAAATGTTGAAATCTAATGGCCGTTAAATCAGATGCTAGGACCAAAAAATCTGTCAACGCACATCTGACAGCGCAGATCTACAGAATCGATATGTCAGTGTAAATACACAATCATTACTCTGAGAAATCATTTGTGATAAGCTTAAAAAAACTCATGATTATTTATTTTTAACCATTAATGTTTTGTGTATATATTACCATATAATCTAAACTCCAATATGATCACAAACATCAGAATTGCATTCATTTTAAAAGAAAGAAACAAAACTACATGTAAGGAAATCGTTATATGAAAATATACAAACTTGACCATAACAAAATTATTATTGTTTTAGGTCCTAATAGAGGAGAAACATCACGAAACATGTTCTATTACCTTAAGGATCTATTGTATATAATCAACATAATATCATATGTTACATGTATATACATAAACACTAATCTCAAATAGAAAGGAATGTCTGAGGAATTCGTTAGTTGCTACTTTAATTGTGTGTATGATTAATATCTACTACACAAGTATTTTGTTTTATAAAGAACATGCTTATGTTAGCTCTAAGTGAATAGCTTAAATTTAGCTATTCTTAAAGAAAAATGATCACAAAGAACAAAAATTGATAAAACTCTTTAACTTATATATATATATATATATATATATATATATATATATATATATATATATATATATATATATATATATATATATATATATATATATATATATATATATATATATATATATATATATATATATATATATATATATATATATATATATATATATATATATATATATATATATATATATATATATATATATATATATATATATATATATATATATATATATATATATATATATATATATATATATATATATATATATATATATATATATATATATATATATATATATATATATTGATACACTTGGAATGATACCAATGAAATGTTTTTTTTACACGATATTGTGCTTTATGAATTTACATTATGTATGCAATTGTATACTGTTTTCTTATGAGTTTTACCCACTTGTATATTATTTGCTTACGAAGCTTTAACACTATAGGCAATATGACGTTAGTATGAAAAAGTCATATCACGTTCAACGTTTTGCCACAATTATATATAAAAATATAATGTTTCGTAATGTTATCAACTATTATATAAAGCTTATACTATTTTAAATTATTTTTCAATATCAATAATAATTTAATGTATTGCAAATGGAAAAACTCACTTTTTGGTCTCGGAGCTCGTCAATGTAACTCAAAATTTGAAGATTTCATTACGAAGATTGTTCTTTGATTGTTTATATAGTTCACAGTATATTCTTCTAATCCTTACATACATTATGTATATATTTAATTTAAATAGTTAAAACGTTTCTAGTTAATTTTCAAACTGAATATTTATATTCAGTTAAATCAAACAACTTACATGAAAATTATTGTCGCGTTGAAAAATTAATGAAAATTGTTATTGCGTTGCTATCGTTTATTTTGTTTTATATTTAAATGCTTATTTTTCATTGGTCGACAGTCAGAGCATCCAATCAAAAACAAAAGAATCGAGTAAACTAAATTTTTATTTTAAATAATTATAATTAAATATATTTCCGTTGTGTATGTGTATTATTATACATCATTTCAACTTGAAGCGAGCGCGTCATAAAGCGGAAGCGTCGGTTTAGAACAATTATATATTTGATAATTTCTAAAAGGGAATCAATATAAATAAAAATATTAAAAACACAGATTACCAATTCAGTTCGATATAATTTAGTAATTTATTAGCTCAAAAATACATTCAATGTGTAGAGACTATGAATTGTCGCTGAAAATTTAGATACCCAGGCTGCAACGCTTGGAATACAATGTCGACATACGAGCACATAGGGTTAATAATTACATAAGAGCAGAATTGCACATAAAAGTTTAATAGTAAATAATAATATAAATGTATCGGAGGGTAATATGAAATTTGTACGCAGGAACATAAAGAATAATAGATTATATGCTTTACAAAAGTGTTAATTTATCCTGACTATTGAAAAGAAATAAAAGATTAAGCTTTTATATTATCTTTTTTATGTTTATGGTAGGACATGTATATTAATGAAATTTAAATATTTTTGTAAGAAACAGTTCAAATGAGCTAAAATATAATTTTTGCTAATTGAATGTTGAAATTAGTTATTTATAATGCTAATGGTACTAGATATGAGTGTACTATTATATATGCTTAATGAAAATATAACACCATAGTAATATTAACCACAAGATAATATGGCATTTTTGAGATATATTGCATTTAGCCTAAATAACGTTATTGCGAGCGATAGCACTGTAATACTTTAGTTATAAATGTTTGAATGACATTATCTTGTTATGGGTATAAATGCCTATATAAATCTAACCTCTTTCGAGAAAATACATCAAACGTTAAATGGAGATTATTGTTTTAAAAAATTATTTAGCATCGCAGGGAAACAACCCCACGGTGGAAGGCTGAGAGGCAAATAGTAATGGATTTTGCCAAAGATTATTTTTTCTATTAAACACGTTATACATTTACTGTAACTGTTCCACTAAATTTGTTTTGACCAACATTTAATTATTCAAATTATAAGACTGTATTCATTATTAAAAAAGTAAGAATCGTTTCATTATTACTTGAAAAAAACTTTATATGACATTTATAAGGGTAAAATGAAATAGATGATCTAAAATTGTATTTGAATAACATTGATAAAAAAACCCTAGTTGTATGTCACTAAGCTCTCGAATGGGTTTGACAATCTCATATTTTATTGTATACAATTGCATATATGACTTTCCATCACCGTGTCACGCATTGCCCATATATATATATACGAATTCAGCGACAATAAAATCTCGGACACATCCCCACTAACAACCAATGAGAACAAATATACCATCTACACACAACAAAAACAGGAAGCTCGGTATCGTAAAATGAATCAACACACACGTATGATAACTATGTGATTGTGTGTGTATGTGCTAGAAACAATATAACCGTTTTCATTATTTCACGATCGCACGTATGTCCGACATATTCCACATATCTTAACACAGATGCCGCATTGCAATTGCATTACTTGCACCAGTCGGGCATATGTGCAATTTTCTAACGTTGTTTTATTGTTGGCACATGCGCTAACCGCAGTGCCCGAGAGTCCGAAACCACCCTTTAATTTATTAAATTATAAATGTGTGGGTGTGCATCCTAGGGTCTCGGTTTTTGGCTGCCGGAATCAACGACCAAGACTACGAATGCATACACAAGGTCCAAGGAAATTCTGTGCACTAGACTCGTATTTGAAATTTTAGTTGTTATAACTTAGTTGTATATTATAAATTGTCTAATATTTCAAATAGAACTGAGAATAATATAAAATTATACACAATAATATATTTAGATTAGAACAATTATATATAAGACGATGGTGCAAGACTTAAGACTTGCGGTGCATATAAGCACGTTAAATACAAAAACATACTGATGGCCTTAATACTTTAAAATAAATATGATTTCTGAGCAGCATATTAGGACAACCAATCTTATTGCTCATTTGTGCTATGATAATTCATTTTGATAAATAGAGAATAAAAAGTGCACCCGAGTAAAAGCCTGAATTTTTTCCTTCCCTTAAAAAAATAATACTGTTAAATGTTTTGTTATATGTATTAAACAATGAAAAACATAAAATTCTAACTCTCTTTAGGTGTTGTGTGGGCGAAATAAAATACATATTCAAGAAAATATATACAGAATTTTAATATGAAGCTTCTGAAAAATATGCTGATAGCATAGATTGATATTAGCAATTATTCATAAACTTTTTGTGTCGAGCCCCTTTTTAAATTTAGCAATATTTTACCGATAATTAAATTTATTAAAATTTAATAATGTAAAATATTATAGTTCTTAAATATATTACTTTGATATTGTAAATTACAAACGATTTTTTTGCATTTTGGGTAGTATAGCTACTCTGCTTGATGCAATTAATTTAAGCAAAATTTCAAAATGCTTATAATAAAATTATTTGAAATTTAGTTTAAAATTACGATACTTTATTAGTATATTTCATACATTTTTAAATAAATTTTGAATTCGTTCCATAACCTTTTTTTTGGAGCTATGAGGGTTCGCGCTTTATATAGGCCACAGTGAAAAAATATTAAACAGTACCGCCTAATCCCTGTGGAGACAAGCTGTCTTTCAGATGAAAGACAAAGCTACGTGTTTAATTTGTCGAGACTACTTTAATATTAAAATCATACAATTTGAGAAGACATTATGCACAAACAATTTAAATTAGAAATACTTAAAGCTGACTGCAGAACACAGCGTATTTTATGAACAAATAGTTCAATTGGATGCCATCGTGCAGTAAAAAAATGCAGCTACTTTCGGATGGTGAATACATCAAAGAGCGAAGAAGATTTTCAGTCAAATCAGTTGTATCTGAATTTACTGAGCACTTCTTAATAATTCTTACTTAAATATAGATCCAAACATTCACATGTATTACACGCATGTAACGTGTATTAAAAAGGTCGCGGACTTTTGCCGCACGTGTCCCTTTCGTATGGGAAGCGCAATAAGCATCAAAGTTGGCAAACGCCAGAAGCGACTTTCGTCATATAATTTGATTTGATGACATAAACTGTTAAGGTTTTTTTCCCTCTTCTCTTAAGCGAAGCTAAGAGCTTGGGGGATGGGGCGGGTGTAAGGATTTCTCCATCGCGACTCTCACGAACACGTGTGTTTAGAGGGTGGGTAGAAAATCTGAGGCCGACATAAGAATCATAATAAAATTGTGAAGAGGCGACGATACCTAGGGTATAAACAAACGGGGGATCCTCGAGTGCCATCTACGAATAAATTTATGGTGATTGGTGAAAAATTTACTTGAAAAAGTAGAACATTGAGGGACATTTTAAAAATCGTGTTACTGGCACGAACAACTCAAACCCTTGTTGCAAACCTTGGAAATTACTAAAATAATAAGCTTAAGCTTTAAATCACAATATTTTTGTTTGTATACAATGTACGTATACAAATTAATGCTTTTTTTGAAATTTACTTTGGGTGCTCCTCAAGGGTCTAACTTGGGTCCTTTGTTATTTACATTATTTATTAATGACATAAATACGTCAGTTACAATCAGTAATGATTCTATCCTCTGAAGAGAGTTTTCCCCTTTAATTGCATCTGTTAATATATTTTTTATTACACGGGTAAGTAAAAAAGGCAGAGCGTAATTAGAAAATCGAATTATAATCCGCCATTACAAGTTTTTCGGTAACCAATAGAGCTAAACATATAGCTTTACAAACGTATTTTTTAATTTATTAAGGTACTCAAATGAGCTACTGTCAAGTGGCCGGATATTAAATAAAATTAGGTTAGTCCTTTTAAATTAAATGCTCAAAGATTTTACTTGAAGTTAATATTTACTAAACTGAGGCTAGAATGCTAAATAAATATGAAACACGCATTTATTAAATAATATTATCGCAATTATTAAAAAAAAATTACATTCTGTATAAATATCTAATAATAAACTTAATATTCTTCCATTTCAACTATTTTTTAACGATGAGAGGGAACTGCACGTGCATTTTATTTTTTTCGTAATTAATTTAATATATTTAATAAAAAAATGATCAGTATATTATACGGACCGCTGAACAATCATAATATAATAATAATAATTCAAAACAGTTAAAATTTATTTTTATTTCGGGTTTAAGTATTAATAAAAACCTATTGCTCAAAACACAGTTTTAAATGAATTACCTTGTGTATTTAACAAACGTCCACATTTATACAACCGTCAATCGGTGAGTCCCAAACGCAAAAGGGCGTTAATCTAATCTGGCGATCGGCGATTTGTAACGCGCGTGGTTAACTCGGCAGTTAAAATTTAACCGAAAGCTCCGCGCCGCGTTTAATTTTTCATCGCACCACACCGATCGGCAGAAATGGTATGTATGTATGTATGTATGTACCTTCACGTTTACACCTTTCTAGTAGGCAATAACTCTGCCCACGGCTATAATAAATATGCGGGCTAATGGACCCGACAAAACGGGTTTAAATAATATAATTTTTAATGTCGGTAAAAGCGCCGTCAATATTTAAGCGCGACAAGCTCTTTGCACCCCCGAAAACTACCCTTTGAATTTTACAACAGTGATTATTATTAATAAATGAGACAAGAAAACACTTTTTTAACATCGATACATTTATTGAAGATTTATAAATAGTTTCGAACTATAAAAAAATATATCTTAAAAACATCAAAATAAAAATCGTATTTCAATATTAATTAATTCTGCAACTACAAAATATAAATAAACTATGTCTGTACATATTTTATTTAATAATAAAGTTTATGTTTTTTATGCAAAAACAGCTTCACAGTTTCTTGTTAAAATATATATCATAAACAATTTTATGTGTATTCAGTAAATTGTATTCGATTGCTGCTAAGTAAAACTTATTTGATTAATCAGACTGAAAATTTCCATATTCCATCTGTATATACAAATACCGCACAAGTTGTTTTTATATTTTTTATACTGTGATTTTATGCTATCAATTCATATTATTAAACGTTAAGCAGAAATGTATTAAAATACATTATTAAGGTGCCACGCATATCACATAAAATGCTTAGAATTTTCGCTACCTTATTAGAAATATTGAACATAAAAGTTTAATATACAGGTAAATATTGAGTTGTTTTAAATCAAACGACCAATTTTCCCCCATATATAAAATAACATAAAATATAACATTATTTATTTTTGATAATTAAATGCAATTATAACAGTAACGTTTTTAAAATTTTAAAATGTTGATACCGTCTATTTCTTTTTTCAACTTTTTGTCACTATATTAAGCAAAGGATCTGTAGATTTTCATGCTGCTCTAAAATGTCTATGAAACGCAATTTGATAGTTGCGAAACGTCCATTTGCTGTTCAAACCCAAACCTAATCTAAGCTTGTCATGCTTTAATTCTTAAAAAATTGATTAATTTAATTTTTTTAATCATATTGAACAAATTATGATCAATATGTATAATATTAGCAATAAAATTTATCTGAATACATTGCCGAATCGAGAATTCCTCATGGTTCTAATCTCAGCCTATTAATGTTTCTTCTGTTTATTAATGATATTGATAGTTCTTACTTTTCACCGCTGACCCTATATTTTTCCTTTAAATATATTCCATTGAGGATTTTAAAAACTGCAATTTAATATTAAATAAACAGTATTAAATCAAAATTTTATTATTGTGAAATTTTGATTATTAAATATTAAAATTATGCACGAAGCTAAAATTTATTATTATATTTTCAGTAGATTATTATTATTTTAGAACATATCATAAATACTTGTAATTATTTGACTGTGTTAATTTTGAGCATTACTGGTATATATGTATATAATATGTATCATACATAGGTATGCATATAGTGATCCAAGTCCCACAAACTTATCCATGCCTGTGCGTAATCTTGTAAACAGAACCAGATGACTGATTATACTAAAGTTTACATACATGTACGTATATATGTATGTAGCTATATGTATGTATATATTTAAATTTTGCTTAAGCACATATGAATATCCTATCTAATTAATTATTATACCCTATATTAACTAAGTTAAAGCGGCTTCAGAGAAGAGTAATCTATCGCAAAGTTGCCAAGTCATAAGTTTCTATTTGTGAAACAAACGTCACGGTGGCAAGACACTGCCTGAATTATAATTTTTAAAGATGCTGTAGTAAGAATGCTGAAACAAAAATAGTTTTAACTAAGAAAATCAATAGGGCGAATATTTTAAAAAATTATTCTGACCCGTTGGGTTGTTATATAATATATTTTTAACCAAAAATATTATTATTTTGAGTAGATCCTTCTTTATTTTATTTGATGGATAGATTTTAAATTATTTTATTTTTCTTCAATTTTGAGCTTATTTATTTTTGTAAGCATAATTTGGGTTTACGATAAAAGTATTTTTATTAAGATAATAATAATAATAAGTATATTTTATTTTTAAATGCCTAAAAATTGATGCAGTTAAATGTTAAAATGCAAATTAATCTATAAAACCATAAGATTCGCACTTTGTTTTTATGTCAAAAACACTATCTGTCACAAAATACGTCTAGCGAGGTCAAGGGACAAACAGTAACAAAAACAACGCTATACGGGGAACGCTGTAGGGGCTGTCGCATACGCTATAGGAAACTTCGTACTCTTATACCGTATTATGATTATTGTGTTGTTTATTTAAATATAAATAATTTAGTTTATGTCTGATATTAAATATATTTTAATAATATCATTTTTGAGTTAAATTAAAATTACCATGATATTAAATTAAATAGAAAAATCTAATTTTGAGAGAACTAGGTACTAAAGCGATATTTGAGCTGCTGGAGGCTCAATCACAAAAAAATATCTTCTGGCTTTTCGACTTTTCTTTATGGAAAAAAGTATATTAACGATATGAAAAAAACATATAGTAATCATAGTAGATTTATTCATTTAGTATATTTGATTTCTATTTAGGAGTTTAAAAAAATATTTTTTCAGCAATAATTATGTAAATCTAGAAATGTATTTATATTATTTTTGTGCTATTAAATAAATATATAAAACTTTTTGTCCATTATGCTTAATTATATTAAATAACAGAAAAATATTTATTAAAGTAAATGAAAAATATTTTAGCGGTATATTACACGCTAGACGTGATAAAACCTAGCGATGAAGTTTTTCAATATTTATGCGTTAACTTTTTGGAAGGTCGCCCAGTATATCAACATAATAGGATTGTGAAAATAATTCCAGTGATAAGTGTTGCAGAGACGTTATAATTTGAGATTATACGGTTAAAGATGACGAATAACGGTTTATGTCGGAGTAACAAAACTTGGATAATAAATTTAGTACTGTTTTGCATTTAAATAATACTATACGAATATAAGCTTGTTTTTATGTATATTAAGTAATTCCAAAATTAATGTCGTTTTATCTCATCCACCATCTTCTCCAGATCGATGTACCATTTCTTGGACGGAAAAATATTAACTTTATCGGGATAATTTAAATCAATCATCTAACTTTTTATGATAATAAATTAAACAAATATTCCAAGAGTTAAGGTGATTCAAAATTGTTCAATAATTTTTTTTTTTTAGTGGCATTTATTATAACTAATTGTTATTTTGATTATTCACTACTTGGATTTGTCCAGTATTATAAATTTTAAAAATATATTGCGGACAAGTATCAATGATATCGATAGCCTATCCCCGTTATAACAGTAATAATAATGTTCAATCAATTCCGGGGACGGATTGTAAGTCACGGGCCGGGATGATACTCGTGTATTCATTATCTGGTTAAGATCAAATTTCCCACTCCCTAAACCAACCCTGTATGCCGCCTAAAAGCACCCTCTATTGCCCGCCCACTGGATCTAATCCCGTCGGCGATAAAGATTATTCTAGATTGTTTTCACGGTCTGAGATATACGTACTTGTCATAAGCGCTGTAGATTAGTATCGGAATTTAGTTGCCAGTTTCGCATTCTTATTTGCTGAGATCATTATTTGTGGTTCCTATTTGGTACTTTTATGAAATATGTAAAATAAATAGACGCAGTATTACATATGTAAAAATATAGGTTTAAAAAGCAGTTACTAAAACAGTTAAATAGTATCCAAAAATTATTGATAACACCGATATGGACTGTAAATATTTTGACATTTTTTTGCGGACGCCACTTAAGCGTAGAGAAAACCTACACTTGCTCTTAAAAATGATCTGAGATCTTAAGTGAAAATTTACCTTAAGAAAGAGATTATCGGATGGTCATTTTCACGGAGAATAGTAGAGAGAGAGAGAGAGTCCATAACCAATCAAATGCTTCTAAACAATTTCAAAATTTCAAGTCCATAACCAATCAAATGCTTCTAATCAGTTTGCACCCAGTGAAATATTATTTTGGCAATCAGTTACGATATATCTTACTAAGAAATAATTAAGTTAGAAAATCTGAACATCCAATGTCCGACAATTTTTTTTACAAATAATGAATTTTGAAAAAGCTTTTCAAAAACACTATTTTAAATATCTACTTGCATTGTCACAGTATTCACGGCTTGGATAAAACAAATTATGTTAATTATCGTAGATGCTGTTGGTCCATTAAACTTTAAAAGTCGTAGCTATAGATAATTTGGCAGGGTTAAAAACATTGCGACCAATCTATACTTCTTGATGTGAAATTAGTTAGGCTTTTTATGAATAAGAGTGACTTTATTGCATTTAAAATTGTGTTGAAAATAAGATCTAATATATGTTTTAAAGGAGCAGCGATTCTGATTTCGTAACCATTAAAAATATAATCGAAAACAGAATAAATTCCAACTTGAACTTCTTAAAGCCATATGTAAAATGTGAGCTATTATTTTTATATGTGTATTTTATAAATAACGAAAAGAATTTATAAGACTTTGTAATTAAATTATGATCAGCCACATTAGTTGCAGTAAAATACAGCTTAGTAATTTAATTACAAAAACTTGCTTTAATCACTTATTAAATTATATTTACTTTTACTAATCTTGTAATTTAAAATTTTTTTTATTAGAAAATGATTAATGCGTCTTTTTTCACTACGTTCTCCCAAAACTTTTCCAAATCGAAACTTTCCTTGGCCGCAGAAGCACACATTTCGACTTGTGTCGCGTCAGCCTGGTAGCCTAAGCCGCAAAAGTGTCATTTATCCGGCCTCATTGTCTCACTTGCTAGCGGTGGTATAAATTAGAACAGCCAGTGAAAGACACATTAAGTTTCAGTCACTTCCCTTCGTAGGATAATTTAATTAAGAAACCCTTTTTTGCAGCACCCTCGCAACTAAGTAATGAGATGAATCCGGTTAAGACTGGACCAAAATTGTCTTATAAATATAATTAATATACCATATTTAAACCTAAAAATATAAATCCATACATAATATTCTATATATTAATTAGGGATTCCGAAGTCTCGGGTTTTTTCGATTCCCGGGACTCGAGACCCAAATTTTTAAAGTCCCGGAAATTCCCGGGACTCGAGACTTTGATTATTTTTCGTATAATCATGAAAAAAAATTATGTTAAAAATTAACTTATTATTATTAACTTTAATTAACTTAATATTAAAAACTTGAATTAACTTATATTATTTGTGTTATAAGTACGATAGGTGAAAATTTATTGAAACAATTTAAAAACACTTTATTCGATATTTATTTAAATTTAATTTATTACAATTTTTTTAATCGAAATATTTATATCAATATTAAATTAAAACCTTTACTTTTGTAAGGAAAAATATGTTTTTAAAAACACCAAGGCATTTAATGATGAATCACATAGCCTGTTCCTGGTTTTTGTGGCAAATATTCCAGATGTAGAAAAAACTCTCTCGCTTTCTGTAGATGTTGGCTTAATTGTAAGCAATGATTTGAATAAAAGCTCTAGATTCGGAGTTCGCTTGATAGTTGAATCTAATATCTGAAACTCCTTTTTAAAGTTGATTTTTTTATTTCTAGTCGTTAAAATATTTTGGTGGTTCGTGCGACAGAGTTGTGTTGATTTCAAATATTTTTTTTAAAAGGAAATTAACAATAATTTCGGAAGTTAATAAAGTGGCATCTCGACGACTTAGAGCTTCAACTGCCAGTTTTATAGTAGTGAGTACTTCACAAATATTTTCCAATACGTGAATGTTCGATTCATTCCAAATTTGGCCGATGCCAAGATCAATTAATGATTTTCTAATGCAATTTCGTAACTTTCAAAATCTCGAGATCATGGGTAATAAGGAATTCCACCTTGTCTTCATATCGAGACATAAATTAAGCTCGACATCAAATTCGCTCTTTACATATTTTTGTAAAATTGCACTTCGGAAAGTCTCGAGTCCCGGGTTATTAATTTTTAAATTCCCGGGACTCGAGACAGCAAAAAATCTTTGAATTCTTGGGAATAAATTCCCGGGCTGTCTCGACACAGAATCCCAAATATTAATCCATAGCGCCAAACCGCATCAAAAGTTTTTTCTGTGCGTTTAAAGACCCGTGCTTTTATTTTTTTTTGTGATTCGCGGAAATGGGATTTTTGTAGTCATAAGTCCTGTTTAGCTAGTGAGTGATTGAGTACTATTAGCAAAAAATAATTTGATAATTGTTTGAACCACAAATAAAATGCAATATTAGCATTGCTAATTCTTAAGAGAAAAAAAAAGAATTTTGGATTATTTTCAAAAGGAAAATATTATTGAAATTATAAAAAAGCATCTTTGAATGCATGATAACTATCTGAATAAGATTAAAATTACCACTGTTTAAATAATCATGGTTGTAAATAAATAAGACACTGAAAACACTCCTTCCATTTTCACTCTTTCAGAACACATTTTTTCTAAACGCTCTAATCTTTTCTGTTACACTAAAATAATTATGTAATGGACCTTGAAGCTGTAAATTTAATTTATTTACCTTGTTAAATTTTTTAAATATATATGCTATCTTCAAGGTCCATTCCTTGTTGTTGAATAGCTTAGATAATCCCATACTTTTATTTATAAGAAAAGAACCGATCCTTTAATTAAAAAACACAAAATATCGTTGTGTTTAGAAACCATACCATTATATTAATGCTAAAATAACCTACTATTAATAGTTTTTTCTTAATTTACAACTATAATAAAATTATTTAAAATTTATAGAAGTTTAGGAGGCATAACTTTGGCCGCTAGCACTTGATGGCGGACTAGCGGATTACTTAGTGATTGGTTAAAAAATTAACATTCTTTGATGTTACTTAAAAATATACTCACGTGCAAAGACCAATCACACACTTCCAATTTAAATCGTGTTTTGTAAAATATATTTTTGAGTTGGTTGCACTTTTTGTTGAATTCGAAACATTTAAAATTTATTCAATAAATTAATTTACCATCATTTGAATATTTGACTAGCCCTATCAACACAGCATCAATAGATATATCAAGTGACTTGTCTATATAAAAATATTATATATATATATAAAATTAATATTTCGGTCCATTTCACACAAAATAAATAAAAAAATCATATATATGTAATATCATAGTAACTGATTGTCAACTTCTACGCGTGATTGTGTTAGTCAAGCGTAAGTGTGTTTTGGATAAAAAGTGGAAGCTCTGACGTTTACTGCTCTAGGACCTTAATTTAACACTTCGGTCTCGGAACTGTGCCATCACACTTTGAGGTTTTGTTAAAAAATCTTTAAAATAAATAATATGTTTAGACAGTAAAATACCGAAAAATTCACGCTGTTTTTTTGTTTTATTTGAATCATCTTTTAACAAATAAAAATCTGTTTTATTAACTTAGGGCCCGTAAATAAAATAAAAGTTGAATTTGGCCCGCGAGGCTGAATACGTTACTGGCTCTTGATCTATAATATAATATGTACATTTATGTTTACGTTCATGTTACGCACACGGCGTGCGATATCGCATAAATTTATTTTACAAAGCGACGTTTTTGAGCAGGCGAGATAAGTTTAATGAGAAATTCATCTACCCCCACCCCAACTCTCCCCCGCAGCCTACTTAGTTTATACAACTCGAAAATGAGCCTCCATATCTAAAATCAGCAATTGTTGTTTGGATACCATAAAGTTAGTTAGTCTATACTTTTTAAAATATATATTGAATGCAAAAGTTTTTTTGATTTGTAATACGATAAAAAAGTGACTTTAATACTATTTCGTGTTTGCTTGATGCTTCGTTACTATGTATAGTAAAGCTTTCATCAAATGTTAAATTCAATTAGAAACATTTTAACATCAGGTGACTGCGAGAGGTCAAAGCCGTAATTGCCAATTATACTAGTGTGATCAATTTATTGGATATTTGGAGTTGAGGTATTTTGAAATTTTTAGATAAAAACATTTATTACAGCGTTTCAAAAACAAACTAACCCACAAATTTTATGTACGAAAACCACGATGGTTCCAGATTTTCACGTAGATTACAATCTATTGTTTTTTACTCTTAAATTGTAAAAGTTTTAACACTTAAATTTTAAGCTGTAGCTAAAAACATATAATGTTATAAACTTGTATGTTAAATTAATCATTTATGAAAAAAAATACTGATAAATGGTAAGTAAATGTACGTGAAATGGTTGTCGATTTTTTCAGAACATTATTCTGTCAAGTTCGTCCTTAATATTCTTAAATATTTATTTGTTCTCTATATGTTCATAGTTTACATCTCGAAATGTTCCGATTTACAAAGCTCGTTATGGCACACAGCAAAATCAACAATCATCGGTGACAAAGTGCTCAGTAGTTTTTGCATAACGTCTGAATATTAATCGATAAATTCTCAGTTTGGATAACGGGGCAGCACCAATGAAAGCGCGCTGGCAAAAAGCCAGTTCAAATGTGCAATGCCCGCATTATAATCGGTTTTATGATGTATGTATATGGCCCGTGTTTATTCGCAGAATGAACGACCGATATGTGGCAATGGTTTCGTGGCATATCGAGTATGAAACCATAGACTTGGATGTATGTATATAGCTTGTTTCTTAAGGCCTATTGAACTGCATATCTACTTGGCAGTTAAGTAGATATGTAGTTCAATAGGTTAAGGCAGTTAAGTAGAAGTTCTGAAAATCAGTCTCACGAAAAAAGCGTCTAACGTAAACCAACCAGCAAAGTATTTGCGTATCTGTTATAACTACGTTATTTAACAATATTTTATATATATATATATATATATATATATATATATATATATATATATATATATATATATATATATATATATATATATATATATATATATATATATATATATGTTTATTTACTGATTTTAATATAACAAACATAATAGTGAAATTAAAAGTAAAAATAACAACAAATTAAGATTAGAATTACAAAAATAAGACTTGAATGTAGATAACGTGGATATAAATATGATATGGTACAATATTTATAAGAATATGGTGGATTGTAAAATAAAAAGGCAATATAATTTTAAAACGGAATTGAAGTCAAAAATTGCAAACATATCAACAATGTAGAAATATGGCAGTCAAAGCATTAAGATTAGCTCAAAAGAAATGGTATGATCCAAATAAGATGTGGAAAACAATAAAATAATTAATTAATCCAACTCAAAACAACGACATATTAAATATGGAAATATATATAAAGATCCTCATTTAATAGCAGAAAAATTAATACTTACTACATTAAAAGTATAGAAGAAATTGTAAATTCAATACCTAAATTAAGTAATTTAGTACAATATAATGAAGCCTTGAATATTAAATTTAGTAAATTTAAATCAGTCATTTGAAGAAGTTCATAACATAATATATAAATAAAAAAAAAATTGATGAATTAAATGTAAACGTAAAAAAAACTTGGGAAATAATAGGAACTAAATTAAACTATTTAATAAATAAAGCACTCAGCAAAAAATTTATACCTGAAAATTTCTATTATCGTACCTATACCTAAAATAAAAAATAGTAAAAGTTAGTATAAAAATAGGTATATTTTCCAGAATGAAAAATATGATTATTAATAAGTATAATATAATATAAACACAAAAAAACAATAGTATATTATTGCCTGATTTTACTTATTGTGTGACAATATTAGATATGTTTAATAAATTAGATAAGCAAGTATTGCAAAAATTACAAAATAGGGCAATGAGAGTAGTATCATTGAAAATAGATTTACTAGTTGCATAAGTAGGATTGATAGATTGGAATGGTTAAGTGTTTAAGAAATTTTGAAGATGAATGTTTTAGTATTTGTACATAAGTTAGAAAATAATATGTTAGCAGAGTATTTTATTAAGTATTTAATAATAAATAAAGATGTACATAAATTTAATAAGAGAAATAGAGAAAATTTGAGGATAGTTATATATAAGAAAACGAGTACGGCTAGGGGTATTATTATATTAAATTGTATAATAATATTCCTAGTAAAATCCGTGAAAAATAAATCTATAACGGATTTCGTAAATGGAATAAAAAAACACCTTCGTGAATTAGGAAATCATTTTTTTATTTTCTGTTTAAGTTATATAGTATTTTTATGTTTAGTTGAAATTAGTTATTAAGCTAAATAAATCTATATTATAATAATAAATAATTTTAGTAAATTAATTATTATAATGATGGTTTCACATATTATATTATATATTTTAATATGAACTGACTTTCTGCCATTATTAAACATTCGGTCAACTACTTTGTGACCTAAAACCTAATTACGAAAAGATAATTTGCGGCTGAATATTTTATTATATTAAAATTAAGCATCAAATCTCTAGTAAAGACCCTCGGTGGTCAGATTTCTACTTTTGACCGTACAAAATTTTCCACCCATGCAAACATACGTATGTTTAAACTAATCCAATCTAAAGACGAGACCGTTGTGCCTACGTCATTATCGTCGAATCACATGTCCCGTGAGAATCTGTGCGGTATCTAACATCTCGCACGAGATTACAAGAAATGTACATAATCACTGAAATATTTACGTAGAGTTTATAAATTCATTAGCCATGTCCATTTAAGTTGGTAAGCGTGACAAATTTCTACAACAAATTTTTTTTAAATAAAGTCTTAAATTTCGTTAATGACAATTTTTTAAGGCATTTTTTACCACTACTTCACTGCAAAAAATAGTTGATAATATAATATAATTAAGAAATAGTATCAAAATCTCTTGATAAATATATTACCAATTAAAATATCAGGGTAACCCGAAATGTATGTCATATTTTAAAATTATATTTTAATAGTCAGTCGTACTTTGGCCGTTGCACATATAGACTATATATTTTATTAATAAAAAATAATTTGTACCCAGAATTTTACCAAGTTAACAATTAATATAAAAATGCATGTTATATGAATTATCCGTATATGTCAAAAACTAGACATATAATAAAATTAAAAAGATCGTTGCGAAATATGTGTTGTACGACAGCAATCGTCGTAGAAGACGTGTATTTTGGGACTGCAAAGGGATTATGCATTACGAAATTCTCAAATTTGGCCAAACATTAGCAGCAAGTTTCAATTGTGATCAACTGGACCATTTACACGAATAAGTAAAATAAACGCTTGAACTTTTTAACAAGTCAAATAGTTTAATAATAGACAATACGCATCCCTTTGTGGCGAAATTGAGTCTTGATAAAATCAAAAAACGATTTTATTTTATCCATATTATTATCCTGACCTTGCTTCTTTAAACTGATATTTTTTTCGAACAATGCAACATTTCTAAGGCGAAAAATAAGGACGATGTGAAAAAAGGGCTTTCGGAATATTTTGAATCAATACATTTTATGCTAATAAAATTGTAATATTTTAAGTCCTTAAAATCAAAATATACATTAAAGAGTATTTTTTTGTTTCATTACAAAATAGGATTGTATTTAAAATATAAGAAAATATAAATAAAGATCTTTTAATATAATTTAAAAGCAAGACTCTGGTGCTCATTATCGGATATGTTCCTAAGACTCTTTTGTCGATCAAGATAACACATAGAAATCGCATGAATACACATGCAGATCTGCGGATCGCAATCAACATGAAAGTTCCACGTTTTGACAAAAGTATGAATAAGAAACAGGGACAAAGAAGCATTGAATTTTTTATTTAAAATGGAGATAAATTTTTTACGTTTATATTTTTTTAATTGGTCAATTAATGTTCACATTTTATTTATTGGGTTGAAAGCTTACTTTGTTAGTTCAATTTATTTACCTGCAGTGCTGTGTGTGGTATAATCGACGCAAATATTGTTTTAAATCTAGTTTCGAAACTCATTTATCCAAATATGGCATAAATTAATAAATTATTATTGTAAACGATGCGTTTATACTTACAATTTTATTTAAAGTGATTATGTCTGTTGATTTAATAGATGGTTAATTCCGTTTTAATTATGAAAAAACCCTACTTAAATTTGCTAAAACCTATAATAATTAATTTTACAAACATATAATTATGTCATGTACAATGTAAAAAATTCACATTAAACTATTTAATAACCATTTTTATGTTTTTGTTTATTATATATTAAGAAATTAAAATGAAAAACAATATAATATGGTTAATATTTTAAAAGAGAAAAATTAAAATCCATTGATTTAACGCTAATTTAAGCACAGTTTTCGAAATATTTTTCTAGTATTTTTTTAGTGTAAGAATGCAATGTTATGTAACCATTTTTTTAATTTGAATAGAACAGTGTAATACATTATTTTAAAGCATTATTTTTAGATGACTTTAAATTAAAAAAAACATAGTATTACTGGTGTTGGATGACAGTACTGACTTGGAACCCAGGTGAGCCAAAGTATTTACCGCTAGATTTTTGTTCCGCGTTACTGTACTATTTACTTTAGAGAGACGTTGACAAAATTGCTTATGTTTTATAAATATATTTATTAGTTGAATCTGGTTAATTTTTGTAATTTAAGACTGTGAGCACTTATTCAAATAGCTGTATCGTCTACGTCCAAAGGTATAAATAAACGCGTATATTTATAAGATGAAGAAAAATGGTCCGATAAAACTTCGATTAGGAACTTCAGCGGAATCAGGTGCTTAATATTTAGTGAAACAATATAGCTTATACTTTTTAAGTATTAGGCGTCGCAGATAATCATGGATATGTATTTGTATAGTCTGTGAATCAAACCTTAATGTCATACCCTGTCGAAAGCGCTTTCTTTATCTGACACTTTTTCATATTAAACTTAGTTCATATATGCATCGTTTAACTGTTATTTGTTTGTAAGAGATTTTTACGAGAGCTAAATTGAAAGTAAATAGCTTAATTATTCAAAGGATTAATTGTAAAAATATTTTAATAAATGACGGTAATGAAGCACAGTTAAATTTTTTTTTTATCGGGCTTAATATGAATATATTTTATTTTCTATTGATAATACCTACATATGTAATATTTTAAGTTAACTTATGCTTCATGTATCATAAGTTGATACGATATTACATGAATTACATAAAATTATATCAAACAAAAAGTCTTTTTGTGCTAGTTTGAAACTTGACGCCACTATAAACAGTTTTAAGATTTACTTAATCTCGTACGTACCACGTGTCTAACTGTTAACCTTTTGCGCAATGTACCTTAGACGATAATTATTAAAGGCTCTCGAATGAGGCATTAAAAGTCAAATTTGCGCAATCTTCCATGTGTGCTTCTAAACGATAAGTAGCCCAGAGAGAGAGAGAGAAGAGAGCAAAGGGGAGAAAGCTTTGACGGGTCTCGTTAGATAATACTTGCCCGGGAGACGTGAATGGATTAAACCTGTTCATCATCCAGTGAATTTACCGAGTAAATACTAAGAAGCTGGCCTATATTCCACTTCATTCCGGCGAATACCCATCCTATATGCACCATTACTCCGCAAAATGATATATGTACGTAAATGCTTCACTTAGACGTAATGCCCCGCCACGTACATGTGATGGTTGTGCTTTGGCTGAACCGTCTCTATCTATTGTATTCCCAGGAAATTGGTGGCAATCGACTCAGATGGGTTTGTTATTGTGTGAATTGGTTCGTTTGGACTCGACTTCTCCCGTTTCTGACTCTGCGCTTTATACTCGGTTGCTCTTTGTAAACTATTCATGCCGTAGGACTATGTGAACTCGATCACTTGTACAAATAATCGACGCACTGCTACAAAGTTACTTGATAATACACTGTTCTATCAAGCTGTTTATTTCCTTTGTAAAAATAATATATGTGCATGGCTTAACAGATTAATGTCGATGCAGCACAATAAAACAATAGATAAATATAATCAGCACGTATCACAGTCACGGTATATTAAAAACAAATATTAAGTTTTAAAGGGTTAAAATATTTTAAAGTGGTCCTAGGGGTTGAAAGTACAGTTCTTGTTCAAGAAGACTAAAATTATACAATTAAGTATAGGGGCTCTTATTCTTGAAACTCCCGCAGTATATTGCCGTGAGCAAAAATGATCATTCATCAACAATTGAGAGACACAAACAATATAGTATGTAAGGATGGGACGACACAAAAGCCTTCGTTACAAATAGAAAAAAGTGTTTCATATATATAACACACAAGTATTCTTCGTTGCATTTCCTGTTGCGAAACAAAATGCACCGTAAAGACAAAATATTCCTATTGCACAAGTCGACCTTGAAAAGAAGGCTATCAAGCAAATGTCAGTTTTTAAAGTCGTATACATATTTTTTTTTGTTCTGAGAAACGAGTACAACAATTGGCTGAATGACGCTTTGCAACCTTGAATATTTAAGGCTTGTCTCCAATGAGGAGAGGGCGGAGACAAGCAGACATGGCCCGACCTGAGATACGATTAATTTTCAGCAGATGAACCAACCTCCACTATACCGTCGCTGCCTTATCTACAAAGCCTCTGAGAAACTTTCTCTGACACCATACTCCCGCCAGCTTCTCCACCACTGCTTGAATAAATATGTAAATTTAACTAATTAATTATTACTAGTTTCCAACTGCGTCTTACTGGCTGTTAATTCACACAAATTAAGGTTACTTAACGTTAAACAGGTTTATATGTTTTCATAAAATCAATAAATAATTATGCGTATAACTTAGCTGTCTTTTATAAACTGTGAAATATCATCTTAAAAGACAGAAAAAATCATAGCCTAGAAATTTGGGTTCCACATGAATTTTCTCTGACGTATGAAACGTATATCCGTATCGTGTGCTTTAGAGCTAATAGTAGGGGCGTCAACTTAAACTTGCAATATCTTTCTAAATTATAAATAGAAAGCTCTCGAACTGACTATGTTAACCCGAATAGAGTATTACACCATCTGATCATCATATTTTCAAATCGTTGAACATTTAGTTCGCAATAAAATTTTTGTTTTTTTTTTTGAATATATTCAAAATCATCTATAATTATTTTTTTAAAACAGAAGTCTAATCTATGAAAAAAATGAAAATGAAAATTATTTTACAGAATAAATTGTATTATATTATTTTTATATGTAAAAAAATATAAATTCGTTACGCTTCATCTCTATTTATAAAGAAAATGATAATTACTTCTTTGCAAATTTGCTATTTCTAACCAAATACAAAGAAATGACATATATCGATATCAGTTAATTGAATATTAACTTATAATATAATGAACGTCGTACAAAAAAGAGTATCGGTTTCTGCTGAAACCGAACATAAGCAAAAAGATAAATACTCAGAAAATGACTATATTTCCTTAATCATTGTTTTAAAAGACTAAAATAATTGTTAAACCCTTGGAAATAACTGCGGTTACATTTATATAAATTATTAACAATATTGTATTAAGTACTCTTTCAAGTACTTCGAATCAAATAAAACGAGTTTTCGATGAGCTTTACAAATAACAATACTATATTTTAAAACTCGAGATTAAATGAACCGTATTACTTATTTGAAATCTATACATAAAACACATGTATATTACATTGTTTTGTGAACAGCAAAAAAAATCTGACACTAGAACTAACATTACTAAATCCGTGCTATAATTTATGTGTATAGCTGCTATTAAAATAATAAATAATTGATTGATAATATATTTATGTTGTAAAAATTAGATGTTCCTAGTAAAATACATTGTATATTTACAAACATATTTTAATCTGTTACAGTATATATTCATTACTTCTCAAAAGTTCATTGCAATAAACTAAGACATTTTAATCATTATAAATAAAATAGTACGCGTTAATATACGTACGATGACAATGAAAATATATTTAATACAGTTTATAAAATGCTGATGTGTATATTTTTCACTTTAAAAACGTAATAAATCAAAGTTTTCCTTTTTATATATAATGCTTCGGTATAAATAAAAATAAAACGATGCTTTTCCACTATATGATCCATTATGTATGTACACCCGATTATAGCCCGTCAAAAATGATGGGGGACCTTTGAATCCTCGTCATCTTTGACGGCATATATACATATGTATGTACTACTTTTATACAAACACATTCTTAAGTGAATAAACTTGTATGCAAACATACAAACATATTAGCATAGTGAATATTTTTTATCAATTTATATTAATAACGATCATATTTGAGGGTCGTTATATTGTGATCAGTGACTGGTGATATGACGTTGATATTTTATTTAATACAACAAATCTGACCATCATGACATTATGACGCATAGCGTCATAATGCCCGTTTTAAAAATAAAATTTTTACAATTATGCATTTGAAAAAATAAATAAAAAACAGTTATGATGCATACCTTAAATAGATGAGCACCAACCCAATATGTTTTTTTAGCTCTTCAGAGCTATCGACGAAAACATTATTGTGTTCATCAAGATCGTGCAAGAGTAGCATTTTTAAGCGCTAATGTCCTGGCCGCAACGGACAAGAATAAGGGACACGATTGCAACTCCGAATATCGATAATTGTCAATGTTTGGAGTACACGCTACAACGAGAATTCAATGAATTGTATTGATAAGGCAGTGATTTGTATCAAAACTTTCCTATCAAAAAGACACAATTTTTCTTTTAGAAATATCTCAATTTTTAAAATAAAACAATATTACACTTGGCGATGCTGCAACCACATCCACAGTGACTCCAGATCTTTTTGCAAAAAAATTGAGCTCGAATTGGTTCGAATACTCTAAAACATAATTATGACATGTACATATGTCGATAATAAAAAGCAGAAAGAGCAAAGGACTTAAATTGGATTTTTGTGACATTCTAGAACGAGGAATATAGTCATCGAAGCGACTTAGTAACTCGAAAAAAAACTAACGAAACCGTTTGAGAAACTTCAAAGAAGTATCTCATGACAAACATCAAATGCTTTGTAAATGACGGTATAGGCTACATTGACCTAGATTTTAGAATAGAGGGATTTTGTCACGGCCTTCGAAGGGAACTAGTGGTTCGTGATCGTGAAACGGCGCGTGAACGCCCGTGCGATCTCGTTTCTTGGGGAAACATTAGCCGAACACACCGTAAATTTTGTCATATAAAGCGGTAAGAGTTGCGTCCACATTGTTGCATTTATAGACTCGCGTTTATTTACATTTCTCCAACATGTTATTAGGTAAAAAAAAAACATGATTTTATAAATTAAATTACTATTGATATTTAAAACTAATCGTACGTTTTGTAATTTATAATATATAATTAAATATTTTTTTATTGATTGTATTTATATATGTACATCTGCCCTTTACTAAATATACCTAAAATAGTCAATGGATATTGAAGGTCTTCGGAAATTTCTGTAAACTGTGTATCAATTTTTATTTAAGGTTTCTCTACGTATACTCGTAAATTTAATACAAATGTAATTTTTTCGAAGACATAAAAAATGCAAGGAGACCAAATCACGAGACGCTTAAGAGTTCTCTCCCACTTTCTCTCCCTCTTTCTCTTACTTCCGGTTTGTTTACTAAGGCAGCTTGGTAATTTATTAATATGTGAATCGCGGCGCTAGTGGGTAAGCAGAGCACGTTAAAAGCTTTCGGATTAAAGCTCTTCAGCCAACTTGAATCAAAGTCACAAAACTTTATCGCGCATATCACTTTTTAGTGTTAAATTTATTTTCAACGCTTGTACTCGCATACGTACGTAGGTGTAGAAGAACAAGCTTTCGTTTAAGAGCTTTATATACATACGTATATGGTATGACTTTATATAAAAGACAAGTTTAAAAGCATCGAAATACGAACAAATATCGTTTTAGTTACGACTCACTCTTAGTTTATAGTCATCCTTTACTTTTAGTTTGGTATTCGAGCAAAGGCATTATTTAACAAAGTACACAGATTATTTAAGAAAATAAAAAACTAAATATATGTACATATGGCAATCAACTATGAGCTATTATATTTTTTTTCTGAAGGACAATCAAATTTATTGTGTTATTCGTATTAAAACTCCATTACGACTAACAGCTTAATAATGCAACACATAAAAAATTAAGTGATTACAAGAATTCGTTTGATAAAATCATAATAAATTTCACTAAATATTATAGCAATAGAGATTTTTTTATTCAAGATTAAACACTGATATTTTTTTGACGAAAAAAATGTTAAGTGGTAACTTAAAAATATAACACTAAAATTGTATCTGTATTAAAATAATAAATATTAGGTTAAATTATATTTAATGCTTAAATAAAAACAAGCTTATTCGTTGTAAAGTCGACGCTGTAAAAGTTGAATTAAATTCAATGAAGATAGTAAGTTTTCATATTTAATGAGTTTTCAATGAAAAATAATATCGTAAAAGTTTAGTGGAAAAGTTTTTAATTAATGTACCATTAACAGTTATGTCAAACTTTTGCTATTTAATTAAAATAAATATTACAATATGGTTACCATAAAACATTTATAATGTCATATTATTTTAAATATTCCATAAGTTATTATTGCAAAACCTTACATTTTAATAGATATGATAATGTGCAATTTAATACCTGTTTAATTAATTTAAGTACATATGGATTTTTTTAAAGACAAACACAATCTTAATTTAAAATAATAATCACTACTTGTTGCATTTGGTGTATAAAAAACATGGTCTTCAATTAAACAAATAATTAAAATTTATATATATTGTACATATGTATGTAAATAATCTATTTTATAAAAATATGTTAGTTATATTTAGTAAAATAATTTATAAAAAAAGGTAATATAAGGGATTCAAGTCATTAATAATTTTAATCAAAAACATATATTAAACAGATATGAATACATTTTATTTTATTTTTAAATTGCTTTTATATTACTAAAACATATCTTTAAAATGATGCATTATTTAATGTCTTGCTTAAAAGTCTGCATTTTGGTGTGACATTATTTTTAAATATATAAATTCGTAAGTCAAGTGTATAGTCAAGTGTAGAGTTTAGTTAGTAAATTATAATGAATAACTTAAAAGTACTCAGACTATTAATTAACATTAAAACAAAGACAAACGATATATTAAAAGTAATAAATTAATAGGGATCATTTATTATCCTTGTCATGTTTATCGGTACCTTTGCGTCTTAATATACATTTTAATAGCTTCTATAATATACGGATGTGCAAATGTAAAATATAGACATTAATTCACATTTTCACAAACCATGTAAAATAGTTAATAATGGTCTGTCTAAATATATGCACAACATTCACACAGACCATGTAAACTCTTTTTCTTAATTTAAGTAGGGGTGGAAATATGCTAATTGTGTTTTTAAACATTTTGATATACAACTTTTTTAAGATAATAATAATAAAATAAGTTATATTTAATTATTTAGATCAATTTATTAAGATTAGTTCTTGCTATTTATTTTACATCTTACCCTGAATGTAATTGAAAATCAAAAAATCATTATCTAAACGAGTGTTTCTTAACCTTTTTACACATGCGAACCATTGAAAATATAAGAAACATTTCAAATGTAAGCGTATGCTTAGGATTTGGTACAGTAAATATAAATTTTATTTTTTGTGAATATTACATATTAATAAAAGACGTTAAAAATTTTTTTGTAAGGGTTCGTACTTAAATTCATATTTAATGATCCTGAATTTATAGTATGTCTTAATTTATTGTGCTCTTTCCTTTGATTTTTGCCATATTCTGTAAGCGTTGCTTGCGTTCTGAAGCGTCGAGGAAAATTGCACCGAAACAGAAAACGAGCTTTTAAGCGGCTGAAGGGACTAAGGGCCGCTGCTGTTTTACAGCATCCGCATCAGAAAAGCCACAGGGGATGGGTTGTGGAGAAACGTAATCAAGATGAAAGCCTCCCGGCAAGTGTGAAGGATAGGTGCTGATATAATTACGGTGGTCCACGCTCGCAAAGCTCACACCACACCGCGCCACCCAAGCTAAAGCCCCTAAAACCCTTTCTTCTATGGCACAATTTAAAATAAAAGGGGTGCACGCACACACACATACACACACGCACACACCACTTGCTGACAGATTTATTAGTCACCTCTGTCTGAATTATTGTTCCGCCTCTTTTTTGCGCTCGCAAACAATACAAGGCGCTTTTGTCATACATTTTCTCATCAGGGTCGCGCACTCTTTACTCACGAACCTATTTTGTTGAAAAAAATACATAAAAATTAGACACGTACAGTATAATAGATTGTTTTTTAAAAATGAACATTTTTTAATGAGCAACATACAAAGCGCTAACAATATGAGTAAAGAAATATATCAACAAGTTCAATCTTTTGACGCAATAAATAACATAAGTCACAAGAGACTATTACAAAATAATTAAATCTTCCACTTATTCACTTAACTTTATATTTAAATTTTACTGCTCTAACCGTTTGTCTGCATTAAAATAAATTTATAACGGATTATAAACCGGATGGAGAAATTTATGTCATTCTCAATGCGTAAAAAGTGTTGTATCTCACGCTCGGTGCGTCAGTTTTAATAAAGGCCTTTAAAAAAAATCTGCTTTGAATTTATCGATATACACTGATGGATTTAAACATTGTTGTAAAAGCGACTGATTTAAAATTCTTTTAACGCTATAGAACTAGATCTGTTAATTTTAATAACTGAGTTTGTTACTATATAAAATTATTGTTGTATCAACATTTTTAAAGTGAGTTTCATCGAAAGTTTTTATGGTTTATTTTTTGTGAATTTCCACAAATATGTTGATGACATATTTGTTATATGATCACATGGACATATACATATTTTTAATATTGAAGCACAAAAAAGGTTTACTATAGAAATAAATATCATTTTTATACAAATTAATTCTTATAAAAAACTCTCGGACACAGCTTATAGAAAAAAAACACAGTCTTACCATTATCATTAACAAGTAAATTCTATACCATAGAAAAAAAAACTTTTAGATAATGAACATTAATTTCAAAAATGTAAAAAAATATTAAAATTAATTGGTTTTACTAATACTAATATTTCCTGTTTACCATATTTTACCATAAGACGAAACCTTTTCAAAAAAGGGTTAAGAATAATTTTTCAATCTTATAATCATAATCTTTAGCCAAATTCAATTTTAATAAAATTCACATAAATATACATTTATTTAAAGAACGATTCAAAATATATATTTATTTATTTCACATCTATATAGGTAGATGAAGATCATTAAATAGATGAAGTTATGTATGTATATGTCCATTTATATTTCATTTTTGCGATCAAAATGCCTTTATGGAACAGTGCCTAGCACTCAGAATTATCAAAAGGTTTTAGACCCCTGCTGTGCACGCACGTATTTCAGATATTTGAGCAGGCACAAAACGGTGTGGTGGTATGTAATCGTTACTGGAAAACATTCAAACAACGCGGCCAAGCCTTACTCTTTTTGCAAAAGGGGTATATGATGAAGCCTGTGGTCGGATTGGGGTTTAGGGTTCAGGGCAATTTTTCAAATTTTATTCTGTAAGTTTTATATGAGGAAAGTTAAAGCCATGTTTTATTACTTAATAATGATTACAAGATTTTTTTTAAATAAAATAATATCGGACCATATCAAACGTTGACTACAACAACGTTCAACTCATAGTAGTTTTGGGTTAATATCACAAATAAATAAGCGAGAATAATATATTTTACATGCTCGAAAAGAACATATAAATTTGTTGAGTTATTACGCTTTAGAAATATTTTTTTTTAATTTTAATACATATATTATTTGGCAAATTTTGACGTGAAGTATTATTTTTCTTTTAAATTTTGTTCTTTACGATGGCAGAGTAATATCCACTGTTTTGTGGACGTGACAACACCCATATCTGATTTTATGTCGTGCATGAAAATTTCATCACAATCCGCGTACTAATTACTACTTTGAGGAATTAAGAGTTTGGTTTTAACTACCCTATTGTAGATTCTACAATGTTTCAGGTTGCAATAAAAATTATAATAGTTTTTATTTAATACATTTAAACCTTACTTTATATGTTCAATAAAATTTAAACCATGCACAGAAAAATTAACCATAAAACATACGATGCTTATAACTCAACAAGCTTGGCACATTTTGATAACGCAATACCTAAATTTAACCTTTAACTTTTTTTTTAAATCATCACCTTTTTAAATAACAACATTAATTTCTTCAATACATAAAACTCCATTTCATTAAATATTTTAATCACATCCAAGGATTTATTAATTGTTAAATCGTTGGCAGGGAATCATTTTTGTAAATAGAAAATATTTTAATTTAAAACATTGTAAATAAATAAAAAATATTGTGTCAAAAAATTCCCAATTTTTATTCTAAAAAAATATTAATGTAGCTCTATTTTTACATAATTTTAATTAACTTGGGGTAAATTGAAAATTTTTATTTAAAACCCTAAAGAAATAAATTATATTGAATAAAAATATATCTATTTTTTTAACTAAAAATATAGATTACGCAATTTTTTAACTTTGCGGCAAATAATAAAATTAAACGCCTTTTTTAAACACATTTGGTTTCATAAAGCAAATATCACTTTAAAATATATTCCTATATGTAAGTATATATTTTAAGCTTTTTTATTTTCAATAAAGGACTGAGTTATATTATTGAATGTTTTATTGCTTATTTGTATTACCTATTCATCTTATTATGCAAGTGGCAAATTATTTTATTAAGTAAAAGTGGCAAATTAAATCTTTTTACCTTGCTTATTTCTAACAAAATAAGCAAAATATTATTAGGAAATATATAAAAATACTTAAAATTCTAAGCCACTTAATATGAAAAAAAAAACACAGCACAACATAAACAAAAAAGAGCACGCGACAACCGAATTTTTTTGTGTATAAGTTGTGTGTCACAGTGTACAAAATTAAATATATGAGAATATGGGATTGATAATATGGTGTTAAAATAAATTATTTTACAAGTATTTTTTTAATTCGTCTCATTGAGACAACTCTTAGTTGTCGGCCCTTTTTTTAGATGACTAATAGAGATTTTTTGTTCCGCAATGATATCTCACTGAGGTCCAATGACAAAGAGAAGAGGAGAAACTATGGACCGAGATTACGCAAGATGATATACGCAATCTGAGGGCGTGGAGGAGAAACCGCGAAAATCTAGCATCATAACATCTTCTTTTTATCCGCAACGGAAAAGGGGCAAAAAAAATTATATCCAGGGATGATAATAATAACAACGCCACTGTGGTAACTTTCTAAAGTTAGATAAATGTGCGCGGTGTAGGAATATTTTCCCATTTTTCAAACGTCTCCTTGGGAATGTATGTGAACTTGTGTATCATGCTCGCGTTAGGGAGATTGGGGTTGTATTGGAGCATTCCCTTTTAATAATCATAAATATATTTTAAAAATGTGTTTTAAATTCAGTAAATTGCCTAATCACAAATCACAAGTTAGTCGCCTAGTAAACATATCGTAAAGCCCTAAAATTTTTTTTAGAGAGGATATCACTCCATATTTTAAATTTATTTTGAGTATTTTATCTGTAATACATTATTCTTTTGTATTATATGCTAAATAAAAGTCATGACTTTTATATCCCACTGCTGTTGGTATTTAAAGAAAAATGTTCTTATTTTTTCTGATCCTCTTCTTTTCTCTGTCATGCTTTGGATGATAAAGGATTGCCATTTTTCAGGATGACGCATCACGCAATCGAAGTAAGAAAGTAATCATATTTTTTATATATATATTAATTCTTTGACTATTTTTATTACAATACATAAAGTAAACAATGCCAAGCATTTGCAGACGTCATAGAGAGAACCTCCACATGTGAATGTTTTTATAGGCAACATCTTTCCACTGAGATTGCATGAATAATCTGATGAAAGGTATCGAGAAAAATACACAGTATAGCACTTTCAGAGACTAAAGGTCAGACGGTTGACGGAAGCTCATTTCCACAAAGAATCTGTATCACTCTTTAGAAAGAAAGAGTCCGCAAAATCGAATGCATCTAAACAATTTAAAATCATCTGCGTACAAAAGACAACCGGAATTTATAACTGCCGTAATTATGTCATTAATAAATAATGAAAGAGCAGTATTACCCTTGAGGAAATTCAGCATATTATTAATTTGACAGTCGGCCACCATAGGCTACCAACTTTTTACTTTCATTCATATAAATCGAACTATCCGATTCAAATCATCCGAGCAACCAAGGTACGATTTTTTACTTATAACCAATGACAAGTATTCTGGAATTCTCGCATCGAGAAATTTTGACACCATTTTGCAGAAAGAATAGAACAGTGAAACAGGCTAGACGAATAATCAATAAAATATTATTTATAAATGCTGTATTATTAGTAAATAAATCAACTTTAATAATCCTATTATGCTACTCATTAAAATCAGGAATCAATATAAAAAGAGTACCTATGAGATATAATTTTTTTAAGATCGATAATTCTAGCAATACAAATCTTTAATAATATATTATATAAAAATTCATATTCCTAGCAATTAAATGCAAATTGTGTGACAGACTCACGATGCACTTATTATCAATAAATACATTTTAAATAAGTGCTAACTTTGATATGTTTATCTAAATATCAAATTCAGGACCACTTAATATAATTATTATATTTAATTCCCTTTCATATAAAAAATATGCATAATATATTCTAGAAGCAGAAAAATACAACTACTTGAACTGAGATATATCTATAAAATGATTTTAAATTAAGCAGCAAATGTCAATGTAAATTAATACATTCAAAAAATATTTATAAATAAACTTATTTAATATTGATATGAAAGAGCAAAAAACGTAATAAATTTAATGTTTTATTAATATATAAGATATCTCATATTTAAATAGAAAGACACATAAAATAACATGGATATAAACAAGTTTGAATTTTTACACTTACTACTGCTTAAAACTTTGTGGGTGATGTATTTTTTGGACATCTTGAACAACCATGAAAATAATGCTGTTACATACCTGAAAAAAAACAATATTTTAGTTTGTGTTTATTGTTAATACTATTGAATAGAATTTAACTTAAAATATTTTTTTATTAAATGAAAAAATATTTGAATTAAAATATCTTTAGCATTATTTAAAACTCACAAAAAATGTTAATTTATAAAAACAATATTTAATTTAAAATATAAAAAATATATTATCTAATCCTCACCAGATCAAATAAGACACCGCGTTTTATTTTGCTGCGTAAATACTACTACTATAACATTAGTTATTTATTGTAAAATTGTCTTTGATTATTACACTGCTAATTGGAAGGGTTTCAGGAGTATTGTCGAATCCCGTATAGCGGTTACGCGAAAGAACTATGCCTTAACGTTGGGACATAGTATCAAATAACCTAAAATAATATCAGTACCGACGCGTAAAATTAAAAGTAAAATGAGAAAGCAGTTGCAAAAACAATTACCGCAATTAAAATTTTTAGTAAACATCCTGACATGATATTAGCGATAAAATTCAGAGCATTAAAAACGAAACACAGTCGCGTAAACTTAAAAACCTAAGCCATTTATTATGTAATAAATTTTCTTTCGGTTAATTTAAACTATTTTTATTTATATATTTTAATAATTTAATAATTATTTTTAATCCCCGCATTCAGTAAATGTACGACTATGTTAAATTGGTTAAGATTATTTAATTATGTGATTTAATAAATCTAACAAAATCAATCGGAATCCTGACAATATTCCGATTGATCAACAAAACAACGATTGATGAACAAAATCAATCGGAATCATGACAATTTTTTTGGCTGTAGGTTCACTGAATATCTTTATTAATTTTATTCTCACGCCTAACTATTATTTTTGATTTTTACTTTTATTTCATGTGATGCCTGTTGTTTATTTTATGTATGACTTATTTTAAAAAAAGTTGATTCTTGTGTTACACAACCTTGAAATATAAGATATAATAATTTAAGCAAATTGTTTCAAATATGCTGAAATTAGTGCTGATTCTTGGCATCAATCTTTTTCTTCAGGCCACTCGGTTGTTCAACCTACTTTGGGAGTTTCAAGGAAAACAAAAGGACATTTCGGTTGCAAATTGAGTTATTTTATATAAAGGGGAAAGTCTGCCTACTGGACGGGGAAAAGGAGGCGCAAAAAAATGAAACGCTGCGTCGACGTGCGAGAGAAAGAGAGAGAGAGAAAGTACATAGTACGCATAAATTTTATTAAACAATAAATGATGGAATTTTGAATTAGCAAATAATAAACGAGGGTCCCTTTTGTTTGAATTATTTATTTGCATTGGAGTAGCTCGCCGCGGCGGTGCGCAAAGCCAAGTTATTGGAGCCTTAAGTCTTAAGGGTCTCTATGGGACTATGCTATAAATAAATACGCAATATGTATATAAATTATGCATTACGTTGAAATTCTCATTTTTGCAATCACATATAGTTATAAATATTATTTTAAGTATTACTAACTGAACCATCAGTTTATTATCAAAGTCTTTACACTCCTAAAAGATATCCCATAATTTAATAGCTTTAATAACATGTAACGTCGTTCAACGGCGAAGATATGCGGAACGCATGCGCAAAAAACATTATTATATTTTATAAATATTTCTCATTGTAAATGTACAAAAAATAATATTTATTCGCAATTATTAATATTAATATACTTTAATGGTGTAATCCTCTTTTACAAAAGATGATCGCAAAAAGTATTTTCAATTAAATAAATATTTTTTAATATCGCCAACGGCAAGATGTCGTCCGCATAATAAAAAATCATCAGCGATTCAATGAATATGCATAAATTTTATTTTGTCCTTTTTTTTAGCGTCGAGAGGCTTTATTGCTTCATTTGTGTGGAAATTAGAGAAGGCACAGAAGGGGTGCCTGCTTCGTCGATCTGCAAACGATCCCTTTCCCTTTTCTTCGCGTGGCTTATTTTCCTTTGTGGACTTTTTTCAAAAAGTACGTATTATTTTTTTTACCAGTGACTTTATTGCTTTTTATCGAAATAATGGCTTACCATAAGCTATTGTATTTGAATCGTTGATATTATTAAAAATGTAACACATCAGCAGCTTTTGATTGAGCAGAAATATATATAATGCACAAATTTCACGATTTGCATAATTGTTTGAGCTTTATAAGTACTTTAGTTTAATTTAAAATTGCCGTAAATTGATTTCCAACATATTTCTAATTCTTTATTTATTTCTAGGTAAAATTGTAATATTTATCAGATATTATAATTGCCTTTTAACTTTTGACATCTCATTTGTTACTTTCTTGAAACGGCAATGTCATTAACATGCACACCTGACCTGAATTTAGTGTCTTTCATCTCAACAGCAGTCTTCTCAGACCTTGCTTTAGTAAAGGGTTATTCTAGGATTACGTGAATGCACTGTATCCAGACTATGACATCGAATCAACTCCTAGTGTTTTTCACACTGTAAGATAACATAAAAATTACTTGTGAAATAATTATTGATAAAAAAAGAACTTACTGGAAAATGTAAAGAATCGATATAAAAGCAATATGTAAAGCATAAAATTTATATTTTTTTGTACAAAAAATAATTTTAGATGCTCTTGGACATCTTCAAAAGCAACAAAAACGTTATTGCAAACTGAATGTCTTAAATATTTAAAAAACTAACTTTTAAATAGCCACAAGTTGTCCATTTATTACCAGAATATGAACGTTTATTATTTCGTAGAATTATTTTAAATAAACTTAATGTCCTACAGGCAAAGATTAATACTTATTACCGTTGTATAAAAGTACCGCTTTCCGATTTATTTTTGATAAATCAATAAAAAGTGAGCTACTATGAGTCCTGGAACATCTTTGCAAAAAACAAGATTACCTTATAGAGAAAAAAAAGAACAAACTACGAAACCAATAAAAGTACCTATCTAGTAGCAGGATGTAATAATTTATTTTCTTTAATCTGTAACCTAAGAGTTATGCAGATTCCTAATGAAGATCTAAGTCTCTCACTAAATCATTTAACTCTGACTGGGTGAATATTTTTGAATTACTGCTTCCAGGATAATATGAAGCACTACTTTTATCATTGCTGTATGTTTGGTGCAGTGTTTCGATATCGTCTAAAATATTTTCTAGTATATCTAGAGCCCAAGGAACAGGTATTCCAGATCCATTTCGTATTACTGACGGAATGATAGTATAAGAAATTTTTGATCTTCAGATTAAAACCTTGCACAATACAAAACAAAAGTAAGTCATTACTATATTTTTTTGGCTCCTATTAAACCATTTGTATACCAAAGCGAAAATATTGTTTTTTTATAAAACTACTACTTAATTTCTTCTACGCAAATACAACAAACTTTATGGAGGAGGGGGGGGGGAGGAAGGGCAAGATTTGTTTTGATCCAACAACTGTATGCCTAAATAAGGAAATCACAAATTTTACACGAAATCTAAAATAGTAATTTATCGTTTTTTACAGTTTAGTTGCAACAAATATCGTTAAAACAAACCAGTAAGTTACGAATTCTTTGGAAAGCCATTTTTGTTTAAAAATAAGCATAAACACTCTTAATTGCCACTGTAACTAAAAAAAATCACAAATCTCAAAGCACTATGACACATGTACTGCACAGTTTATATATACAATGTAAATGAACGAAGGACCAGAGAGACACTGAGATGAAAGGTAACACAGCAAAAATATTCATTTAATATATGTATGTATTATACATAAAAACCGTTTCACTGTACCATTTATTCCACTAAATATTAAAATTAGAAGTATGATTTGTAAAAGAAACTGAAACGTGGTAGATTTTTACAATTTATTTTTCAGTAATCAGCATCTGAAAAACTATATAAATTACTATTAACATTCAGACCTGTGTAATTCCTTAATGGATTTAAGGGGATCTGATTTGATGAGGACTTGAATCTGATTATCTAATTTGAAGGGTCTTTCTGATGAAGGGTTATCCTTTAACCCCCTATCATCACTTTTAATATTTTAAACTATCAATGGTTTTGAAGCTTTAACATGCTACAAAACCTTTAAATGTTTAAGGTAGTTTTAAAGTATAAAATATTAAAGTCTTTGCATAAAAGACGTCACCTTATTTAAAAGATTATATAAATAAATAAAATTCGATGACGTCGTTAAATTTTTTATTTAACAAATAATTTTGGAGTTGCAGTTCTAATATAAGTTTATTTACCGCTGCCAGCGCATTTATCTCAGTTTGTTTAAGCGTATTTCAACTTTATTTCTGCTAAATATATTTCGCTCGTGGTAAATTGGCAATATCCTATCAAATATTTTTTCTTGGTCTACGTTCCTGGCATTATATTGAATTGGTAACTTATTGCCCTTTGATTAAAAGAGTACGAGCATTTTTCAGTTAGACTGTATTTTATAATGTACGGTAAACATCGCTTTAAAATGAAATTAATAATTAAAAAAAGGATTTTTAATACATTACTATAGTAATAAAAAGCCAAAACACTACTTAATTTTTGAAGCATATAAAATTACAGAGATGTATGAAATAAGTTTGTATTAAAATGGGAAAGAAAATTATACATAAATCTAGATTTTTATTTACAAAAATATCCTTAAATTGTCAAACTGCGTAATCTAGGCATATTGCAATAAATTCGCTAATGGTTATGAATTAATATGTTGAATATTTAATGACAATATATACTCTTTATTTTATTTTCATTTATATTATATTGAATCTTTAGTGTATAATAGATATGAATAATAAAAACAAATAAAAACCTACTGTGAATCCTATGAAAGCCTGCTAGTGTTATTGATAGAGTTATATTTATTAATTTCATTGTACTATATAACAATAATGATCTCATAAATTACGTCACATTAATGAAATCTGTATAAATAAAGTCAACCTAATAATTATTAAATAATGATGGGAGACTTTCGCTAACCAACAAGTTAATTTACCAAAGTTTTCTATATTTTTTTACCACAAGCTAAACAATCTCACGAGGGCTTATGACTCGATCTATACTATAGATTTTATATAATATAATATTTACTATACATAGTATATGATATTTTAATTAATAAATCAGTTTCTTCATAAAAATATAGAGCAAAAATAGCAATTTAACTTAAGCAACTATATTTTCATAATTAAAAACACTTTGTGAATAAACTTAATTTGATTTGAATATTCAGATATAATATTAGCACTTAGTTAATAATGTATACAGTCTTTGTTTTTTCATTATTAATCAAGGATTTAAAGTTCACTTTTTTTTAACATTGAAATCCTTAATTCAAATAAAGCTAGAACAATTTTTTTTAAAGATATCATTGGAAACTATTTTGTTACCGGCTTCCGTCGGGTTAGATTTATTTTAACACTTGGTTAGTCCCTATACTGTTCCTAAATATATTTTTTTGCCCCATAGAAATAAATTCAAGGCAAAATCAAAGAAACACATTTGCGGTATTTCATGCAAAATATTGTAAAAAAAATAATTACACCTACATGAGTAATTTATGGAGACGTACTAAAGCTTGAAATCTGCTTTAAGTAATTAATTAATTAATTAGATAATTATGTCACTAATTGAATCAGATCCTTGTGAAAGCATTATAAAATTATCAGTAAAGCTTGGCTCAACTGTAAAATATAATACCTATAAAAAAAACATGGACAAGGAATTTGGGTATGGGATGAACTATCTCTGACAAAAACTGAACAGCGAATCAATTTATTTTTGATATGATTTAGTTTTATGTCTGGATAATTGTCCATTAAACTTTATCGTTTTTATGAAGGAATGTAACTAGTGATAAAAATTGGGTTTTTTGCAATAATAAAAAAGCGGTAAATAAAAAAGACGGATTTTATAGCATGACAACCCAGAAAAAAAAGTTGGTTTTAAAGCTATACAGCATCGATCGTATTCATCTAATATTGCACTATATAATAATCATATTTTTAGAACTTTAAGACATTAAATTTGCAATAAAATAATTTTTTGCTTCTTTTGAATATGTCCAAAATTATTTAGATACATTTTTAAAAAAGAGTTTTATAGATAAGGAATTTAAAAAATGCCTAATCTGTGAACAAATGTAATGAAATAAAATAACATAAGTAAAGACTAAAAAAAAATGATAAATAAATATTCAAAAAATTATAACCATAAAGTATGAATAGATATATATACATATATTACACATTCATTATTAATAAATGATTATTATTTTTCAATTTTTTTTTATATCTTGCTTAAATATTCCTAAAATTTTTTGCAAAAATAAAAACATATTTTAAATATATTTTTTTATTTATAAAAATTTCTCGAGAATTCTCGTCGTTAATGTCGTCGTCGTTCAACGACCGTCAATATTATTGTATTATTATATTTGACCCGCAATACATAGAATTGCATATTTGATTCCAATTTCAAATGGTACCACTTTCGAATCGAGTGAAGGCAAAAAAGGTCCTGCAGGCAAAAAGCCATCCTTTTATATTTCATCTTTTCTCGTTCACGACATCCGGTTCGCCATACGTATTAAACTCGAAATACATTTTCGACTGAACATGCAGTTCAAATGTTCCTTGGTGAAACGTCGTTCGCACGCCTAACCGAGATAACTTGTAGGAGTGCAAGCATTTTTACAGCAAAATACACACCCAGAGAGAAAAAGGGTGGAGAGAGCTCATCATATTTCAACCATGCAAAAAGCATAGAGCCAAACCGTGTATAGCAAAGTGAGTACCTAGGAGTCCCAGGAAAATATATCGTGGCGCATCCCGTGCGCGTTCTTTGTAATTCAATACCAAAGGCTATATTAAGACTTTGTTATAAAGAGTTATAAGTTATTATGAAACAAAATACGGAACCAAAGGAGAAAATATAAGCAGTATTAAGATTTTATAATACTAGATAGCTGAGATTACATTTTAACTAGACAATAAATGTTAGGTCAGTGTTTGTTATTTAGTTCTGTTTTGAATAAATGATTGTGATCATACTTATTACATTAAATCAGGTTACGACTATGCATTTTATTTTTTTCATTAATCGGGAAATGTTAACTCTTTCGAGTTTTACGAGAATTCTCGAGAAATTTTTATAAATAAAAAAATATGTTTTTATTTTTGCAAAAATTTTTAGGAATATTTAAGCAAGATATAAAAAAAATTGAGAAATAATAATCATTTATTAATAATTAAGACATATCAGTAGGTACATTATTACATATTATTCGTAAAATATTTCTTAAAAAGCACATACCATTTAAAGTGGAAATTATTTTTTTGTATAAATTAAAGAGTACGTATATGAAAAAATCTGCAAAACCATTAAATATATTTCTAATTATTATAAATAAAATCGAAATATATCTCAGTTAATTTTAATACAACGACACATTTTGTATTGTTTAAAATTACTGAATATGAATTATTGCTGTAATGTAATGCTTATTTAAAGTTAATAACACGCTTTGCTTGCGTCGATGTAAATTAAATTCCGCAAAGGCTTTCAAAGTGTGCAAACATATAGATATATTCTTAGCTTATAAATATATGATTCTTAAGATTTATTTATACATAAATACATATAAATAATAAGAAAAAACACACACATTCATACAAACACTCTAACAAAAAATAAAAGCACACAAACATTTGAGCTTTAGTAACAGAAGGGGAACATAAACAGGCCTAAAACAAATCGATACGCTAAGACGTTTACTATTTTATTCCACGCTCGAGCGCACTTGTTCAGTCGTTTAATGACATTACGATCGGATACTTTCACCTTTTCTCTCCGGTTTTATTATCTTTTGTTTATAAGAGGGCAAGAGAGGAAAAGAAAGGGGGAAAAAGGGAACGGTTGTTCACTGTAAATTTACGTTATTATCCATAAGCGAGGCGATGCTGGCGTGTTGTAATTTAGAAGCGTCGACGGAGGAGCAGTTTATTTTTTTAATAATAATATATTTAGATGCCAAATTGTTGTGTATGCACATTAATGTGTCAAAAGGGGGTAGAATGATATCGTTTTTATAAATTTTCCATTTGCTACATTCATTACTACTTTTTGAGTGTATTGTAAAAAAAATACTATAAACTTCTTCATCGGGAATTCCTTAATAGAATTATAATAAAGTCAGGTACTTTTTAATATGAATAGCTTAGAATCCAAAAAAAATATAGTGTTAATTAAATTAATTAAATATGTAATTAAAAATAAATATTCATATATTTAATAAGTTTACGTATAATTAACATTTTTATCATTTCAATATATAAACGAAAACAAATTATCATCTGTAAACATCGAAAATAGCTTAAAAATACTGTTGCAGTGATAAAAAAATATTTTTGTATCACTGCTTATTCCATAAAATAAATAGTGTCGTTAATATAGTGTTATATTGGGCTACTTTAAAATCGAACGGTTGCCTTGAATTGTGTTACAGTATTTATAACATTTTTATACATACGAGCTTCGTTAATATTTCTAAGATTCTAAATTAACCATACATTTTGTCAGAATGCCTGAAATTACTAAGCATACAATGTTTTTTTAAGTAATTTTCATATATTAGGACTGTTGTATGCTTTATAATTATATTTAAATTATGCAACATAATAATCATATATTTTGCGTGAGAAGTTAGTGGGTGTTTTTTAAGAATTTTAATGTTAATTTATTAAAAAACACAAATAAAAATTAAGCTATGTTTTAAATATTAAATAGAAGCAATTTTTTATTGGCGTTGTTGTCATTGATGAAAGTGGTTCTTTATAAAAATATATAAGTAACGTTAAAATTAAATAGGTCTTATTTCATTAATTAATTTTTCTATCTTTATTACTGCGAATTTTGACGTTTGTCCGAAAAGCGTTATTGACGGTTTTAAAATTGAACAACTTAAATATACATAAGGCCTTTTCGCAAATAAGGTTGAAAGCCGTCTCTCGAGCTTTAGGATATTGGGGAGAAAAAAGGGCCCGAGGGCTTACAAAGGCGTAATTAATTATTTAGCATTTGTTACGACGATTGTGGTTAAGGGATAAGATATTATTTTCTTGTCGCTGCAAAAACAGTAAGATTTACAAATAGCAAAGTGTGATCACGTTCAATTAAAACCTACAGGGATCGAGCTTAGTTTTTATTGCAGATCCAATCAGTTATCGCCTAAACTAAAATGATGAAATGGTCCAGTTGTTATAATCGGTTTCATAGCTTTTATTTCTATATCCTTTAGTAGGATTATCGAAAATAATTTGAAAGAAAACGATCCGATTTAATGGTGGTTCAAATAAGAACCATAAGAACGGCGATAAATCTCCGTGCGCTAACCAAAATGGAAGTTCTACTTGTTCCAGCCGCTATGTTCACATGTGTATCGATTTCGTTGTTCCTAGGAACGTTTTGCTCTTGTTTCACTCTTGGCTGGCTACGAAACTCGACTGGAGTTTCGACAAAAAAGACCCACAAAGACATTGATATTTTATAATTTAATATATACTTTTATTTCACAATTGTAAAAAAATAAAAATAAAAACATTAAAATCACTGTAGCAAAATGGATGTTCATCAAATAATCACAATCATACAATGTATAAGATCAATTCAATATTTCAATATTGAAAACAATTATTATATATGTAATGGAATGACATACTTCCAACATCCCACAAAGTTTTTCAACAGCAATATAATAAATAAATGGTCCAAGATTGGGGAATTCTTGATGTGATAGTGTATTAGTATAATTAACGTTTCCCATAAAATACTAATATACTAAGACATCCTTGAATGTCAGGTGGCTAAGTAAAGAACACGAGAGGTTATAAATTGCATGAAAAATATACATTATATTTTTAGATTATTTAATAAATTAAATTAGTTAATCATGAAATGAATCTGTATTGATTGACATCTGGACTTCGAAATTTACGCCCTAAAATTTGCGATGGCAACGTATTTACCAAGTGAGCAATTTATACAAAAATGATGGTTTAAAAATCTTTCTACTCTAGCTATCCATTAACCAGCTGATTCAACAGTCCATAGATACGTCAAAAAATTTGGGAAGGCTTGGAGACAATGTTTATGGGCTCCACGCAAACTGAACCAAAGAATATCCTTTTCTTAATCATAGATATTTTTTTGTTATATTGAAAATATATTTAGATATTGGTTTTGCAATCGTCTCTTCACTAAATCACTCTTCAATGTTTAAAAAATATTTTTATGAAATGCAAAAATAACACTGGCTGAGTTTTTCACTTCTATTCTCAACATCTCTTTTATGAAATGGTAGGAAAATTGTGGAAAACCTGCTATAAGCTGATCGATTGGAATTACATATATATTTTTTTGGTACCGACAACAAACACATTTTCCCTACAACGCACACACGTTATAACTATCACACGCGAGTAAATCTTTACTTTTTTTCATTCGCGTGCGTAAGGCCGTGAGTGATACTAGGAGAGAAAACAGAATAATTCAATTACGCGGCCCGTCTTCAATATTCCCTCGCATTTTTCTGCTGTCTCTCTTTACTTTCTTTGTTTCCACCTCTGGCCTGCGTTTACCTCGCCCCTCGTTTGCCCCCTCCGCGCCGAGTACCCCCACTCGTTCAACGTTAAGAGGCCGAGGCGACAAAAGTTTCCCCTTTCGTTGAAGTTTCGCGGAGAATTACATTTCGGCATCATAAGAAGTGAAGTTTCGCGCTTCATCTAGGCTTTTGGTTAGCGGCTGGCCGGAGAAAAGGGTCTTGGCCACTATATGTGCACCCTGGAAACTGTCGATAGTGCTTCTGACGTGAAACATGCCGGTCATACGGGATAACTTGGATGGGGTGGTTCTTTGTAATTTATCATATAACTCAGGAAGTGAAAAGTATTGTAACTATGAATAGCATATTAAACATTGGGGATATTAAACTTTCAAGATTATTTACTAACTAATTTAGTCCCGACTTTCAAGAATTTCCCCCACTTCCTTCTGTCTTTCTCCCGTTTTTGGTTCATATTATATAATTATCTCTTGCTACCTCGTTGAACTACTAAAACTTTGGTCTACATTCTGATCCTCGACATCAAGTCTGTTGTATAATAGTTGTCTGGCGGTTGAATAACATTCAATTAAGCAACGCGCCTACCCACTGCGTGCTCCGATTTTTATAAAAAACGATACTCTTCTTTCATAGAAAAACATAAATACTACTAATGAGCTACTTTTAGCTCCCTTTTAAGTGCCACATACAATAAATAAATATTTTCTAAATGCCTAAATTATTTATTATTACTATCATATAATAACTTTATTCAAAAGAGATTCTTTATTTTATACAGGGAGAAAATAAAACACATATTTTTGTTTCCATATACTATGTATATGTAAACACATATAGAAAGGCTGCAGATTCGGCAAGGGCGTGGCGAAAAACAATGATTGCAAATTATTATGATTGACAAAAAATACAGTTATAAATAAACCCTAATATTACATGCCGAGTTGTGGAGAAATGTTCAACATATATTTGTTTACTAGTAACTGTTTGAAATCTTTTAAATAAAAAAAATCTAAATATTGATTTATCTACGTTTAGATAGTTTCATTTGAACTAATATGTGATCTAATAACAATTGATCATAGTCATAGTGTGGTTAAGATTGCATATTAAAAAATGTAATTATTATAAAGTAAAATATGATTTTAAACATTTTTCAAAAAAAATATATTTTAGAATGTGCGTAAATTCTCCTGTACGGATTATTTTGTGTGCGCATTTTTCAATTTAAACAATTAAAAATTTTATTCGTTCAAATGTCAGCATTCGCCCGATGCGGACAAAAGGGTTAAAGTTACATATATGATTAATACATAATATTATATATTACGGCCATTAAGTCAAAATGTATTACTATCATCTGTCATCCAATACTATAGATATTTTTATAACATAGAACACAACACAACAATATATAACATAGTCATTCAATACTACAATTTTTTAGAATTCATAAAACACAACATAACACTATGTGACATTAAAGGTATACCATTAATTAAGGTTTTATTTTAGAGATTTGTTTTTAAAGTTTGCAAAACTTTTTCCAGCGACAGCCAATTTGACAGCTGACAGCTGATTTGTGCTCAGTTTGTTTTGCCATTTCGCCAGAACACGCTTGCAAATTTATTTCGAAAATCGTGGTTTAGTTCGTGAAACTCAATGTGCGTTACATCCATTTTACGGTCGCATAAACGTCTATCCGAGCAATTAATCCGAATAACCATGGATCGTTTTTGCACCACGCATACTCTAATTGATAATACGCATCCGCAGAGACGTCGTACAGTACGCACCGAAGAAATTGTTTCTGCTGTGGAGCGTAGTATTAAGAAGAATACGAATGCGATTGCAATTGGAGCTGTGTCCATCTACTTTTTGAAAGATTTTTTACAAAGATCTTGGTTTACGAGCTTATGAGATCCAGCTCGTGCAAGGATTGAAACTGCTTGTACATTCGTTGTGAATGTGCCAAAAACACAAACAAAATGTTGTTCAGCAATTAGGCTCATTTTTGGTTAAATGGCTACATCAACAAGCAAAATTACCATTCTACAAGCCATTATTGAGACGCCGTTACATCCATAAAAAGTCACCGTTGATTGCCTTATGGGCTAGTAAAATCTTTAAAAATGATGCCGGCCAGAACGTTACAGTCAATGGAGAGCGATATATATTCATGATTACTGACTTTTCCGTTTTCAAATTAAATATAAACAATGTGAAAGAGCTTTGGATTCAACAAGACGGCGCAACATGCCACACAGCGTGCGCCATGTCGCATTGGAAACATTCGATTGGCGTAAAATTTCGCATAATGGACTTGTGAATGTGTCTCCAATCTCGTGGGATTTAATTATGTGGATATATATGAAGTCTCTAGCCTACTCCAATAAACCTGAGACAATAGATGACTTAAAAGCCAACATTAGCCGCGTTATTTCCGATATACGCCCGCTGCTGCTCAAAAATTGGACTCAAAATAAATAGAAAATAAAAATCTTTTACATTTTCTATTAATGTTATATATTATATATATGTTTAATTAAAATTTGTTTGATTTAAAAATTAGCTATATGGCTAAATAAATTAATAAATAACATTTTTGCCACTTAGGATTTAGTCGTCTACAAATCGGGTTGATTCCTGATACCTGATTCCAAAAGTTGACTGGAACTGGATTGTCGTGAAGAGGGAAGCAACTGCTTTTTTGATCTTCTCCGTTTCTGTGTTGGAATGCGTGGCTCTACTTAAATCAAATTCATACAAACTATCGTGTGTCAAAAATAAGGATGCTTAGGTAAAAGTTAATAATGTGTTACTATTTTTTGACATAGTCACAGACTTTGGAAGGCTTAGTGCTCGCCTACTTTTATTTGTAATTGGCAATTACGAATAACTTATGGGTTTTCCTATGTCAGTTTTTTTTAAAAAAAAAATATTTTGCGCGACCGTTTAAGTATGATTTCTAACAACTTCGGGACCAGTTATTTCTTAGCATTTGTCTATCTGGTGCGTAATTACACAATTAATACTATTATATTTAAATTAGAAAAAAATAAGAAAAAAATGCAATATTACTCACTTAACTGTAGAAATATTATAAAAAAAAATACTATTGAAGTAGACTTTATATATGCCACAAAGCTAACAAATCTTAATCGAGAAAAAAATATTGATAATATTTTTAATAAACAATTCTATATTGAGTAAAAAAAACTATCAATATAACTTTAATTTACCTGTTTATTTTAAAATATCTCATTGCAAGAAATAAGACGAGATAATCGGTAAAAAATCTTATTGCAAAACCTTGTAAATATTATTTAAAGAAATAAAGTCTGTATTTTTACTATTTATTTTATTGATAGCGGAATGTATTACAAAAATGTATTTGTACACATTCATAAAACATTCAACAATATGATCTCAAAGCCTTTATAAAAGCAACAATATAGCGACTGTAATAACAATGGCAATAAAATAAATTTTTGTTGGATGCAGAAGTTACATCAATAAAAACGAGATATTATATTATATTTTTTATAATTTAGATAAATAAACTTTTTTTTGAGTCAAGAACGTTAGATTATTCTTTTAATATATTACAATTCCTTCAGGTTTGCTTGACATTGTCTTATTTTTATTATTATTAGTATTAATAATATCACTCTAGCGTATAAGACATATAATATAATAAAACGATTATGTAAAATATTATTTACTTTGCAGCCGGATTCGCACAAAGCCTTTTGTTTTACGATTTTCGAATAAAGCCACCGTTCGGTGCTTTCGAGCAGCAAATAGAACGTCAGATGAAATATATGTATTATATTACACACACGAATACGGTATATACGTAAACAAAAGGTAATAAGAGGAAAATATTTATACATGTATGTATGTTTATATGTATCTATATAAAAAAATAAATAAATAAAAAGTACAATTGGTATATATTTAAACGTGCGACTTTACAATAAAAAAGGTAAAGTGAAAGCCAATCGAATATCGTTTGTATTTTTTTATTTCGATGAGAAGGTTATACTTTTTTATAATATAAATTATTAACCAAAATAAACGTCAATGTGCATCGCGAAAAATAAGGCTATCGTCTTATAAGCATTTTTGCATTTTTCGCGATACTCTCCCCTTGAAAAAGGTGGCGAAAGAGAAGAGAAAAAGAAAGTGAAAGAAAGAAGGAATAAAAAAACGCGGACGTAAAAAAACGGTTCAATTAGAATTCTTCTCGTTTCCTCTCTTTCTCCTCTTTGTTTTGAATAAATGCAATATATTTTTTTAAATTATTTTCATTTCGGCCTAATGCGCAACGGAATAACATTATTTATCAACGGATATAGACGTTAACAAACGCCAACTCTAAAGTATATATCAAATATTATGTATTGTAAAATTATAATTGTTTTGATATAAATAAAAAAAGATATTAGACAGCACCATATTTTAATTAGAAGTTTAACTTAAATTGCATTTTTTTTCACAGCGGTTTTCAATTAAATGTAATCAGTATAGTAAGTAGTGCTTTGGCCGTTATTACCAATTTTGTTATATATGTAATAATGCATACCTAGATTATTTTGCTATTAAAAAAAATGTGCCCCAAAATTTTCTGACAGAATTTATATCAACTGAACAATTATTAAAAAAAAAATCATGTAAATTGAATTTCTTAAAAAAAGTTGCCAACTACGGTCGCTAAAAACATTTGTAAAGTGGTAAATGATTCATAAGATACATGAAAATGTCAAATATGGTTTAAAAAATTTCGAACGGGAATTTACATTACATTTAGAAATGTGAGAAAAAGTTTTTGTGAGGTAAGTATATCATTAAAATCAAAATAAATATTTTGGAAATATGTTCATAATATATTTGTATTTAATTGTTTCATTTTAAGTGATTCAGTATATTATTTATTTACTTCGCGAGGGGTATTGTGTTATTTTATGTTTTCATTATTTCTAGTAAGTCTTGTTTTTTTCTTAATTGGTCTCTTATATTAAGTGATGTTGTAAAAATATATATCAGAACGCTACATCTCTTTAAAATGATCAATGAGATAGTTGTGTTTCGAATTGTGCTGTTTTAAATTGTGACTATTCAATTATAACAAATATTACAACAAATCGTACCAAAACGTGTTTTAGCTGTAAAAAAATATACCGGAACGACGTTCCAGCGCATTTTATCCAAACTATAACACTGATTATACTGGTCCCACTAAAGCATATTTTTAACCCTTTTTTGAGCGAGCTTACGCTTTCCTCAAGAAATATTAATTTTGGATTTGGCTAAGGTGCTGTTAGTTAAAGAATTTTGTAAACGTTAAACATCTGGATGCCACAGAAAGCTACACAAAAATAGACAACTGGGTACCGCACGAATTGACCGAAAAGGAATAACAGCAACGTTTTTAAGTTGTTCTTTATTTTTAATAATAATAATAAGCCAAGCGAAACTTTTTTGAAGAAAAAATTAATTATGTATTAAAAAACGTGTTGTAAATAGACACCCGATAATGCAAAAATCATATTGCTGTAAAATAAAAGGTAACAGAATTGAAAATTTTGCCTTATCCCTCCATATATATGACATTTAATAATCAGAGTGATAAATATCTTTGAAGTCTGAACAACTTCTAAAACTAAATATTTAATAAACAAGGAATTTATTTATTATTAAGTCGTTGGCAAAATTTTTTTTCTGTGAATTATACATATTTTGATTAATAAAATTGTATTTATTAAAAAATAATAACTTTCTAAAAAATCATATGCTATTATTAAATTTTATTAAAATAGCATTTTTATTAATACGACACCCCTAATAATAAATCGAATAGAGCTTGTTTTGTATGTACATAAGTATTTTTTTTATATACACATCCGGTTTACTTTGTGGGATTTTCTTAATAGTGAAAGTTTTCTCGGACCGTCGGTGGTTTTTTCATTCAAACCCCTATTTACACAACACACACAGAGAATATTTTTTATATAAAAAAGAGACAAAATCAAATTTCACCCTCTCTCAACTGAAAAAGTAAATAATCGGCACTTTGACCATTATTTTCGCGAGACCCCAGCAAAAACCAGATAAAGGTTTAATAATACATAGGGATGGTTTTGTCATCTGATAATGATGATAGGCATGGAGAATATAATGGTAGTGGAGGTGGGTAGAATACTCCCTTTCTCTCACACTTCCGAAAGAAGTCTCTTTGAATCCTTTCACGGCCTACATAGACAAATCTCAGCAGCCATTTCTTCGAATCATAATTAGTGAATGTTAAAAGCTAGTGAAGATATATCAAAATAAGATAAATTCACGATCAAACGTTAATGACAAATACATTAAAACTCAGCTTTGATAATATTGCGTAAACCGTAAAGAATTGGATACATGGATACAACGTTATGAACTGTTTTAAACCTTTTTAAGGTTGTCTTAGAAATTTTAATTTTTTTTTCTGTAGTTGAACATTTCAATGTTTACAGTAAAAATCAATAGTATGGATAATTTAAAATAAATGTATTTATTACTAACATGCAAAATCAGTGCTTGAAACTTAATAAATCTTCGAGATCCATAGCTTTGAAATAATTAACTCAAAAACAATATGAAAGTCTTAGGCTATATTTTACAAGATGATACTTATATTTTTTTAAAGTGGTAATACGAAAATCTATTCCAGAACATTTTTTTAAAGGTTGTCGTACTTGTATTAATATTATTTAATATTATGAAGACGCTTTATATTTAAAATATGCTCAAGATTTTTCGTTAACAAAAGTGGTATATTTAAGATTTTACATTACCTAATATAATATGTAATTTTCTTTGTTGATTTTGAATGGGTTTATGTTAAAAAATTTAACGACCCCATTAGAGTGAATGTATTTCTTTATCATGCAAAATATTATATTAAGATCACGTTAACGGCTAAATGGGAAATTGAACAAAAATCGCTATACTTGTGTAATATTTTTTATACATAAACCTATGTATGCATGTATAGCTTATTATCAAAGAAATGTAATGTGGAATCGAAATATGTAAACGATGTTTTTAATTTCTTTAATTAGTAAATGTGTAATTTTTCGAAAAATAATGTATTTATAGATACAGATTTAGATAAAAATTATATAAATTTACTGTCATATCAGTAAACAATTTTACAGGCATATTTAAAACATAATAGCATAGTCTTACACTGCCAAATGCCTTTATTAATAGATTGTGGAGTTTAATTTTTTCATGATATTGTATGTGATATAATTAATTTATTTGTTAATATATTATATATTACGTTATAGACTATTTTACATGTAAATAAGTTACAAAACGCGTATACCAATTTAGCCTTCAATGCTTACTTATTAAGAAATTGTAATTAATACAAATTTGATATTACAGAATTATCAATATAAATATGAAGAATCTAGAGAGCAATATTTAATATTTATTTCATATAATTTTGTACTACCAATTATGCTAAACGTTCCAAATTTTAACTATAGAAGCAATGGAATATATGATTTTTTTCTGCTGCATAACTTAACGCATTGTCGATAAAATTTTGCGATCGTTTCTCGCTGCTTTTCCCCAATTTTAGTTTACTAATTTATTTCCGTGTCGATCTCATTCAAATTATTGTTTGTTTGCGTCACTGTCAGCGTCGTCCCTCTGCTGCCAAAATCGAATCTCATTTTGTCTGTCCCGCGCCTTCGACAAAAGAGAGTTTGGCCACTTTGTAAACGAGATTGGAATTTGAAATTAGTATACTACCAAACGGACAAATTGCGAACGCATTGTAGACAAATTGTTTGCCCACTTCCCAAAGATCAATTTGTGCCCTCTCGAATTGTGCGGATTCGATTTAGCGCGGCCCTGCATAAATTACGCAAAGACTCAATTCAAATGTTTGCGTTTAGTTTTTACGACATCATGTTCGTCTTTGGCTGTCCATTTTGTATTTAATAGCTGTGTTTTAATACAAGCTATGGTAAATTTCTATTTTTGTCCGATAACCTTTAAGTATTCGAATTAATTCATTTTATTGAACTCTAAATATATATTTATTCAATTAAACTATAATTAATATCCATAATTTAACCACTTTACAAGTTAACCTAATGCGCCACAATGGCCAAAAACATGGCATAAAATAAACATTTAATAAAAAGTATGAATATATAATTAAAAACAAAAATAAGCTAATAGAACATGTGCATTGTCTCACACAAACCAAACCAATTCCTTATATGAGTTTTGATATTATAATAGGATGACCTCAGAGCATTTTGCAATTAGACTAAATATTAACCGAACAATAAAAAATAAACATACATTGTTAAATATTATGTAATTAATTTGATCACATACATCAGTGCCTGGCGCATTACACAGATTAAATGGGTGATCATCTTTCAGTAAAGCATAAAATGGTCTAAAACACTCTGTATAGTAAAACATAATTCAATGCACTGATTTAGTAATATAAATATATATAATTTAATTTATAAAAATGCGCTATTATTAAAAAAAAGCTGGTCCCAGCTGTAATGACATCTATTGATTATAAAAATATAATATATATATAATTATAATAGAATTAAGAATATATGTAAAGTCCTACATAAATTTACAGATTCACTATTATGCTTTATATCGTTAATAATTTTATTTATAGCAATACAAAAACAATTTTAATCATTGCTTTCTATAATGAGTTTTCAAACTAGAAGTTATACTCGGTAGTATTTTACGGGTAAAGAAATATTTAAATACCACGATATGAAAATACTTGCTGTATGGCTTGGAAAAAAACTCGAATAATAACTTTTACGATTGCAATTTCAATTTATAAGAAATATATTTATAAAACATGTTTCAAAATTTTATTTTAAAATCGAATAATTTCAATAAAATTGTATTATAGATTTAAGTAATGATTTATAACTACATAATAAATTAAAAAGTGTTTTAAACGCTTAATTAATAAAATTAGCGTATTCACTGCTATGCTATTATTTAATTAATAAAATCAGATATTTTTTTATTTATATTTATATATCAGTAAAATTGAAAAAAATATGTTTTATTTTTAATCATGTAATTGATTATGGATTTCTAACCTATTGTTTCTATTTTTTTTTATATTTTTATTAATTGAAGCTGCATTACTATTGAGACTAAATTTAATTAAAAAAATCAGAGTAAATTATTTGAATATATAAATGTTAACAAACTTTTACTTTACATATAATTCTTGAAGATTTTTAAATAAGAAATACTCAGTGTCTTAAAATGTAAATTTAATCTACTTTAAATACAGCCCTGGATGGGCCTTGACTGCCTCCAGAAGATTTTACCTCTTTTGTCTAGCCTATGCCTTTCATCTCCTACCCAGTCTTCATCGACCATATGGTTTGGTATACATCAGATACTTCTGCGGAAATAAATCCTCCATGTTACATGTCCTGCCCAGCGGAGTCATTAGATCACCATAGAGTTCTAGAAGCTCATGGTTGTACTGTCACCGCTGGTCCCATGGTCGCATACTGAGCCAAAGATTTTCGCATAATTTTTTTTCAAACACAGCTTCTGATTGTCGACGGTGCCCAGCGTCAATGTTACGTCAGCACTGGCCTTACACGGTTTTATGTAATATTTTAAAGTGCTTTTTGACATACGGGTAGATATTAAATGCTTATCAAGTCCAAATTAGCATTAATTTTGTTTTGGGCATTAACCAACGAATCAATGTGTATATATTTATTCACTTTCTCTATGGTTTGCGTGTGGTTTTGGTGTATTTTTGTTTTTGCGATGTGCATACGCTAAGCCGCCTTCTGGCCAGCATTAAATACCTCTGGTGGGGCTTATTTTGAGCGTCCAATTATGTATATCAATATCATCGGCATAGGTCAGTGTATTTGTTGTATATATTCCTATCTGTACAGATTTTTAAGTATCTGACAGCTTTTTCTAATGCAATATTAACCCTTTGGATGCCGGGCCTTTTTGGAAAAATATTCCAGAAATGCCGGGACTTTTTAATATATAATTAAAAAGTCAAAATGTGTATTTTAGTTTGTAAACATGCTGTCGCGGCGTGCGACGCTGTCTGCAGTGAACTTGACCTAATTAATGATGAATATGCGATTGTGTGTTATTTTAGTTCTTATTTGCGCTGTAATAAGAGTCATTATCGCATGACGTATTAAAAATTACGAGATCTGAGCGGCCGAACTCCGATCAGGAATCGATAACAATGGTATATAATATGTTATTTATTTTTCGCGAAAATCTAATATATATATATATATATATATATATATATATATATATATATATATATATATATATATATATATATATATATATATGTATATATATAAAAATAATAATGAAATATTTAAAAAATAATGATTATAATATATTTATAACATATATTTGAAAAAAATTTATAAACCCCTGAAGCAATTACCCTACAGACGGTTGAAAATGTATTGGATACTACGATTTCGGAGCCGTCGGATCCGGCAGTTCTCGCTAGTGTAGCAAAAGCTGATATATCGGATTTCGGTAGCCAAAGGGTTAAATAATAAAAATATGCGAGTTAATTGCATATTTATCAGAGAGCAATCAGAGAGTTCATTTTGTATACGAAGATTACTTTCGACTTTTATTTATTCAAAGTCTGGTATAAACCACATTAATATTTTTCCAAAATCAAGATGTGAAGTAAGAATCTGTCGTAAAGTATGATTATATGACAGTATTTTGTATCCTACGTTTAGGAATGTGATTTTTTGGTGTTTCTCGCACAGTTAAATTTTTTAATCTAAGATTAATCAATAATCCTAAAATAGTAAATTGTATCATATGCTTATATTAGTATCAAATAGTCTAATTCGCTAATGTTATAAATATATAATAGGGAACCCCAGTGCTAATTTAGAGGATTGTGATTGTGTTGTTTGAAATAATATTTAAATAATGTCAAATATTTTCGTTAAATTTTAAATTTTAAATTTTATATAATATGTCATATATTTGTCTTTATGATTTGAATATCTAATTTTAAGAACCATTTATTTAAATATCTTATAAAGAATAATATATTCATATGTAAAAATATATTATTTTTATGGCTTTATGTTTTTTTAACGAACGTACATTTCAATCATAAGATATACAATTTTGAAAGAGAAAGGGAGAGTAAGATAGATACGTAGCGGATCATTGTAAAACGCAGGTTGAGTTAAATGTATCGGAGGAAACCAAATGGAGCGTGCAAATTCTTATCGCAAGTCACAAATGAGATAGTAGTGGATCAAAGTGGAACCAGATATAAAGGAAGAAATTAATAGAGGCTTCCTCGAGGGAGAGAGAAAGAGAGAGAACGATAAAGAAAAAGAAAGGACCTGGCACTCGGCCGAGACCTAGCACGAGACACTACTTTTTATAACTGTATATTTGCCATCGTTTACGCTAAATTAAGCCCAACCCAAATGAACCGATTCCTTTGCACGCTCCGATTGTCCTTAAATCCCCCAATTGTATTCGATGCATATACGTGTATGATTGTTTCTTTGTGTGTATAAGAGACACTACTGTTGCAGTATGAAGCGTTTATTTGAGTTGTAGTACATTAAAATGGCTTTAGATTTAATGGCACCGCGTATTTAGCTACAGTAAGTTTAACGCTGTGGTACAAAGGCACGGAGTATATTAAAAAATCGATCTTTGAAATTAATATTATAAAATGCACTGAAATGTTATTGCAGCCATTTTCAATAACTTTAAATTAATGGTGTTTAAATCCTCTAAAGTTTAAATAAACTTTTATTGCTAACAACGACATTTATTATATTGTCTATTTTTACAGTCGTTTCATTGCTGTAGTGATATTTTGAAATAAAAATTAACGATATTTTTGCAATGTAAATAAAAATAAATGAATTAGAAGTCATTTTTCTAAATAGTCGTTGAGGTTAAAGATCGTTTGATCGTTAATATAATGCTTTAAAAAATTAAGTCTTGAAACAATGCAAAAAAAATGTTTGATTTTTCTAACAATAAATAGTCGTCTTTTTTTTCATGCTATTTTCTAGCTTATCATTGAGAAATTATGTAGTAGAAGTTGTACTTCAAAATAATGAAAGTTTTAGAATTTTATTATTAATTTATTTTTTAACAATATTGAAAAGCAGGGCGCGGGTTAGACACCACTAATCTAAGGTTTTATGAACATTGTATAATAATAATTAAAGTACTTTAACGGATCTTAGATAATTGTATTTCGTTTACAAAATCGCGTTATTGTGCTTACATACAATATTATTTAGTACATATTATTTATTCGAACCTTTGTTTCTTTCGTCTTGGTTTAATGCTGTAAATACAACGTACAACGTATGTATATGTGAAGCTATGCATACATTTCTCGCGTGCCCAAGACAAACACAGAATTGTTTTATAATTAATAACGCGGCTTACGCCATGTTGATAATAATTTATTATCAAAACGATATTATTTAAACGCAAAACTGGCTCGGCTATGTACGTACACAATTACACACATACGTTTAAATGTTGGTGTGTATATTTGCAAATGTTTTCCCACTTTAATAACCCTTCAACCTTTGTCAAGCAAATACCTTTAAGTCCCTTTTTAAGTAGGTCTATATCTGGAGGCTCTATGCGTTATCGTACGTAAATGTCTCATTGTATTGTACACCATTTTATTTATCACTTTAATCAAAAGGACATTCGCGCAAAGAGTAAATTTCGACTGATTTTTTAGATCTATTATTTGAATATAAACTCTTTGATTTTAGTAATATGTTTTTTATCATATCAAAATACTATTTTTGTAAATGGAAATTATTATATGTATATATATATATATTCAGTTTTCTTTAGACATTCTTCATGTGTGTTTATGTTATTCAAGTGTTTGAAGCATATACATACATACATGCCTTTATTGTACACACCCATAGTTTATCTACCCCTTCGGCGTTATTTATATTAGGGTTTACATTCGACTGAATCCCAAACTGAGTCTTGAAACGCCTGAAATGAATTACGACTTACGTATCAAATCGTCCAAGCCCAAATACATAATCGGTAAAAGATTTTTCAGAAATTATAACAGCGAAAAGTCAAATAAATATATACGTTGAATACCTGGATTTTTTAAGTACATAAAAGGCTAACATATATCTTTTAGGATGTTGATATACACTTTTTATTGTGTTATATGTTAAAATTAAACATAATATAATAATTTATACATAATTAACATTGCCTCTATACCTACTGTAAGCTGTGGAGCACCAGTAATACTATTTTTTCTAAATTAAAAATCATTCAAAACTAAGCTATAAAAATAATATCTAATACAATATTTTATACTTATCTTAAAAAAATCAATACTAAATTTTAAATACCAACAATTGTCATTTTTATATCAGAAAATAATATATAAATATCTCGCGAAACACTAATTTTGCGTTTAGGTGACTACGATAGAAACACCATTGTATTTATATACAAGCACAAAATGTCAAAATGCAATATATGTTTTGGCATTAAGGGGCAAAGACAAAATACCATTAATTCTATCTCTCCAATGATATGTATATATATATATATATATATTTAAACATTTGTTGTTTAATTTATACTTTATTTTACAAAAAAATCATTATAAGTTTTTAAAAAACACCCGGTTTATATTTGTATATAACAATACATTTTTATCGTGATTGAAATGAAATGTTAAAAAGTTATATAGGAACTTTTTGAACAACTCGCATATGCTAAACAATAATAATATTAATAACGACAACGTATATATTAAATTGCTCTCTTTGATCTCTATGTGAATTTTTGACGAATCGAGACTTTATGTCCCTTTATATTATGATGAAAAATAACTTATCATAAAGCTGCTTTATGTTCCATTTGTTCATTGTTAACATTTATTATACGTACGTTTTAAAACGATTAGTTTTTTATATGATCTTGAATGATTTCTCTCGTATATTATATTAAATATATTTAAATAAGTTTATGTATTTTAAGATATGATACAATTGTATTTTTTATTATATACAATTGTAATTTTGAAAAACAATGGAAAATATATAGAAACAAAAGAATATTAATTTTAAAAAAGCTTTAATTCGGAATATACTGAGAATTATCTAATCATTGAGGCAAAAATCTTAATGTAAGTGTTATTATTGGTGTCCCGTGAGACATTTGCGAGTTGCGGACAGCCACATCGACGCTTTTCCAGTTACCGCGAGCGGTTAACCGCTCGGCTAAATAATTTCTGGCAATAAAAGTGTAAACCACCACCACCATGCCGAGGCATTGTAAAAAAATCCCATAATGGAATTTATACTCGGCCCTGTTGTGAAAAAACGTCACCACCTGTGCGGTCGATGATGTGGTAGTTTAAGGCAAGTAAAAAGAAAAAAGAAATAAAAAATAAAAGGGGTGGGAGTACGACTCAATTCTAATGCCGCGAGTTTTATTGCCGGTTTACGACTTGGACGCGATTTTGCGAGACGCAACTTTTCCAATGCAAGTTTTTTTTGCGTCACAAAACTTGAGCGCCGAAATTATCATAAATCCCTGGTGGGTATATAAATTACCGACGCGTGTGTGTATATATTTTTTGATGAAAACGGGGGCGTGTTACAATTTAAAATTGCGAGAATGTAGCAATTTTTCAACCCAAACCCTAGGAACAATATTCTGAAAATAAATACTAATTTTTCAAGTGATATTTTTTAGACATTATGATCCTTGTATTATGTTTATACATATGCATCTATTGTCTATTTTTAAAATTATGCAGCAGATGCTAATAATATAATTGTATTTTTTTAATAAAATATTTGTTATTTAGTTTAGGTTTTACATTAGAATATACCTCTAAGGTTATTGGAGTTTAAAACTGATTTTTTTTAGATGTTTATAAACGTTGCTTTTTATACTGATACTGTTAATAAAGCTGTGATGCAAAGAGGATTAAAAAAAAATTGTGTTCGTGATGAGAGCTTTATAGTCGATAATGATCAACTCGGTGTAAAATAAAAACCACTCACAATAATCTAAGAGCTTTTAAAATCGCTAGACGTTAGTAATAAAATAATTTAGTATTAGTAAATAAGTGCTTCACCAACGGAATTAAAAAATAACTGCTACAAAGTTTAGTTAGTTGCCAAAGCAACCACCTGTGAAACAAACCCGTAAAATATCAATAATTCCAGATAATCAATCATATTAGTAATAAGGTTTTCTATTCTTGCCTCACGACAACATGAAAAATACTATTATGTGATCTGTATTTAGTATAAATTACTACATTTTCAAATAAGAATTTTCGGCATTAAAACTAAAAAAATACTTTAAGAACCAACACATCCTATTCTAGTGCAAGTAAATTAAAAACGTCCTCATTTGTGGTACAACAAGGATTAATTACACATCACACAATTTCCCCTCTTAAATTTTCATAAATATTACTGACTGATTTAAAAACTTTAACATGGTCTACGTTTGGAGTCCATAATTTTACATAGGTATTTATTAGCCATAAAACGTGTAATTTAATTTGAACAAAATGTCAACACATTTTAGCGTAAAGTGTTGTCAATTGTTTATACTGATCCCTCAGCTTAAAATATAAATCAAAACAATTGTGTGTTAAAGGCATTTAAAGTAGTCAGTTCTTTGCGAACCGTTTAGCTCTAGAGTGAAAGGGATTCACCTAAATACATCTTCGAAGGATATAGATTTAAATTCTTCGCATCAATCAGAAGGAGTAGAATATTGTATATTGTTAAGAAAAAAAATCTATTCAATTACAAAATGCTATTTTGTCAATAGTCGAAGGAAATAAGAGAAAAGCAGAGAAGGGAATGAAAAAAGAGAACATAAAAAAAAAGTTCAAAAAATTTTATATCTATAAAAAGCGAACAGATATAAATTAGAAGCCTTATCCAACGCGTTAATGACAATAAGACCAACATCAACAGCAACGGAAAGGGTTTTTTCCATAACGGGAATAATAAAACCAAAGGTTAGCAGTAATATTAAATTCGAGACACTTTTTGCATTATTGTTTTTAAAAAGTATGTTCGTGAAGTTAAAATAATTGTAAAAATTAACATACCAAGTATTTTTTTTATTTATTTATATGTGCACGAATTTGAATAATAGCTATTTTGGTACATTTGGTAAATACTCGAAAGTACTCGAGTACTCGAGTATTTTAAAATTTTAATATTTGATACTCGAGTAGTTGATGGTTGGAGTAATTGGAGACTCTAATTGTACTATATATGCTTTTAATGTGGCATCATTAAAATATGATTTTTATTTTTTCATTTTACTTTAATGCATTGAAAATAATGCGTATAAACCACACACATAAACACACGCAAATGTTCGTTTGATAATTAGTAGTTTCGACCATTAAACATTGTAAAAAAAAGTTACGCTTGGGGCAAAGCCTGAATTTGCTCATCCCCCAAATAGATACTTTTATTGTTGTATGTGTAAAAAATAAGATAAACATATAACATTTTATTTTTTGTTAGTTTAATGGATGAAGTTAAAGTGTCAAGAAAAAATAAGCTAAATGTATATATTATGCCGATTTAAATATTGAACCTCGTATACAAATATGACACAATTTTTTTTATTTCTATAACAAAATATTAAAAGGTTAATTTATATAAATTAAATGATGCAGAGCTCTTGTTATGACTTTAGAAACATTTAAATACTGTATATTTATCATCAGGAATCCCAAAACCACACAACAAATTTGTTTACTTCAGTATTTTCCCTTATGAATTTCATTCAAAATAATTTTCATCACATTTCTGTCAAGTAGCGTTATAAGTAAATTTTAAATGATATTCAAAGTAGATTATTCTTATTGCTGTCTCACAGCCATAATATGGCAGTGTTTTCTTGGTAAATATTTAATAAATTAATAGTTCCAAGAAATTTGATAAGTCTCAGAGCGTCAAATTATTATTACCACATTGAGGAATTTTGTTTCATTCGCTTGGAACTATAATATTTAAAGTTGAAATTTGTAGTCAATGATTATCAGTGGGGGCCGCCCTTTTCACCCTTCCCCCCTTCGCAGGGCTCTGATTGTAGTGGCAGCAAACCACGCACAAGTTGACTAATTACGAGCAGCTGATGTAACGAGCATCGTAATGAAGTTGACTAAGCAATCCAATGCCTCCATTGTCACCACCTGCAGATATGACAATTGTAACGTGTATCCTGTTAGCTTATTATATCCCAAATGCGACTAAATTGGATCCAAGTGAGCTTCCCCAATAATACACATACAATTAATATGCGAGTTCATTACTCACTTTAGAGATCATATGCATGTTTGTGTGTAAATTAATTTGTATCTCCCATGCAGTCAATCTGCTTAATATTATATATGTAAGTCGCTTTAATAATTTATAATATCAATTCAAATATCCCATTTATATTAGGTAATCCAGAAAATATTGTCAATTTTTAAAATTTAGGCCGTTGATACATATATATATATACTTTAAATTACAATATTTGATAAAATGCTCTTTAAAATTTACGATGCTGGAATTTTCATCAAGTAAACAATTCAAACTATAAATCTCATGGAATAGGATTTCTTTTTTAAAAATCATAAAATATAAAGTTGCCCATGGAATTAAACAAGTTCGATTTACCAATGTATAGACACATTAACTTATTTCTCGTTAACATCAAGGAAAAATATTTAAGTGTTACATAAAAGCTTGTTATTTTGCATATTATTTAAGTTATTCTAGTTTTGTTGCAAAAATCAAAAAAAAAATTCTAGAGGTCCATATTGTCTTTTTTTAATAAATAATTTATTCAAAATTCCAAGCAAATTTTACAAGATTTCAATAAAGAATACCAGCACATAATTAATTTATTTATTATTTTAAAACAATGCTGATGTGTGATATACATACATATGTATAATAATACTGTGTACCGAATTTTCCCGTTTCTTTTGACAATTAACTGTTTCACTTAAAATTATAATACCAAAATTGAATTTCAGACTATCTTAAAACTGTTCTTCTCGCGTTAATTGAGTAAATTACACACGGTCCTAATTACACATGCATCGTATATGCCAAAGGGGTGAAAAGTAATATACAAACATAGATGGTAGCACTTGGCAAATATACATTGTACTAATGAAATTGCAGTGATTCATCACTCCTGGCACTCGATCTACATCGTGCCTAATTTTCTATTAAACATTCAACATATCCAGAACGAAAGCGAAACGAAACGAAACGCCGCTTAAACGATTTTTCTACATTCAATGCTACTTTCATTTATTACGCCTTGAATTTTGTATATACTAATCCAACAAATAAAAGCGCTATATTATCTATAATTCCAAGGTAACCATTCTGTTTATCCTGTATTTTTTCAAACATTTATTCTTTAGAAAAAAATCAAAAAGACTATGTGAAAAGCGGGCTATTGGAATATTAAAACCTTTTTTTATATTAAAAATAGCACATAGAAGCATCATCAAACTATTAACTAATTGTTTTTGCTAAATGCTAAACTGTTCCCTAATAATTTTATTCTCCAAAGAATATTTAAAACGCATGATGATTATTTTTTCGTATATTTTACTAAATGATATAATGTCATTAATAAATACCTGGCTAATTATCTGGACTCTGTACAAAATAACTAAACACAACACATAACACAAGTCAGTTTCTATTAGATACTTTAATTTAAAATTAAAGTTTTGAATTTTATGTCGCGATTATTTTGAAGTTTTTTGGGTTTTTTCTACTTAATTTAAATTCACTTAAAATTGTTATTAAATATATAAAACCTTATAACAATACCAATTTTGATTTCTTGAACGTAAACATACGAATGAATCTCCCAGTATCTGATTGGTTATCGTGTATTCTTATTGTTTTTAATGTTGTTGTCGAATAAGAAATTTAATCATCTCTTTTAAAACCAAAAACCGAACCGCACTGTGGACACAGGGGATAATTAATGACAAAAGTAATTATCGAGACTCATCCTTGAGTTTGTGCGGTTAAAGTCCGTAAGATTTATGAGAGACTGATACTATTATACCTCTATATTTAGGGTGTTTTAGGGCTTATACATTTTTTTATCTTTAATTTAACGTTTCCCTTGTTTCGGCGTTTGCCTGACACTATCGGACGGTACTCGTCAAATTGAAGTAATTAATGATATTTTGGAGTTAATTCGAAAGCCAGTTATTTTTGTTGGATAAGTGTTTATTTGCGGATTTTATAAGATAACTATTTATCTTAAACGAATATAGTGATTTTTTAAATAAGTGTAAATAGAATATAACATATACAAATTTAAATACGTTTTCTTTGCGACAATTTTTATATTTTACACAAGCTTTCTTATGCGTCCATGGTTCGCAGTAGTTTGTGGTAGTTTATTTATATATTTTACTTTTGAAGCCTCTCTTTTTTTACGAAAAAGTTCATTTCCAAATTATTGTTAGTGCTTTTTAATAATTTATTTATGTATGTACAACATTAAAATTTAAATATTTATATTATTGTAATAAAAGTATGTTTTTAGTTTTTTGTAAATTAATATCATATATGTTACTATGCCCGATATAATTTTATTTTATTTACATTTTTCATTACTGTATTTATCCGTAAAAATAGAAAAATAAAAAAAAACTGAACTATATTGATAGATTAAAATATAAAATCATATAAGTATAGATATTTACTACTAACTTATGCCATTAGTGTATTATGCAATTATAAAATGGTCAATAAAAAGTGTTGTAACATAATTTATAACAATATAATAAGTAATTAACGCGTAGAGGGCCATGGTTGGACATTGGGTTATTTTGACAATCAGCCGCAATATGTTAAGAAATGTCTACGATCGCTATCATAATTCGAGAAAAATCGAGTTACATTTAGGTTACCAAGATCCGCCGTTTTTTTTAAATAATAATCCATGACAAAATTTGTCGAAGGCCTTTTCAAAATCTATTTGTATACCAGCATGAAGATATTTTGTCATTGTTTTATTAAAAGACAGTATTTTAGTAGTAGTGAAATGAACGGACAAACAAAATTCGCTGAAAGCGATTAAAGATGTTAACAAGAGCTGACTAGTCTATAATTTATAAAGCACAATTTGTCTCTCATTTTATTAATTTAGGTAACTTTTGTGCATTTCCAATAATAATAAATTATGATAACATCTTAAGAATTAGATCAGTAATATGTTTTAAAGAAATAACGAGACTGATTTCACAACCCTTCGAAATTAAATTGCGAACCTTTTCAAAGAGCACTCAGTTTTCTCAATGGTCAATACCGAAGACAAACAAAGTACAAGAAAAAGAAAGCAACTGAGCGAAAGACGAAAAAGATTTTCCAAAAATATTGCGCAAAGCTATCAGAAATATTTTGCGAGGCGTCCAAAGTTTTTTCAATCGAAGATTATCACTGAGCAGCACGTTAAATATTAACGAATTTTTAAAACGCTCGAGGATCATTATTAATTTTGTTTTTGCAACTCATGTAATAATTAGTTGGTCGTTTGCAACAATATTTCTGTTATTAAAGCTTTTTTATTGTTAACTAACTAACTAACTAGACATTCAACGCAGCTGTAGGTAGTTAGTTAGTTAGTTATCACACGACTATTGTTTTAAATAAAATTTACAGGAAAATTTCATACACATTCGCTTGTATTAAAATATATTTTACTGATCCCTCGGGAGCCAGGTATATATAACCCTTGATCACGGGTGCCGCAAATCAAGTTAGTTAGGTGCTAGTTATTATATTTTTATGATGGATCTGTTCCACGACTACGACAATACCCCTTCCAATTTACATCCACCGTCACCACAATTCGTTTGCCTACCGACCGCAACCTGTCCGTGGTAGCATACACCCTACCCTCGCTTGCGGGTCGACCCTTTTGTCTCTAGGTACATATCACCGTGATGGCGTTTGTGCCATCACAAATGATTAGTGTCATTTTCGCACCGGCCATTATCCGAGTCCAGCTCTATGCTCCGCGAACCGGCTAATTGAGACTTGATTTAAGGACGGTCATTGTTCGAAGAACTCGAGGGATGCATCCACTGCTGCCGATGGACGGTACGCGACAATTGGGCGACGGACAAATGGGCGATTCCGGTCAATTGGGCGACGGTCAATTGGGCGATGGTTATTTGGGCGACGGTCATATGGGCGACAGAAATTTAAAAAAACTTGCACGCTTTGCTTTATTTTGAATATAAATAAAATATACATTAAAACGAAAATGTATATTAAATGAAAAACAATTTTATTTTCAAATTATTAACTCATATTATAATTATATGCAATACCATGTAAATATTCTATGATATTTTTTCTATTGTACCTCAAAACTTTTATAAAAATTCTTTGGTCTATTCTTTTCATAAATATATCCATTCCAAAAATATTTTTCCTTGTCTTTTTGACTTAATATGTCTGAATTATCCATTTATAAAGAATATAAACTGTGGTAACTCAAATTAGTCGCTCTCAACAATAATCTATAAAAAACAATTATCTATAAATAACACATATAATATAACCCACATGTGAATATAAAGATACATACTTATTTTCTTGCTGTACTGAATTTTTTTACCAAAAACACAATGACACTGTGACAAAGTGTTTTAAAACCACGACAAAAATAATTTTCAAAGACGCAACGAAACTTTTTTCGAATGTTTTCAGTCAAAATTCAAAAGTATACTGAGCGCTAGTTATGGGTTTTTATATTTATATATAACTACCCTATCTAATTTTAAATAGATAACTGTAAAATATGCGATTTTTGTGAAATCCCAAAGTTTATTCTCACATTAATTTCCAAGGCTCAAAACATAAAAAAAATCGCGGAAAGGGCAAAATCCGCGATAAACATTTATCAGCGCTAGTTCTAGCTTATTATATTTATATATAACCACTCTATCCAGTTTAAAATAGATAACGGTAAAATATGCGATTTTTGGAAATTCCAAAAGATTGTTCTCACAGTAATTTATAAGTCTCAAAACATAAAAAAATCTCGTAAAGGGTAAAATCCACGATAAACACTTATCAGCGCTAGTTCTGTGTTATTATATTTTTATATACCTATCCTATCTAATTTAAAGTAGATAACTGTAAAATATGCGATTTTTGGAAATTCCAAAAGCTTGTTCTCACAGTAGTTTCCAAGGCTCAAAACATAAAAAAAAATTCGCGTAAGGGCCCACTAAGAACATTTATCAGGTAGGTATTTATAATAAAATTACCGACTTAAGCCGTGTGCTTTAAGTGTTTTATGATATCGGGTAACTCTCTTAAATTCTTGAATGAAAAAAATCAAACTGTTTAAGTGATATTTTATGATTAAATAAGCACAAATGATAAGTAAATATATACATACTATATCTTATGTAGGTATATTATATTTTGTTTAGACCGAATAATGTTTTCATTTTGTAATTCTATTATAAAAAATATTACCTATATTTTCGTATGTACGTATATGTATATATATATTTTAATATGTATTAAATTATGTAAATTATTTAATTAATTATAGGATCATGATTTGCTACACATTTATTTGTAATGCATTATTATTGTATCGCCCAAAAGACCGTCGCCCAAAAGGCCATCGCCCATTTGTCCGTCGCCCATTTTGAATCGCCCATTTGACCGTCGCCCAATCGCCGTCGCCCAATTGACCGTGTCCCGCCGATGGAAGCAGTCGTTAACCAGCGCGATAGATCATTGCCTTTCAATCAAATCTAACCCCATTTTTATTTTAAAAAATATATGAAATTTGTGTAATTCTAAATTATGATTTACGATAAATATAATGATAATAAATTTAATTGATTTAAGTAAATTTTATTTTAAATTATAGTTTTTAATAATCCTCAATTAAATATATTAAAAAAAATGCTTTAGGATTATCGTTAAAACATAATGTAAAAAAAATGTAAATAACTTTTGTTGGTTACAATTTAATACATTAAAATTAAAAATTTAATATGTATGCATTTAGAAAAGTATAAAAAATACAAATTATTAGGTTTTAAAAAAAGAAATAAGAAAAATAGAATTCATGTTAAATGACAACAAAAATTACAATTATATAGTTATATGATACATGTATTATTTATTAATTTAATTATATTTGATTAAAATTACACAGTTTAATTAAAAAAATATTTTTTAATTTCTTTGCAAATATTCATAGTTGATTTTGATAAATCGTTTAATGTTATAAATGCTATATATTTCAAAGAATTTGTGCCAAACCTTAAAGAAAATGCTTGAGGGATGTGTAGATCATTGGCTGATCATTTTACTTTGTCCTTTGAATGCCAAAAAAATCAGCCAATGCTAAAGTTGCCCGATTAAACAGCCTACTACTCCCGATGGATCAAAATTTATAATTTTACAGTAATTAAAAGACCATCACATTCAAGATTAGACAAATAAAATTTTCCCGTGGACATAGTATGAACATAAGAAAAATTCAAACCAGATGCATTTTTTTACATATTGAAACAAATTTATTTGCGTAAAATTAAAATGCTACGACTGATTGCAGAGGGTTGGAGCGGATAGAATTGCAATTCAATTTTAATTGGAATGTGTCTGAAATGGCTGATAGAATATTCATCGGGAAATTTAACTACGCTACAGATTATTTTTCCTATACTAATTCAAGTTAAGTTATATTTGTATATTTTTTTTTTTCATTGCTTTATTGAAAAATAAAAATATTTTGATAGTTTTCAAAGACTTTCATTTTTTGCCCGACCGATTGTTTAATGTCATCAAAGTGCAGTATCAAAAAAATAATAATTCACCTACGATAATTTCAAATCAAGACACATTCACTGTGTAGACAAATACCTATCCGGTGTTCAGTAACACTAAAAAATACTATTTTATTTTTAAATTACAAGCCATTTAAAATAAAGGTTAAATAAAAATATATAATACACATATTTTACTTATCTTAAAAAATGCATATTAGCCTTAAAATACTATCAATTAAATAAAATGTTATTAAAATATTTTACAATTAAAAATCTCACATTTAAATACAAGCATACATTCCAAAGGGCATATTAATTAGGTTACTTATTTAATATAATTTTAAATACTTTTTGCAGGTGCTTAAAGCAACGCTACTGGCCTTTAATTATCAATGCGCGACTGTCACCCATAATTCTGGAAAAAAGGAGAATCTCAAAATTAAATTATATATAAACCAGAGGCAATGAAAATAAAATTAATAAAAATATATTTATTTTTATTAAAATATTTTTAAAGTGATGCACTTTTTCAATATAAAACCGAACATCATTATTTATATACTGTGAGTCTCTGAAATATACCAGCTAAATTGAGAAAAATCTGTAAAGAATATATCTACCGAGATAGTAGACTTCTATATTCTGCCAGCATTGATAACCTTGAGAATGAAATTGTGCGACATTTCATGACATTGAAAACCAATCCGTTAATGAAAACTGAATTACTCCTGCAAACATTAAACTGCTTCTCTAGCCAGAATGTAAAATAATTTTCGTTAGGTCTGAATATATACATAGTTGTGATCTCCTCATAATTACAATCTAAGATAAACCTCCTATGAAATTCATTACAAATTTAATGTTGAATATGTATATGTATTTGATAACATATTTTGTAAATTAAAACAATTGTTTACACTTGTTGTATATAATCACCTCAATGTCAAAATGAATTAATCTATTACTAAAACATGTTTGATGCTAACCAGTGTTATCTGACTCTGACATTGTGTAATGCACTCCAGCTAATTGAGGCTTCATTTAAGGACACTCATTGTTTATTATATCATTGGGTGCATCCGTTGCTATTCTGTGTCATCTATCGCCATCTACCCATACGCCCGTCTTATTATCTCGCCTGATTTACAGTCCCGGGCGCTCGCGATATGAATCTGGCCGCCGAATTCGGACCTGGTGGCGCCATATCACGTATAACATTAATTATCCGAGCCTCTATCTCGCTCATGCCTTTGATTCCCACATCGGGGTGACCATGCGTAAACTGCGAGGGATACGCTTTAGACGCTCGTTTAGACACTAATGTAACTGGCGAGCGTGTTCATAATAATAGAATGTAGTAGTTATAATTATCGTATTTGGGTTCTCCAATAATAACATTACCACAAAATTTATGTCAACGAGAGGTGGGTTTATAAAATTAATTAGAATAAAACAAATTATCTAGACAAATTTTGGCAGCAACTCTCCAAAGTGAACAGTGAAGTAGTAGATAAAATAGATCGGGTGTAAACTATCTAGATGCACACTTGTAATATGTTTGATTTATATTCAAAATAAAGTGCTTGCCACTATCGCGCACCTTAGACAAATATTTATTTCATTTCTTTGATTTAAATATTTTATTATATATCTAACGCATAGCACCTCACAAAACCACTATCCACAAATACATCTTTTATTCCTCCCACGTGCTGTCCCTTTTAATAATTTTGACTTGTGTGTCACATTCTTTAGAAGTGTTAGCAAACTATAAATTGCCAACTCGCATCTCCAAAGAGATGTGGAGCAATAATATACACAAAAGAGAAAGAAACTTTTCGCCTAATCCGACGCGAGCCAAGTAAAAAATCTAAAAATCCCGTGACACGCGAATGTTGCGCCCTCAGCTAAAATTTGGCGAGCATGAAAAGAGTGTCTGAGATGTAATCTGGACGATAGAGTCTACATATACGTACATAGATATTTGGTGGAAAATATTCCTGATCCTATTATGCTCGCTCGGTAAAAGTTTGCTTGTATGAAGAACCCTTGAATGTCAACAAGTTTTTCAATATCTTAAATTGTAATGGAAGCACTAATAGTAAAATTCATTGCGATTATTAATAATAATACTAATAAAATGATTTTATATGTGAGAGTTAAACTTAGACGAGCTGTGTAATTTTATTAAAAATATTTATTGCTGCTTCTACCAGTTCTTTATTGCTTTAAATTTATATAATAATAAAGTTTAAGAGCTTTTAAGTAAACAAGCTTTGCCTAATAAATATTTATATGAGCACATAAATAGTGTTTTTTTTTTATTATAAAAAAGTCTTTTGAAAAGTATTAAAATATACAATATAATTAAAGAACAATATGTCAAGAAGAGACGGCAAAAGCTTAAATCATATTTATTTAAGCAATATTTTTTTTGAAACAATATTATATAATTGAATTTTTCTAAAAAACAAGTTTTGTATACTAACTAATATTATAATACAATTATATACAGTTTATTAAGTTTATTTCTTAAATCCCTTAATACGCTGACATTACACATTGACCCGCTTAATGTTAGCTACGAGGAGCTGGTCCAGCCCGTATCATTTAATTTAGATATTTTATTATTTTTTAAGCGTAAATAATAGTATCTTGTGAAAGAGAAACAATTCACTAGCGCCGTGATCGAATCGAGCGATAAAATTCTCTCGCGGCATTAAAAAGGTTATAAGTTAGAAAAATAAGTATCGTTAAAAATTGGATATTTAAAAAATAAAAAATAAATATTTTTATATAAGTTAAATTTAGCAAATTAGGTTCTAAAAGGATGCATGTCTGGTCTTTAGCACTCTCTTTGGTTTATATTAAAGTTAATTTTGAGATCATCTTATTTTTCAGAGTTGTGAAAATGCTCGAACCCGATTTTTAAAAAGTGTGCTAAATTACAGGCCAGTAGCGTTGCTTTATTAAATATATGGGCCGCATTATATCTTCTATGTTAAAAATGTATCGTTAGAATAATAACAGCCAGCAAAGAAAGACTTTTTAAAATATATATTATGAAAAAAAAGTCTAATTTTTTAACACAACAACTCAACAGCAGTAAAAATAAATAACAATGAAATTTAACCCCTTGGACGCGTTAATCAAAAATAATTTTATTTTGATTTTTTTTTAATGAAAATTTCACCTTAATGCCGTGTTAAAATGTTTTGATTTTTATTAACTTAAAATGATATTTTATGTTTATTAAAAAAAAAATTTTCTTGAAAACTTTTTTAATACCGATTTTTGCGTAAAGAGATACAAAAATCAATTGGGCGACTTTAGTTGATTTTCGCGTTTCAAGGGTTAAATGATTTACTAATAAAAGTTATTGGAATAGTGGTTAAACGATAAGTGGGATTACTTGACAAAACATAAAACTAGAATACAGATAGCGAGTAATTCTTGTATACGATAAAAAATGTGCATTATTCGATGCTACGTATTTGAAATGTGGTGCTTCAGATAAGCGTTAAAAATATGATGGGTGGATCGTCAACGAATAACAAAATATTTGATATTAAAAAAAAACTTCAGATCAATACAAATTATTTTTTAAATATTTTCCAATGAAATTATAGTGCAGGAAAAAGACGCATATTCTGGCTTAGAAACTTGCTGGACTTGTAATAGTTGCATTAAAAATTAAAAATGTTATCATTATTGCCAAATTTCAAAGAGAAAAGAGACAATAAAGAAGTAAATTATATAACTATAATATAAACAAATAATGGTTGTTGAATAAATTTAGTTGACACTGATATGTTTTCATATAAAATTAAAACTGTTTTAAACGAGGCTGACACCTACGCCAAAATCAAATTTCACCCCGTGTACATATTGCATAAAATCCACTTTCGGCGTTGTCCCATATTCTGACAATATTGTATTATCGTCAATGGCCGAGGGGTTGGGGTGTTGTGTAGTTTTCAAATCCCATCCCCGCCGAGCCAGAGTTGGGATTATCGCCAATGATACAAACAGCATTTAACCGTTACACGAGTGTTGGACCATAAATTATAATTAGCCGAACCATTATCGCAATCAAATTTTACAAAGCTCGGAATATGCGCGAAATTTTGCCATTGACACAAATAATATGTCACGTCGGGTGTGAATAGGGCGATAGTTTATTGAATGGTGTTAGAGTGGTGTGGGTGGAAAGGGTTGAACTTTTGCGTGATTGAAACATCGAATGACAAAAGTTACTTTGACCTGGCTTAAAAGTAAAATGTGCACTGCAACAGTAATAGTTTTAATGCCAATAATCAATATATTTTTTTGAATGTATAATGTTTTAAACTTTAATTTTTTTTTTACTTCGGCGGCAATTTAAAATTCTTCTAAAAGTGAAATATCTATGTGTTCTTCTTAAACGCGACTATCCCAAGGACCAGCTTTTTTAAACGCATCTATCTTATATTTCAATGTAAAAATATTTGTGAAAATTTCATAGAAAAAGATAAGCCAAAAAATAGCCATTCATTCATCATCTAACAAAGGCTCTAACATGGCTGAAATTTGGTCTCACAGATATTCTTAGTTTATTTCTTTTCTCAGTTTATCTAATCGTGAAAAAACCTTTAACCAACGCACTTTTGAATGTAGAGCGAAATTTTAAAGTTACTAGTCCCTATTCTGGTCAAAATCTTAGAGTTCACGGCTGGACTTAAAATTTTGTTTATGATTTTAACTTCGTTTACTTTTCAGGAAAGTGCTTATTTGCAGCTAGGTCCTCTTATGGGATCATATTGCGAGTGTTCAATATTTCTGGATGAGCAACAGTTTTAATTTTTGCTACTACACTAAAGCGATATCCAGTCATGCTTGCAATACCATCGTAAACACTACAAAGCATATTCTCCAGTCCAAGCTATGCGCTTGTATATGACATTGTATGATATTTTTTGATGCTAACTACAATAGAATGACCATCTATAAACGTAGAATTACGCGTAAAATCAAATTAAACTTATAAATAATTCTCAATGATATCTATTTTAAGGAATAATTTATTGTCATCTGCGAAAAGAAATAATTTAAAATTATAATAACTTTTTTACTAGCAATAATAAACGGAAGAAACATTAATTGGGCAAGTAGGATATAACCACATGGTCAAATTACCGCTGTAAAAGATATGATGATTATTGTAAAAGATAGTTTTAAAAAAGTAAAACTCTAGCGTGTCATTTAAATAAATCTCTGATAAATTTACAAAAAAAATGTATATGTGAAAAAAAAAATTAAAGCTATGGATTTCGTCTAATACAATCGTATGTATGTTGTTTAATAAAATTTATGTTGCTTCCCTAAATACTTATTAAGTTTGCAGAAGTTTTTTAGACAATATGAGTTTATTGTGTAATGATATATACTGACGATACAGCCATATGAACAAGTGCTTACTGTCTTAAATATATTGTGATTCAAAGACATAAAACTTTAAAAAATGTTGTCAAGTTCAATTTCGAAGATGCAGACAAACTTTAAAGAAATGAGTTTAGTAGTATTATACATAATGTATTAAACTAAACGTATTTTTTTTAACAACAAGTCATCTTAAATAAATGACAGTACATTTTCTATACTTAACTTAAATTTTCATCATAATGAGCAACATATACAATAGATTAGGGAATATAAATAATAACTTGAAACATATCATAAAAATATTTTGCCAAGTCACAAATATTTGATAAATAAAAACAATTCAAAATTTAAATATAATTAAAGCACAAAACGACAAAGCACATATTGTTTTAAAGTCAAAAGCACACATTATAAACTTTTATTTATAAAGCTTTGTAGCCTTCAAGTCCCACATCCTTGACTCTTCTGTTCCCTGTTTATGATCTTTGACCTTTATATTAATTGCGGTTTTTTGCATTTGTAAAATGTAAATAAATTATTAAAACTAAATAAATAATTAACAAGACGAATAACGGCTTAGGAAAACACGCAACCAAACAGGGCGAAAGCTTTCTTTTAAGTAAAAATTAACATTGCCATCTTTTATTTTTCAAACGGTAAGCAAATAACGAAAAAATAGTTTTTAATACAACGAATATTACTTAAAATATATTAAGCCCATTTTAAACAGTTTATCCAATATCCATAAGAATTTACTTTTTACGCTCGAAACTCTAGTTCACCCCCTACAAAAATGAGCGAGTTGAACTTTATAAAAGTACAAAGACATATTTTTGACTTTTACAATTTGTTGTGAAATATTCATGAGTTAAGCTAACTCTAAATATATTTGTTAAGTAATAAATGCAAATTTCAGAAAGATGTCTAATCAACCAGAGTTTCAGTTTTTCAATAACATCAACAATTTACCTTAAGAAACTGCAATTTAAATCGTAATTGCAATATCACTAGGATTTTAATAACGGTAATAATATAATAAAACCGCCAATACTTGTATTAATAGTATTGACATTATTATTAATATTTCAATTAATTAACAATAAAAATAATTCGAGTACCGCTCGCATTTTTCACTGTTTTTATTTATTAGCAAACACAAATCATTCGAATACCACGGCAATTATGACTTCAATATATTAAATATTTATATCAATATCCCCTTTATTGTTAAAATTCCAGCACCGTTAATTATGTTCTGTAGAAATTTGTAACGTATTGATTTTTTCGTTTGATTTTGCATTGTTTTTTATTACATTTCAATTACATAAAAACTATTTCTTTAAACTTTGTTTAGTCAGCTTATCTGATAGTTGTTAATTCATTCAAAGTCAAACTAAATACTTCATTGGTAAGTTTATGCTGTTTTATATTGTTTAATATAATTTTATGCTTGCGAATTTCACTAAAATATTTAAGTACTAAAGAGTCAGATTAAATAAACAGGCAGATCAAGTTTCGACCATTATTGAATTTTGAGTGGCCAACATTATTGACAAATTATCCATTTGACTATTTATAAATATTTTGTATTTCAAACAATACGAAGCATTTAGACAAACTTCCTTACATTTAACTACTCCTAAAAATACTTTCATTCATTTATAACATGGGTAACAAAAAAAATCTTTTTTGCACTTCCCTGGCTTGATAAGATGAAGTAGTAAATGTATGGCTTAATTTAAATATTACAACATATAGAAACCACTAATCAAAGGAGTGAGTCTTCATAACGAATCGCTATATTAGCTTCTATTCAAAAATCTGAAGCTTATTCTCGCGAGAATATCTCGAGCCCGGAACACACAAACACCACCGAGGCAATTGTTGTTGAAACAATGGCTTCGGTAGCCTGAGATTAATTTATTAACGCTGGATCTTCGACTAAACACGGTTTCATCTATTTTTATGGTCGTCGATCCACTTTAGCCGCGGCACTAAATTCACTGCCGGGCTTTGTTGCGCGCCGAATGTATTGGTGCGGCTCTATTGTCACTAATTTCAAAGGTTGACAAATGCGCCTCGAGCTCCGCATGTGTGTATGTATGTGTGTATGTATTTATGGGCCGCTTGTAATGCGGACGAACCAACGAACGGGGACTGGTAAACTGTACAAGCGATATGGGATATGGGCCGTGCGGTAAGCATGTCGCTAGCTCTGATTAGTGTTACTCGGAAGCACCAGTTTCGACAAGCTGCATTATAGTTAATAGCAGCACTCATAGTATAAGCTATTAAATTAACCCTAGAGGTTGGTAGGCCAATTATGCTGCTGAGGATTTTATGCAATTGGTGTTTTTTTAAATCAATACATACATGTATTGATTTGCTCGATATATAATAGCAGAAATTGATGGTCTATGATCTAGTGTTATTAGAACCATATTTCTCGTCACCTTCTGTGTAAACATACATGTATGTTTAGATGTTTTAAGCACACATTTGCGAATTAAACCGACGAGCGCGAAATTTTTAGAACCACGGATGATAATTTCAATTTGCGTCCGGACCAGGTGAACCAAATGAGAATTTCACAAATAAACACGCAAAATTTTTGTTGCGCTTCATATAGTATATATGTAGTTAGTGCAATATGGATTTTTCTCGGTAATTTGTTCACCAAGTTTGTTCCTGGGGGTTGTGCGCAAAGTTTTCACGGAGCGTTCCGCCAAAGTTATCGCCTAATAGAGGCGATTGTGTTGGCGGGGAACTACAATAGAACATTGTCTCACGGTTCGTTAAATGCGAAAAAGGAATCAGTATTATCGCGCATAATGCCCTTTTGAAAGAACTAGAAGACTGGAGAAAATTCGAATGCAAATTGTGTGTGTGTACATGTAGAAATAATCATAGGTGTGAATAATAAAAATGAATCCAACTATTTATTTTTAAGGTATGCCTGTAAGTATTCTAACTAAAATAGTACAAATGAAAGTTCTAATAAAAGTCCAGAGCGAAAGTAAAGTTTTATAGAATCGTGGAAAAATGATAAGTTCAACGCTTAATCTCCCTTAACCCCTTGACTTTTTAAAATAATTAAAAAATTCAATTGATTGGATATTTTTTATGTATTCGAAATTTTCTGCTTATTTATAGTATAAACTATTTTTTGTGAGTTCGCTTAGCGACACGTTTGAGTAGATATCGAATATTTTTACGATATATAATTCAAACGAGCCGCTAAGAGTATCGTAAATTAAAGAACAAAAATATTTTTATAAATATCGAACTTTATTATTTTTGATTACTTATACTGATTTGAAACCCATCCGCATTTCGTCTTTTTCTGTGAATACAACGGAAACCTTATTTTTTTCATTTAAAAATCATTTGAACACACATATAATTAAAAACCATCCCTTTCATACACAAATTCTAAGAACAAAAACCTTGCAAAATTTTATTTACTCTTCTTTTGCCACCCTCGCTGATCGGTGGTTTGCGTAACAAGCGTACCGTCGAGTGTATTTTTTTGTGTTTAGTTTCGATTTCCGATTTTTCTATATAGATGAATTTCCATAAAATTATGAAATGAAATTAATTTATTTTCAGGGGAAATATTTTTTTGCCCTTCTCAACCGATCGGTAGTCCGTATAACAAAAGTAACTAGTGTACAATTATTATTAACATGAAGTGATTATCTGTGTTTCGTTTCAACTTCTGAAGTTTTATAAAAGGTAAATTTGTAGAAAATTATTATATAAATATATATTTTTTTGAGCGTGCTCTTGATTTACATTCAATACACCCTCACAGAATGGTGGTTCGCATAACAGGAGTATTAACAAGGGCAGCCGGTCAAAAGAGCGTGCGTCAAATGAGCGCTGCATTATAAGCGCTGCGTCATAAGAGCGTTTACCAAAGTAGCGCTGTAACAAAATAGCGTGCGTCAAATGCGCAAAGAGACATATGTGCGCTTTAAAAAAGAGAGCGCGTCATAAGAGCGCAAAAATACTTAGAGAATATCAAGTAATGAATATTTTAGGAATTAGGAATATAAAATATAAGTAAATAGTGGGAAATTTACAAAGAATTAAAATTCATAAAATAAAGGTGGTAAAATTAGTATTTTATGTGCCAAAGCATAATGACGATTAAAATGATTAGTAAATGAAAACATTATTATTTATTAATCATTACGTACATACGAAAGTATGGCTCCCCATTTCCATACATACGATATACATCAGTGAGATTAAGATTACTATAAATAATACTGTAAGATTTACAATATTTGACAAAATACCCTTTTTATTTATAACTAGCTTTGAATATCGCCCCAATATTTTTAGATATTATAATTTGGAAGATAAAGATAGACATAAAATCTTGTGGTTTTTAGAAAAAATATTAAAAATAATCACTAAAATCGAATAATTAATTTTTTTGCAAAACAAGCACTACAACATTTTAAAACAATGCTCAATGAAAAGATCAAATTTCCTAAAAAGACTTGCCAAACTCCAATTGACAATTATACATTAATTTCAGTGGAAGAAAAAATTTTTAATTTCTTATTAGAAAACCCGATATCTTGGAAATATAAAAATACTGTTATTCCCTAATGATATTTGAAATTAAAACCATATTTGGACATACCAAAATATTTAGGAATTTATTAAAACAGTTTTTAAAAAAAGAATTAAATTTATCATAAAAAATGATTACATTAAAAGATTATTCTAAAACTTGAAACTTGTACAAGATTTAATATTAGTAGAAATAGTCTTAGCATACTAAATGCTCTTGCTGCACTATCAATCCAGAAAGTGTATAAAGTAAATGAAATTAAAAATTAAAATGAAAACTATAAAAAAAAAATTGTAGAATTTACAATTTTAAAAGGGGACCATATATAAACTTTTTTTAGAAACAATATTTTCATTAGCTTACAAATAATATTATTAAACTAATCTCCCTTAGTAAATTGATTAGTGTTTTTATAAATCGATTCATTATTTTATAGTTTCGGGTAAATGGATCTCTTGATGCAGAGGGATTATATTAGGTTAACAATATTTACTTAGCGCACCATACCAAATAATTGTCATAATATTTAAGATTAAAATAAGCATAATCCATCTTGTTTTAAGTGGTTAGATATCGTTCCTACTACTATTACTGTCACAGTAATAACATTATTATATCGTCATTCTTATTTATATGAATAATTTGTAAAAATAAATCGATGTATGTATTTATAAATAAATAAATAGAGAATAATATTATTATTTGAGTTGTCGATAGTTGTCAATCGCTGATTTGAATAGTGTGAGCGAAATAGCAAGCTCTGCTTGCATCTCGCTCTTTTTTTCCGTCATACTAAAATCGTTTTTATTTGATAACAGACACACAATATTAAGTAATAATTATGCACAATTAGAGCATATATCAAAATATATCATCAAAATATAGATACCCTTCGATATTATTGGTCTTAACACCACACGAAACGACCATATTCCGATTAAAAATTTTACAATAAACTTATTATTGAGTTATTTGCATAAGTTAAAAATTGAATATTACTAAAATGTGTTTACCGGAAGTTTTTTGACCATTAATAAATTAAAATTGGCAAAACTAGCTCCAATACAAAGCCAATAAATGCATTTCAAGTTTCATCGACGTACGAGTGCAACGCTTGGAATTCGATGTCGACCAATTGTCGAGTTACAAGCGCAAAGGATTAACTATATGACTCATAAAATTAGAAAGACATTACCTTGTCAATAGCATGATGCCTAGATTTGCAAATATCCTCGCGGTCTCGCGCTTTCGACGTTTGTCCCTACCCCCGCGAGTCCCGCGGGGGTAGGGACGCGTCGCGTCCGTTGCACGCCATGGAAAAATACTGGTGCAACGGTGCCTTGCATAGTAACAATATTATTAACACTAATTTGAATTATACACTGCTTAATTTTAGCACATACGTTGAATTACACTATCACTTTATAATTAAAAACATCGAAACGGATATTATTATAAAAAAATATGAACGAGAACACTTATTCGAGAAAAATGTAACAAAACAATTTATTCGACCGTTTACGACCGAGGTCGCATACCTACTGGTGTGTTTTTAAATATTTCTAGATGCATCCAGACAATTCAAGGTTATACTTCATTAAAAATAACAAATGTCATTCACCTCTTTGTCTATTTTTAAAATATTTATCTTCAATTCGAATTATTTTAATGCAAGTTGTTTGTTTTTTTAATGCGAGAGTGACGCGAAGGCCACCTTGCTGTTGTTGTTGACCTATTTAAAGTATAATGTCGAAGATTTCAAGTTTATTTATATGAAAAATAATATTAAAATCTAATTATAGTTAAAACATTCATTTTTATTTTTATATCGATACCATTTGTTATTTTTTTAGAAGAACTAATGTTATCACTAAAATTCAGTAAAAATATAAAATAAGGAGAAAACTGACAAATAAAACGACTCAAAACAGTGCAACACAATTACGAAATCGGCTAGCGAATACTTTAAATAATTTACATGATTAAATACTTCACCAGTCGAGACTCGAGTAGATATAGAATTTAAAGAATAGTTATAAACTAAATTGAAATGCAAGAAAATTTTAAAGATATCTTTAAATTTCAACGATCACCGATGGTATAAATCATTATAATTAAACAAAGACTGAAACAAGGAAAAGGCGCATATTTTAAAAAAGTTGCATCGGAGGATAGAAAAAAATTTCAAAGGAATGATTTTAAAAAAAAATTGTTTAAATAAATAACGAATTCATCGCAATTGCCTTATTTTTTTAAATAATCTATTGTCTTTTCAATGCATTATTTTTGTTAAAAGCGGAAAATCAGATTTTATCTAATGCTATATGTAATCAAAATCGAGGGATTGAGGATTAGAAAAATATAAACAGAACTTCCGATCATGAGAATTCTGCATCTTATTGTGACGCATATCTTTAATGAAAATGTTTCAAAATGTAGCTGAAAACTGATGTTTTTATGGATGGAAAAAAACCTAAAATGTTGTAATATTTAACTGAAAAATTGTAAATTTAATACCTACATTACGCTAGTACGTAACGCATTAAATTATTGAAAGTTGTTTATACCGTAACAAATTATTTAAGTGACGCGTTCCGCATAACGAAACCGAGCATTCTCGACGCCCAATGAAATTTTTTGGCAATGAACATACAAAATCCCCATCACTTTTCGAATAAAACTTTCAAGTCATAGACACAAGTATAAATATGCTTAAATTACCTCTGCCTAAAATATAAGAGAATTCCGCTAAGCACGGTGATCTAGGCAATGTGCAACGTAACAATTACCGATGCTGAAATGTATTCGATTGTCAATCGACCACCTTGAGTAAGTCCAGGTCGTTCTGTAAAGAGAGTGAACCCGAATTTGTGCGTATACTCTGAAACACATTCAGGTCATCAGCATTATATAAATATTCTAAAATTATTATTTTTTGCATGTATATATGTCATTAATTATTATAAAAAAAAACAGAAGATCCAGATTAAATCTCTGGTACGAAGCGACAATTGCAATAGCTTACATTCTGATGGTGAAAACTTTAGTAACTTAAATAAAAGCTAACAAAACCATTCCAGAATCCGAAGTGATTTAACTTCTGAAGAATTAGCTTATGACAAACTTTATGAATGCATTTTAATATATTCTTACCTAGATAAAAATGCAGAGTTTAAAAGCTAGCTTAATAGAACAATTTAATTATTAGACAGTTTTTACCATCTTTATTTTCAAAGTCAACTAATGTATATTGCATTTATAAAGACGATATAAAAATTAAATGGTCTTTATTATGTCGTATTAAAACAATTATGTTTTTATTTAATATTTAAAATTTTATATGTATTAGATCTGATCGTATCAAATGGTTTGCTAACTATTTAACTGTTACTAGAGTACACTAGGGTAGTAATCTTAAACGTTTACTTTTTAAATAATAAAATATAAACACAATGATTTATAATTTATTATATAGATGTCACCGATTCTCATACTTTAATTATAGTAGTCAATATCTACTTTTTTATATGCACTTATTAACTTAGTCTATTGCTACTTATTCACACTGTTGTGACGTATTTAATAATATAAGTGGTATTTGTCAGTTACAAATACCTGATAGACCTGGGCTTATATCCCAAATGAAACTTTGTTCTAATTTATATTGTGTCTGAAGGAGCAGAATTAGTGAATATTTTATAATTAAAAATCTGATTAATTAAAACAGATAAGGTTTTCCAAGACCTTTTAGTTTCGTAAATAAATAGTTAAAATAAAATCGAGCTAGATCGAATATGTATTTGAAAAAACACTAAATTTAATTTAATATGGATCTTACAATTTTGCGTTTAAAATATTTTTTTTATATTTAGAATTGTAGAATATTTTTTTCGTTAGTTCGTACAAAATATAAAAAAAGTGTCAGCTGCATTTTTTTTGGCAATGTTATTTTTAGTTTTTATATGATTATTTACTAGTTTCAAGGATCTTAGAATGTGATTCGACCATCTAGTACCCCATAAAAAAATCGATCGTATTCTAAGAGTTTAATTTATATCGTGTATTTAATAAAACATAATTTTTTTAAATTATGTAATACGCTAAGTATATCTAGTTATAGGAAAATATCAAGAAGATATTAATACATATCTTATTTCTTGAGATGTAATCATTTCGACTGTGGTATTAAATTATGATCAGGTATTGTATGTCTCTATTCCTCAACCCTATTAATAATGGCCCAAAAGTATCGAATTTCAGACGAATCAATAAGACAGATAACTTATTGTATTACCATTATTTATATATTATATCCAGAATTATTCATACATTACACACACTAACACTTTTATCTTTTCTCACTCTCACTCAATTCAGAAAAAAATCTTTTGATATGACACAATGGTACATTATCCCTTGACAATCCTTCTTTCATAATAATAACAACGCATCGAGAAAGGATTCGCACACACACTCGCCTTATTCTTCCTTCTCGGTTCGCGTCTGTATTATTATATTATATATCACAACAATAATAATAATGATAATAATGATGATATTACCCATACATATGTATCCCTTCCATGGAGAAAAATGGTATATAAATATCGTTGTATTGTTCAACGCGCCAAGGATACATGAATAATGCATTGGCTGTGCGTTCACATATTGAAAATATTAAAGGGAATGCATTGAATAACAGTAATACGTGACTTTTATGCAAAGTTTAACATTTTTGTATGAAAAACATGAACAATTTAATTAAGTTGCTTTAGGCTACTTTTAAAACATGCCATTAAATTAATTTAATATATTTACAAATAATATTGGGGGATTTCCAAAGACTGTTTGTCCACCAAAAAACTATTTTTTTTTAATAGGAATATTTATTTATTTTTTCGGTTACTTGTTAAGAAAATCTATTAGGCACGCGCGTATTTGCCTAATGCAATTAACCTAGAAACCGTAGCGATACAAATTAAAAATAAAAATAAAATAATAATGATCATTGAGATCACTCCGAAAGAACTCATCTCCGGGAGAATTATACCGCCGGGTATAATTCTCCCGGAGATGAGTTGTTTCGGAGTGATATCGATGCTGTGTATTGAATTGAGAATTCAGTCATACCAACCGGAAACTTAATGCCAGGCACTCGCATTGGAATTTATCTGGATCGAATCGATCCTAGACGACAGTTTTTAATTAAGTAAATAATACCGAAACAATAGTATACTTTCCAAACTCACCAATGCATCACCCGACCAATAATACGACGCCGCCAACTCAATAAGGGTAACTCTCGAATATAAAAAAAAATGCACTGTATCTAGGGTTCTGTTTCCGGATTACCTTCCGGTGTTTTTAAGCTGGAGGGTGAAGTCGAAGTAATCTCTTAGATCACATTTAATTATGCAATAGCTGATTGGAAGGGTTTTCAAAATAGTATTACAATACGCATTCCGTCAATGCAATAAAATTGTCTAATATAAAAGAAGACGATATGAATTACATTTTATCCGTAATCCAGCAAGCAAAAATTGTCTATGTCCGTACGGGTAAATATATATTAAATAAAATCGTACATACACTGAAAATACTATAATTTGTTAAATTTAAAAATAAAATACGAAAAATATTGCAAAAAAGCGCATCTCAAAACAGTAATAAAAATTCGCATTCAAATAAAAATAATAAAAAAAAACGACTGGACACTAAAATTTAAAAAATTGCACTTTACGTATAATTTTGGAAAATAACGAAAATTAAACTTCTTGGAAAATAACGAAATCGTTTAAAAATAAACATTCAGAAATTCCTCTGTTAAAAACTGGGAACAGCATAGCCAATTCTACCCAGAATAAAGCGGATTTGTTGGCGAGCGCTTTTGTCACATCATGTGTGCGACATCAGTCACACAAACACGGAAAAGAGAGTTAGGAGTGCAATTAAAAAAAATTAAAATCAGTTTTAAACGTAAATTAAATTACCGATTTTACTCTATTAAAAATTTTAAATATCACTAAATATCATTTTCGTGAAATAACTTTCATTTAAGTGTTTTCAATTCTTATCAAACATTTTTACTGCGTGCCTTTCTTTTGGGTACTTCCCCGCGATCTGGAAAACCGCAAAAATTCATCCCATCAAAAAAACAAGACAATGACTAATTATCGCCTGATAAGTTTACTTTCATCAATTAGTAAAATTTTTGAAAACATAATATTGATAAGGCATAAAGAATCGCATAATAGAAAACTAATAAATAAACAGTTTGGTTTCCGCGAAAAGCACTCGACCACTCATCAAATAAATAGACTTACTGAACACATATCTGCCAACTACAATATGAAAAAACATACAGGCTTAATAATGATAGATGTGGAGAAGCTTTCGATACTGTGTGGCAATAATACAAGCTGGAGTACTCCAGGAAAGTTTTGTCGGACTGTTTCTATTCATACTGTACACAAATCCTTAAAAACACCCATCTTTAAATGTATGCTGACGATACAGCTATACTAACCAGTTTCCACTTCAACTAGATTAAAAAAAAACTGAAAAACTTAAATATTTACTTTGAAAAATATAAAATCAAATTAAATGAAAACAAAACCGAAGCCATTATTTTTACAACCCGCCGACGTTTACCCCTACTTTTCAAAAGCGAGGAAGGCCCTCCCATAGTATTGAGAAAGAGTGTTAAATACCTGGGCATTCACCTAGACTCAAATTTACAAACACGTAAAAGAACTTCTATGAAAAGGACTTACTGCTATCTCTGCTCTAATATTTTATAGAAAAAGCGCGCTAACAACTAGAATTAAAATTTTTCATTATAAATAATTAATTAGACCCGGTTTGGAACAACACGAGTAAAACTAATTTTTATAAACTACTAAAAATAAAAAATAAAGCAATAAAAATAATTTATAGCACTCTATCTTATACGAATCTTAAAAAGCTACATAAAATAGAATTCCAACACTAATATAACATTGGTATTATCTCACGGATAAATATTATAAAATCATTTTGCGAGAACCTATTAACCCACTGATATCTAGTATTGGTAACTACGACAGTAAAAGATTTCAATTTATAAAGGTATCGTAAGAATGTTACCTTAACTTTTTTTTTATTAAAAAGGAGTATTTGATTATTTACGGTTTTTAAATTATGATTCCAGAATGAAGCCAACTCATCGAGAACGATTGTCAAAGTGAAATGCGTTTCTCATAAAAAGCTGAACATTTTATAAGAATTATCGCAGACGTCATTTATGTCTAAATAGAACCTATACTTCTTCTCAAAAGTTTCTCTAGCCTTGGCAAACGGTATCAAGAAAATGACACAGTATGGCACTTTCTGACAATAATTAGCAGACGTTTGATGAAAGCCCATCTTCATAAAGAATTTAAATCACTCTGTAGAGAAAAGGGTTATACAACAGATCGAATGCATTTAAATCATCTGAATACACAAAATAAGTTGAATTTATGTCATTTATAAATACGTGCAGATCAGAGGGCCTAGTTTGGACTTGAACTTGAAAGTAAAAAAAGAAGATGTCTTAGTTACGAAACTTATGCTTATAAACAAGGATGACAACTGATGAAGTGTTTCATGCATCGGACATCGAACACGAATGACCCTTTACGTAGTTTGCCTGTTTTAAATAAAAATAAAGTATCAATTCAATATAAGCATTTAAACTTTTAGTCTGTATTAGTAATAAATATGTATGTATTTTAAAATAAAAAAATTGATTAATCATGCTGCCTTAGACATTTCATTGTTTGCAAAATAGAATTAATTTAAACTGTTTCAAAACTGCAGCAGGATATTAAATTATGTGAATATTTGATAAAATACATTAACAGCGATCCGAATATATTCTACCGGATGTAAACATTACTAGACGTTTCCTTCTGAAACGAGCTTTGTATTATTCATAATACAATTGCACTGTTCCTACTTATTTAGCGTTTTTCTATGATTTATATTTATTAAGAAATAAAAAGTAATGATTATAACGATGTTTTTTTTAGATCAATATTCGTGCCTTATCCAAATATGTTTTTTTTTATAAAAGTTAAACTAATAAATAAATGCAAAATTTATGATGCATATTTTTGCCTAGATATATTATTAGCATAATAATTCAATTTTTTTATCACAGAGCTTTTCCGTAACGATCTCAGAAGCTTTTGCTTCAGATCGCAAAAATTCGCTATTATTATTTGTTATATTGCGATTTTTTATTACCATCATAGCTATTATGCTCTTTGCGAAAATATATAAAATAGCAGTATGAGCGAACAATAAATTCCAATTACTTACAAAACGTCTTTTGTAAAAAAATACTTATTGTAATAATTCTCTTTTTCGTATTTAAATGCGCTGTTGATATTAAATAACTATTAAAATTGCATGAATACAAATTCAATAAAAAGATTTCTGTTTGAATACATTTTATAATAATACTACTGTAATAGGTAATTTGGAAATGAGTGTCTTTTTTATACGTCAGTAGAACTTTGTGGCACGTTTTCTCCATATTCCATTATTTAAAAAAAGAGCCCCAAAATATACAATGGTAAAATTTTTACCAATTAAACAATTTGCAAATTATATTCATTTCTCAAAACAAATTTAGCAACTAAGCTCACTAAAACATTTTATATAGTACGTATTTGTTAAAAAAATTAACAGTAAATTATGATAGCAAGAATAGTTCTTAATGTAAGAGACCAGCAATGTTGTCTTTACTGTAGAAATGGAAGCTAAACTTACTCAAACTATTTATCAGCTGGCCGAGAAACTAAACCAGTCTGATTTAACAGTGTATAGAAAAAGTATGAAGATTGAAAAGGCTTGGAGGCAATGTTACACGTGAATTGCGCGAAGAAAACAAGTCAGCGTGTATCCGCATATCCTAAGAACTTCTGGATCTTAAAGCTGAGTCGCCTTTTTTATCAATTGATAACAAAAAATAATATGGGGGTTATTTAAAGGTCAAATAGCAAAACATACTCGTACCTCGAAGCCCAAGTTTACTGTAAAAAAAATGTGTGTATGTTGAGATTGCAAAATACTATTTATTTGACCGATTGAACATTTCATAGACGAAAAAAATATGGGCTATATAAACATTTTGAATCAAATCCTTCAGCATGATATGGCAATGGAAGCAAAAAATTGTCCGAGAGGAAGGAAAAGGTAATATTTTTAAGAGTAAATTACGTTCTGAATAATTAAAATGAAAATTAACATTTTGAGGAGATTTTTTTTGTTGCATTGAAAAACGACATTTATTTTGGATGACTCATTTTATTAATTTTTATTATTTTTTAAAACAAAGCTGAGTAACAGAGCTAGTATTGTATAAAATGCTTTATAAACAGCTTCGGTCTAAATGCGAAATGGTTCAAATATAAAGCATACATTAAATTATGCTCCGGATTCTCTGGCAGTTTTATGCGATAATTAAATTCTTTTCGTTTGTTGGCATAACGGCAGTAAACGGGTTAACGCGACCGTAGAGCGTCAGAGCAAACACAGACCAAAAAAATGTGCAATTTTCGACATATTTAATTATTCCGGGTCTTTAATGGAGGTGGATGTGTGTAACAATACAATATTCGATACAGGATGTTTATTAGAAAAATACATAAATAGGTATTTATTTTAATTCATCTTTATAAAAGAGCTAATAAATATTTATCTATAATACTTAACCTGAATCGAACTATATATATTGTTTGAGTTTTAGAAGGTTTTGAAAAAAATAATAAAATATTTATTTAAATGGGTTTTGATAATGCTGCTTTTAAATGCCTAGCTCACATTTTTAATATATGAAAATCAATCTAATATTTAAAAGAATATGAATTAAAATTTAATTTAAAATAGATAATAATTACACTATTTAGTATCAAAGTAGTGCTAGCTTTTGCTTTATTAGTAATCAAATAACCTTTTAAAAAGTCGTTATCGATTTCCTTAAATGTACTATCTAACGTTACCTTGTAAGTGGTACATTTTTGCCCACTCAAAGGGTAGCGTTCTTTAAATATATATGTACAAAAATATAAATTCGTTTGCCGTTTAATAATTTATTAATTAAAGATGAAGCATTATTTAACGAAATGAATAATAAATAAAGCTTAAGGGTTCTGTGTAATTTACTTATTATATAAAAATACAATAAAGTTGAAACGCTGTGTTTCGCGTTATTACATCTAAAATTTTAAGAAACGTACGATTGTGCTTCACAAATGTACTAACATCAGGGGCGAGTCGATATTTTGTTGCTGCTTTAATTAAGACGGCCGAAACTTTGCTGATTAAAAAAAATCTGTAGGACGTACTTAAAAATATTAAAAAGTAAAATTTGTTTTAAAGAATCGCTGCTTTATGAAATTATTTACCTCCGTCTGTGTGTATTAGGTTCATAAAAAATAATAATTTTATTAGATTTTATTTTCATTGCTCTTGAATGTATAAGAGTCTTAGATACTTTAATTATTAATCTTATTTTAATAACTTAATAATTTTAGTATTATTAAGGTAATAAAATAAGATTACAAATACACAGATGATGAAATTATATTACTCATATGATAAAATTTAATTTAAATATTTATGTACATATGCATTAAAAATATTTTACATATAAATATTCAATATAAATGACAGTTTTTATTAATATGCATAGCAATTTAACTTTGTATGAAGTATTTTTACTTTAGTTTAGTATTTCTCGGCCATTTTAGACCGTGAACCACAAAAGCATCCCTAAAATCCTAATGTGATAAAAACATAGCGGCAATGAAAGAAAAAAAAAGTCATTAAAAACTGTTAAATCATAATAGTATGAAGTGATAAATAAAGTTATAAAAATACTAAAATATAATAACTAAAGTGCATATGCTAACATAAATATTAATTTTTATTTTTTTATTTTATAAGTCAAAATATTTTACCCCAATAAAAATGTATATGTCCCTTAACATTATTTTCTAGTTAAAACTGATTTTGTTTATTTTATTATAATTATTACAACTATTTTGTATTTATCTTTTGTAAGTAAATATATATAAAAAAATAATTTAATTAATTATTTATAAATAATATATTCAACAATATTGTTTTTACAAGTAGCTCTATTTTTAATGTAATTAACTACATAACCTAAGATATAACCTTAATATTTATTTGCGCTATTTATTAATGTATTGAGAATGTTGATTTATAGAGGTTTATTTTTAAACAAACCTCTTTGCAAATACTCTATTCTAATATCTATGCATATTATTAATTTCTATGTTATTAAATATTTATATTTATACGTCTCGTCAATTCATCAATTAAAAGCAACTTTAAACTAATGATCAACATTTATATAAAAATTGATGAACTCATCTAAGTTGGTTTACAAGTAAATATGTATGTTATGTTACATGTACAACTCAAGTAACACTTAAATTAGTGCGATCATTGAGCTTGATATGTGCTGCAAAAAGTTTTTGAGTATGGCATTAATTTGGTATTTTGTACTCAAAAATAATGATATCCAGACGATTTAGTTTTTCAATAACAAATCATCTACAGTTCTAAAGCCGCATTTAACTAAATATGGCACAGGGAATAGAAACAATAATTTTCTTGCTAAGCTTGTAATAATTAGACATTTTGCAGCTGTTTTGACACAAAGTCACGTCATTAAAATATTTTACATTTATAAGACTTATTCTTGTTACAGCAAAACCACATCAGTTATATCCACCAAATTTGGTATTTTTATCCAAGAAGGTAAAAGAATTTCTTTTGAATCTAAAAATCTGTTATTTCAGACACAAGCCATTTTATTCAAATTATCCACAATAAGAAATATAGCAGAATCAGTAAAACACCAATAAAATAGCCCAATTTTTTCATGCAATTCAAGAAGTACAATAAAGAAATATTTTCAATATGGGTCTTATTTGCTCCTTACATATATATTTTTTGGAAGATGTCTAACTTATAATAACTTACAAATAAATTTAACAATGTCATTTCGAGCTTGTCATTCAAAAACTCACTAAGAATATAAAATTGTTCTATAATTTTTTTTAGACTATTCCCCTTCGAAAACTATTTTATTTTAATATAAAGAAAAAGTATTTAGTGTGCAAGAAAATGTTTGAACAGACGTTCATATTTAACATTTGCTTTTATTAATTTAATTTATTATCTTATTTAGGCCGGTTTTTTTCTGTGAATAACATAATATACATATATTTATTAATTTTATTAATAGAAGAATTATATGCAGCACATTATGATATATTTTTCATTAGTATTTAAGTCCTATGTAAATTAATTTTATTTATTTAGTTAATTGTAAATGTTTCTAACAATAATAAGCCTGACTCTTTCTCAAAATTGATTTATTTATCTGTATTAAAAATTTTCATGCTTCTAACTTTACAATTAGTTGTGTTTTTACATCGATAGCCATCTCACCTATTATTTTACTAGCATTGCCAATGCTTAATGGTATTTTACTACATCTATGTGAATTTACTGAGAAAAACTGATTTGGCTAGATTAATTTATTCCTACTCCTTAGTATATTTTTTATTAGCTTTTCTATGAGCAGAGAAATTTCATTACTAGCTTAAAAGTACGACTAATACATCATTTCTTTATATTCCAAAATTCGTTCAAATCTTTAAATTTGGTTTGATTCTACTTTTTTATATGATTGTTGGTAATAATGTTTGCACGACATATTACTTATTTCGCGCAGGAGGATTAGAAAATAATGAATTAAAATAAGTTTATACACTTAATAGTACCCATAAGCACATGAGCACACGTCATGTTGAAATTTAGTATTTTATTGAAAGACAGGTTTGCAATATCACAAAATGTTTTCGATAAATGGATTTTTTAACAAAATAAATGCCCCACAACAAAAAACATTGCTCCATTTGACACAAACGTTTTATTTTAACGTTAAAATGTAGTATTTTTGCATTTAAATATCAGACAAAAAACATATTTATTAAAATAATTTTAATGGAAATTAAAGAACATGATAAAAATCGCATTATATAATACACAACAATAAGTTTGAATATAAATAATAATAAAAACTGCTGCTTGTGACGTTTAAAAGGATAATAATATCAAAGATAAATATATTGTTGAGAACGGTTATTTTAAAAAGTATTTATGCTACCTACGTATTATATGAACATGTGATTATTATACGTTTATTTACAAACAACAAATATTGAAATAATTCTAAATAAAAGGATTACAAACAGTAAAACCATTCAAACTATACTCCATAAGATTGTGGTAATATTTTTTCAAGGATCAATCATTTCTTAATTTATTTTTTGTAATTATACTCAAACAATTTTGTTTAATTATTGAACCAATTACATATGTTTTATATTTCAATAAATTCGTTGAATTATTGCAAACTTCAGAATTCCTCGTTTGATAAATAAAAATAATATAAAATTATATTTTTTTAATGAAATGAGAAATATATTCTTAGAATGCAATAAATAAATTAATTTAAATATATTTCAAAGCTATGTTTACGGTTTATTTTTGTAGTACGTTATTAATAATATAATCTTGTGCTTTGAAAATGTGCTATTAATTCAGATACTAATAATAATAAATGTAAGAACTGTTATTCTGGCAAAATAATTTAATTGTAAAATTATTTAAATAGATCGCAAAAAGCTATAAATTAAAAAAAATAAGTTATATATATTAGGTATTCTTATTTATTATGTGGTTAGATACAAAAAATTATAAGTTATGCAATTTATATTAATAGTCATATTTTTTATATCGATAAAATCAGATTTAAAACAAATTTAAATACGTACTTATTTAAAAAAATATATTTAATTTAAGTTATTATAATAATATTATTATTGAATTCAAATCGCAATTATTGAAAATTTAATATTTCACTTGTTTTGTTTCACGAATTTATGTTAAAAAGTCATTTGTTTTTTTCGTTATTTTTATATTAATTCAAGCACATTTTTCATTAAACACAATCAAATAATATAATTTTTTAACCAAAGCGTGTGCACATTGTTTACATTTGGGGCAAGACAATATTATCATATTTACTATATATTTTTTTGACTCACCCAGAGCAATCTTCTCGCCGCTAGTCATCTGTCCATGACCCAGCATGGCTATGGAAGAGGCCACAGCCAGCAGAAACACAAACGCAGTCATGGCCGGGCTTACGCGTAGGCTCGTAGCGGCGTAGCGCTACTCGAGCGACGTAGCCCCCTGGCAATGGTTCGCGAAGCACTGACGGTGTAACGTTGCGAACCGGCGCGCTTGCGTAGCGCGGGGAAGCGCGGAAGAGAGACGGACGAACACTCGCGTAGACCGTAGCTCGTCGTGGCAACGTCGTAGCCGAGCGAAGCTCCGACGAAGACTGAGCTGCTGCGGAACGCGCTACGTACGCTACAGCGCGCATAGTAGGATATAATCGAATTAATGTGATAAAAATATGTACAAGATTTTCACCGAAAACTGTGGTCAGTATGATCCGCGGATAGTTAAGTTACCCGTTTGAATATTTTGAGTGACCCACTAATAAATATACACATATAAATTATCGATATATTAGCCAAAAAGTGAATAATTCAGTGATTATTTTATCCACCAAACTGTGCCAAATGATCTAGAGATGCTTTTCAATGGAAGGGTAAAGACGCGGATTACAAAATCATTCTGATTTTTTTTATCCCTTCGATAGAAGAGCACCTGTACCCAAATTTGTACTAAATCTGCACCCAATCTTTATGTAAAAATAGTCACTTATATTATTGTTAAATCAATTAAAGCAATATCTTGGAAATGCGATTAAAAATTAAAACAAAACTAATTATTTATTAAAAGATTTCAGATTATAAGATAAAATGCGGAATTAAATCATTGGACTTGCCCAAGAAGAGCGTTGATTTAAACCCTACTTAAAATCTTTGGAAAATAATAATGAAGAAAATTATAGTGCACAAACCATCTGATGTATAAAAACTAAAAGAAATTATCGAAAAAGTGTAGTACGAAGAAACTGACAATAAATTTAATGAATCCTTGATTAATTCTAAGCCATCGCTGGATCTAGCAGAGTTAAATGCTAAAGAGAATGCTACAAAATATAAATAAAACTTATTAGTAATAATGCAAGATGTGTTTTGAATGTTCTGTTTTTAAAAATATTTTTTTAATTTAATAAAGAATTTCAAGGTTTTTTGTATTTTTTATTAGTTTTCAATTTATATTTTTATATGTATTAAATTTATTTTAAAATATGATGATTTTAAAGGTGATACTGTATATTCAATGTGTATGGAAATGTTTAGCACAAGACCGATAATTGGAGATAAAACTAAATTGTTACATCAAAATTAGTCAATTAAAAATCTACGCACAAAGTCTATTGCATAATAATATCAACAAATCTGCGGACTTTTTCTTAAAATATTACTATCAATCAATTTATAAAAAAAGCAAAAAGCAATACGTTTTTGATTCAAACAATGGGCAATGTGTTGTGGCGAAACTGGATATTGCTACAATGCTTAATTATATCAAGAGAAAAAATAGGGGATTTTCCAAGAGATGGAACTAGGCACGTCAGACATAATGAGAAATATTTCTATAATCAATAATCCATCCAACCATTTCTTTTATTTTGATATCTTTTAACCAGTTTTGAGTTAATGAAAATGTTAAGGTATAGAAATATTTCTGCTACTGGCACAGTGCGATATAGCCTCATGAATAACTGTTCAATAAAAAATAACAAGATTATGAAAAAAAAACATGGTGAGTGTCATAAATTACATATTTTCTGCAGTATGCAAAAACAATAATTGTCTAAATAAACAAAATTATATATTACATATTATCATAACATAAATTTCATATCCTAATATAAATCTTATTTTAAATAAAATTGATATTTTAACAACGAAAATTTCTGATCTTAAATTATTTCGTACATACAAAATATTAATAATAATAATTTTTTTCCTTATTCTTGCTATTACTTTAAATTTGAAAAAAAACGTTTTTTTTTCTATTATATATTTTTAAATTATTATTATAAAATATCATTTTATATTTTACCTTAGTTTTCAGATGTCAAATCAATCACAAATTCAATCTAATTGCTCTTCAAATTTCTCAAGAAGCAAAAAAAGTTGTAATGAATTTTAATTTGAAAGTCTTTCTAAATTAATTGCAACCGAAATGTCACCCCAAATTGTAAGCGTTAAAATCGGATATATTTTTATTTATCGCAGTGATGCGAACGACGTAATTTGCAGCAGTTGCTGTCAATCTATTTCCAAATGTAAATTCGCTGTCGGTAAAACATGTAATGAATGGAAATTAAATTATTTATAACGACATCTATGTATAAAAGTTCATATCGATTCAGTTAGCTCTATTCGAAACAAAAATAACGGTGAAATTTTAAAATTAATGGTATATTAGCGGAAAAAAGCCGATAAAAATATAATTAAATGGCAAAATAAAACAATATTCCCTATTTTTGGCATTGTAAAAATAATGCCTTTAAATTAGTCGAATGCAGAAATATGGTTATGAATTGCTTAATTAATTTTCCTTCGATATTTATACTTGAGCGGGTAATATCCGTTTCAATTTTCCAGTGCTTTTATTTTGAGAGCGCTGGGATACGTTCCGTTGTGAACTCGCAGAAGTGTTAATATAATTAAACGCGTTTGTAAATTGCTCAAAAGCATAATAGACAAATCTTCAGTGCTCGAGTAACTCCAAATGTTGGCTCTGAAAGGTGGTTATAGTTCTCGGTCACGTCCACCGTTCTTACTTGTGAAGTCTAGGACTGAAGCACTTCCAACTCTTCTCTAGCAAAAGCCGACCGACTGCTCTACACTGTGCATCGATATATTGACATTTTCTCGTACACATATGGGGTTTGATTTCAATGCGTATGGGACAATGCACACCTGTTGAGGTGATTTGTGTCTGTCCTTTTATCTTGTTTTTAGTTATATGTGCGTATATATTAATATATTTGTATGTATTTTGCAATTTAAATATATTTTATACTTTTGGCCATCGTGACGCAATAAGTTAATCTATCAGGTCATGATGGTCATAATTTTTTTAAATAAATGAATAACTGAATATGAGACGCGAATAACATTGTAAGTCTAAAATGACATTTTGATTGAATAACGTTATATGAGTGACTGCGATTTCAACCAATTTCTTTATTGAGTTTGCAAAATACTGACCAGCAAATGAAAAATTATTTATTATACAAAAATGTAACGTTTTTAATTTCTTATTCGTGGTTTTCTAAATATCGTTTTTTGGCAATTTTTTTTAATAAATATTTTTAAAATACCGCTATTAAATTTAATTTCATAATTATATATGTAAAATACCACTATTATATTTAATTTTAAAATAATTATGATACGTTTTCGACAAACGTTATAAATGATCCATAGGTACTTGCTATTGTACGACATCATAACTTACATTATTTTACAATTCTTGACAAAATCCAATATCGAGTTATATAGACACTAGTTAAATATGAAAAAATTGCAAAATATAATATTATAAAAATCCAAAAATAAACGTATGTAAATCTGTAAATTAATTTTTCGCCTCCTGTAAAGTTGACTACGTATTTACAACGTGTTTCGCGTCGCATATTCAATTGTATTCTTTATATGTACCTAACAATATAAATATGAATAAAATCATTTCCCTATAAATATATTTTATAAATTAATAATATAATTTGAGATAAGTAGCATTAAAAATATTTAATTTTATCAAAGATAATATATATTGCAAATTTAGGTTTTTTTAATGTTTAATCTGGCTTAGCCTGCTCGTCCATTTGATTTTCTACACATAGACCCTCGTAAGTCATGACAATAAGATTTTAACTAAAAATAAAAATATAGTATTTTTTCAAAGAAAATAAGATTAGTTTAATGAACAAAAACGAATGTGCAAAAAAATAAATTCTCTCTTAATAAATATATTGGTAGCATCGTGCAAAATTTAATATAAAATGTAAAAAAAAAATGTATAATAGAAAACAATATTTTTTGCCAGCAGCTATTGATTTAGTTATAAAATGTTTCGCAAATTGTTTGCATAACAGATATTTTTTGTTAATAACACGACTAAAAGTAAAATTGATGATATATCTATATCTTGGCGATTAGTTAATTTATTGACTGTGTACTTCAAAATTAGATAAAGCAACGTTTGTGGTTAGAGATGTGTATTTATTAGCATATATATGATATGGTTTAGATCAGGGGTGAGGAACCTATGGCCTTAAGTCCGCATATGGCTTTTTATCTTCTTTGGTGCGGTCTTTTGACTAACGCCAGAATTTATTTATTTTCTATTTTTATAAATAAAATATATTTTTATATATTCCAATATATTTCCTTTGATCAAAGAATTATACGCAAGCTTTTAGAAAAATAGCGCAGTCAACCCACATGTTCCCAAAATTTCTGGTACTGATTTTGAGGTCATCAGCTGTTTTTTTTTGGAACGATCTTTTGACTGATAATAAACAAGTTCACACTTTTATATCAACGACATTTAATTAAAAACTGCATTGTATTTGTAGTCAATGTAAGGACAATTAGCAATTCTTCAAACATTAGTCAAAAAATAAAGCTCATATAGTTATCTGGACGCACTACATGCTTCACATAGCAGATTTTGTGTCAAAAGTTTTAATTTTATCAAAACAGTTTTTTAAGACGTTTGAAAAGCTGTGTGAAAATATGAAAGATAAATAAACCTCACTTTTATACAAGTATATATGTAATTGTGATTCGAAGGGTTTTCAAACTAAAAGATAAAATTGCGTTTTTCTTTGAATAAAAGCAAATAAAAGAAGGAAATTTATTAAGGAACATTACTTACCTATATCGTTTTTTTTTATTTTAGTAATTTAAATGAATTGATGCAAGGGCATTGACTAATACAAAAATACATGATATTGAATAAAACTAAATATTTTTACCATTATATTATATTAATGATCTTGCGCTTATAAATTTCGCATTATACAAGTAATCTATTTGTCGATTACCAACATGACAACTTTTAAAAAAGCAAAAATGTTCAATAATATGCTATACCTCATTGAAGCAAAATTTGAGTCTAGGACTTTAGTTAATTTTTGTGAAATCATTATGCATTAAAGCAAAACTATACAATGTAAATTAAATTGTGTGCAAAAGCTACTATTAAATCATAATATGAACCTGGTTTGTGAAAAAAAATTACTCTAGAGTACTTTTTTCATCGACAAGACGACACTTTAATTAACTTTGCGCTTAGAATGTTCATCCATCGCATTCAAAACATACATATTATTGTAGTTATTCTGTAAATTGTGTATAATTTATATAGGAATACAAGTTTTACTATTTGAAAGTGTGCTTAAATAATTATATAAAATCAGGGGTAGCGCCAAAAATGTTCTCTTAAAATATATGTGCAATAAAATAAGGTTAAAAATAATAATTTATTGAAATATAATATTTCAAATAAAGAAATAAATCTAATCACGTGAAAAATAATCTTATCTTTCACGCGATTAGATTGCATTAACAAAATTATTAACGAACAGTTTGATTTTCGCAAAATGAATTAAACGACTCACTAACTTAACATAATATCTGAGCACATTTACATTAATTTTAATTCGCAGTAGATAAAGCTTATTTTAATTAAAAAAATATATTTTTATTCACACGTTTGTGAAACGTAATAATAAAAATCGACAAATGTAATTTAGCTACATTTAATATATTTAAAATAAAAAACGGTTATTGTGTTTTATAAAAAAATTGTATACTTAATATATTTATGTATTCCTACTTCTATTTTTTTTATATTGGCGCCGTTTTGTCCGGGCTATTTTATCCTGCTTCGCTTTGACAGGACACGATAACTTTCACAACACGAAGTCAACCTTTGCCTCCACTTCTTTAAAGTAAACGAAAAAACTGCATTAAATGGAGAGCAGAATCAAATACCTGTGTATACATCTGAACACAGGCTTTAGTTCATTAAACATTTCACGGAGTTCGAATCTATAGTATTTGCTTTTGAAGTTTAAAAAATACTATATATTATATACAACTAGTTAGAACCCTGTTTATTTAAAACAAAACGATACAAATACCATATATACTAACCTTAAAAAACTACAAAATACAGTTATAATTTTAATTAATTTTAAAACATGCAATGTTTATATTTCATTATAAATATAAATATTACGTAATCCTGATTTTAATAATAAATAAAAATAGTAAATGTGTATTTTAAGTTTAATGATTCATAATATTTTTTTTCTAAAGATTATTTTTTTACCTTTCTGTCAATTTTTAAACTTTATTGGCATAAAAGGATTTAATTTAAAATATTCCGAAAGCTTTCTTTTCACATTATCCTACTTTTTTTCGTATCGGAAGTGTTACAATCGATCAAAATAATTGGTAGTTAAAAGGAGCAAAGTCTGGAGAATAAGGTAGATAAGGTAAAATATTTTAGTCAAGTTCCTTCATTTTATCAATCGACACATAGAGACGTCCATTGTCATGCTTTTAAGCTATACGAACTATGTTGATGAGCGCTAATTTTTTTTTATCTCGTGAAAAAGATCCAGCTGATCACAATAAAAGCTTGCTGATTGGCTAGGCTTAAGAGCTTCGTAATGCAAAATTACTTTATAATCTCATTTTTACAATGATCCCAGGCTTTGAGGTAGGTTTTGGTAATTGACCATTAAATAATAGCGTCTTCTATGACAATTATTGACGCAGAACATTCATTTGTCATCTTTGGTTAGCATATGATTGAGATTCAAGATTCAGAAGCTCTCATACACGCCGACTTGTTTTTTACTTGAACCCATCAGGAACGAAATATTATAAAAAAAACGTAACCTATTGTAATTTTGTATTTTGTTAATACAGTTTTTGTTAAAATAAAAATTTCTATATATTCTAAATCCTTGGTCTTAAAATCTAATTACTTAATTTAATTAAGCTGTTCTAAATATGATGTGACTGAATAAACCCTATTAAAAATATGCAATACTATATTGTCTACATTTTTTTAAGCTTAATAATATTAGGATGAAATAAATTGCTCATTATTTTTTTTTCGACGATGAGGATGCATTATTTTAAATATTGTATTAAAATACAAATATTTTTTGCACGTATAAATTTTTAACATTGCAATTAAAATATCACAAATTATTTGCCTGTGAACTTTAAATAGTATATTTAATAAAATACATTAAAGTTTACCACGATTTTATAATTGGTGTTTATATGTATAAAATACTCAATTGTAAATTGATATTTTATTGAAACAAAAATTATATGTACAATCTGCTTTGTTTGTGATTCGTAATCTGTGTAAACAAATACTATCAAGTTTATAAATACTACGTATAATAAACGTATCCTAATATTAAAAAATAAACATAATATTACATACAACATTATTAAAATATAATATTTTTTGAGTGCAAAATTTGTTATGCACAATAAATCTTCTTAAGACATACTCGAAAAAAATTGCTACATTTGCCAACAACACCACAATCTGATACTGACTTAAAAATAACGTAAAATATACTGTAAGATCATCTTTAAAAATTTCAAAATTGCCTCTCTAAATGGCATAATGGTACTAAATCAGTTCATGTTACGTTTACGCGGAACACATATACTTGTCCTTCAGTATCCCGTAACAAAGGCAAAACGCCAAATATCTTGACAAAATACTCACATGGAAAATTTATACTTAAAATAAAAGAAAATATTTAGGCTCACAAGGAGCAAATTCAGACTTATTATTGAAAAAAAATAATAATTATATATAACACTATCATTAAACTGGCGTGTAGATTTTGGGTGTGACTTTTTTATATATGATCAACATTATTGAGAGATTTTAAAATAAAATGCTCCGCTTGATGTACAAATGTATTTTAATTGGCTGCAACTGTATCCTTATAAGAAAAACAATTAAAAAGGTAAAAAAATAATATTTGAACAAATTTAAAACTTACTTCAACATTTGCTAAAAGATAATGTTAAAACTAACCGTAGACTAAGCATGTAAATATGCTAAAAGTAACATATTTATTTAATTAACATAAGCAATAATATGCAAAGTAATACCAACTAACCTACAAATAATATGATCATTTAATAAAATTGAAACAGGACTATAAATTAAATTAATAAAACATACATAAAGTTGAAGTCTTTCTATTTGTTATTTTTTTTTTCTTTTTCCATGTTCCAAGTTGCTGGAAGAAAGGTATTAATATAGTGTAAAAATTGCATATTGTCCAAGTCGACGGATAGTATTATAGTAAAATTAAATTAAATAAATAGTACAATCCTAATGCAATCTTACAAAAACAATTATTTGTTACAAACAAATAATTGCTTAAATTACTAGAACCAAGTTCAGTAAACACTGACACGTGCTTGTTATTTTAATTAGAGCTGGTCAAATTCATATATCCGCATATGCTAAACACGTAAATGTAAACCATTTTGACAATGCTCTAACTATAAATTATTAGACTAGACAGGAATACGATACATTTCACTATTATCACAGCTTTGGTTGGTTAGTTCCTGGTATTACTAAAAGGGAAAAATGTATCCGAATTGGATTGGAAAATAAAGGACCCATTGTGTGTTATTATAATCGAAAATAATTTTAAAGAGATCTGATTTAGTTGATTAAAATTAATTACTAGAGAATTGCTTAAAATGTTTTCAAAATTCGCAGAAAACTTTCTATTCTATCATTGAAGTAAAACTAAAATATGTTTTGCTGCCTTATATACATGTAAAATATTACATTATTAATAAAAATATATTTTTAAATAAATTTAATATTAGTCAAAAATCTCTTTCACTCGAATCAGTACAAACAGGAAGCGTAATAAATATTCAGAGTGCAACATGGATATTCGGAAATGACTTAATCGAATCAAAGTAATGAAAAGCCGTTAGAAAATCAAACGAAGTTTCGGAGTAAACGATTCATGGTGCTTTTAATTATATAATCTATTTATTTTTGTGGTCTACTGCAATAAATATATATAATACTGCCGTCATTTTTTTACATCTTATTAATATATAATAAAACTAGTTTTATTATTTAAATAATATTAATTCACAAACCATACAAATAAAAAACCTCCATTTATGTACAATACTAATAAACTTATACATAAAGAGTAAAATCTACGTTGTTTTAGATAAATTAAAAACTTTCGGCACGGTATACCCCAAACTATATGTTTTGCTTAATACACCCATATCTGAAAAGTAGAAACTATGTTGCTTAAGTAAATAATTAACACTCAATACCACTTGAGTTCTTCAGGAAAGTTTGCTCAGACCCTTTTACTTTATCTTGTATATAAACGATATTCAAAAATATTGCAAATACTAGTTTATTATTATTTATTAAAGAAGTCTTAAGCCAATTGCGAATAAATTATAAAAATCTTTTAAGACGAGAAGTGGAAAATTAAACAGTGTTAATTATATTTAAAAAAACGAAGACAAATTTTGCCACTAGCTCTTCAAAGTAAACAGGGCAGTATTGTAAAATTTAAATCTTGCGGTATATAAATAAATATATATCTTGAGTTCAAATTAAATAAACACATAATGGAGCTTCGCTACAAAGAGCTTCCTGCTATTGCGGCTTTCATACCAATATTTATTATAAAGATCGCGCTCATCACGAAATATAAAACAATTAATGACAACAATAAAACTATTTTTTTAAATTGTTAGTCATCCAAAATACAGCTACAAAAAAATATTTTGCGTAACCTCACTACCCCATTAATCTCGCGTATCGGAAACTACGATTAAAAGTACAAATACCAAAGCACATATTGCTTTGGAGGCTAAAGATACCACATATCAATGGTTTCAGATATTTAGTAAAATGTACTAAAATAAGCATTTAAATACAAAAAAAATATATTTTTATTCTTTTTCTTCGACTAAAATTGAAAAAAAAAAATTTTTTATTATCACCGCCCAGGTTTTATTTTTATTTTTATTTTTTAAATCGAGGTTATTATTAAATTGTAACATACGTTTTACTTTGAGTATTTAAAATAATATGTTTGACTTTAAGTACTTAAAAAAAATGTTTTTCCTTAATCACGTAAATCGATAAATATGTATAATACTATATATTTATTTAATTAGGAAATGTTCTAAGTGTAAGATTTTAAATTTAATTTTTTATCTTAGTTCATTATTTATATAAAAGGTATTATAACGAATGCTATGAAGTCCAATTAAATGAACGATTACAAGAAAAAAATTTATGCAATTTAATAAAGCAATATATTATAATTTGGTAAAAAATAAATAAATAATTTCAGCAATATAAAAAAATATCTAGAGTAATTTAAAAATAAATATTTTAATTTATCACTAACTTTTTATTTCTTTTTTTATCTAAAACAATCTAAAATGGAATTAAAAAATACACAATATTTTTTTTTTGTGTTTTCTCGGTAAATATTGCGTGACGTTAAGTCAGAAGAACCCGCATTCAAATTAACTATGATTAAGACGTCCACGTAAAAAACCTCAAACATAGCTAAAAATTTTTTGCAACTGTCTAGAAAATATATATATATATTAATATTGTGAATTATTTAAGCAAAAACATGAGTCAAAGCATCTATCTAGTATTGTGGCATATATTCGGAAATTAATTTTTCGTAAATGGGTGACCATTCATTTAGTTGTAACAGTGATTTTTTCTCAAGAATATAGTTATTTTGCTCTAATATAAAAGACTAGAGGAAGTAAATTTAACTGTCAGTATTATGCAGCTATTATTATATTTTCATTTAAACATCGACAAAAAAACATACCCTACGATACAATACAATTCAGTCTGTGAATGTATGTTTCCAATCCTTATCGATGCCAATCATCTGATAATGTTTAGTGCTGCGGCTCTCTATCAGAGATTTGATCTCGGAGATACCTTTTCCTATTACTATACTATATTTTAATTAATATGTAAAGCATTTGTGTTTTTTATCTACTTGTATTTAGTAGCTATATTACGTTTTTAGCCACAAAAAAATATAAGGCCATAAAAAGAATGTTGATATTTGTAGACTCATTTAAGACTCAATAATCTAAATATTTTTTGTATTGCCTAATACAAAGCAAAACCTAACATTCACTACTGCAAATATCAATCGTAAAATATCATAAATAAACATAAGGGCAGCCGGTCAAAAGAGCGTGCGTCAAATGAGCGCGGTCATATAAGCGCTGCATTATAAGCGCTGCGTCATAAGAGCGTTTACCAAAGTAGCGCTGTAACAAAACAGCGTGCGTCAAATGCGCAGAGAGACATATGAGCGCTTTATAAAAGAGAGCGCGTCATAAGAGCGCAAAAATACTTGGAGAATATCAAGTAATGAATATTTTAGGAATTAGGAATATAAAATATAAGTAAATTGTGGGAAATTTACAAAGAATTAAAATTCACGAAATATAGGCGGTAAAATTGGTATTTTATGTGCCAGCGCATAAAAACGATTAAAATGATAAGTAAATGAAAACATTATTATTTATTAATCATTACGTACATACGAAAGTATGGCTCCCCATTTCCATACATACGATATACATCAGTGAGATTAAGATTACTATAAATAATACTGTAAGATTTACAATATTTGACAAAATACCCTTTTTATCTATAACTAGCTTTGAATATCGCCCCAATATTTTTAGATATTATAATTTGGAAGATAAAGATAGACATAAAATCTTGTGGTTTTTAAGAAAACTAATAAAAATAATCACTAAAATCGAATAATTAATATTTTTGCAAAACAAGCACTACAACATTTTAAAACAATGCTCAACGAAAAGATCAAATCTCCTAAAAAGACTTACCAAACTCCAATTGACAATTATACATTAATTTCAGTGGAAGAAATTTTTTTTTATTTCTTATTAGAAAACCTGATACCTTGGAAATATGAAAATACTGTTATTCCCTAATGATATTTGAAATTAAAACCATATTTGGACATACCAAAATATTTAGGAATTTATTAAAACAGTTTTAAAAAAAATAATTAAATTTATCATAAAAAATGTTTACATTAAAAGATTATTCTAAAACTTGAAACTTGTACAAGATTTAATATTGGTAGAAATAGTCTTAGCATAATAAATGCTCCTGCTGCACTATCAATACAGAAAGTGTATAAAGTAAATGAAATTAAAAATGACAATGAAAATTATATAAAAAAAATTGTAGAATTTACAATTTTAAAAGGGGACCATATATACTTAAACTTATTTCAGAAACAATATTTTTATTAGGTTAAAAATAATATTAATAAACTATTATGCTAATCTCTCTTAGTAAATTGATTAGTGTTTTTATAAATCGATATATTATTTTATAGTTTCGGGTAAATGGACCTCTTGGTGCAGAGGTATTATATTAGGTTAACAATATTTACTTGGCGCATTATACCAATTAATTGTCATAATATTTAAGATTAAAATAAGCATAATCCATCTTGTTTTAAGTGGTTAGATATCATTCCTACTACTATTACTGTCACAGTAATAACATTATTATATCGTCATTCTTAATTATATGAATAATTTGTAAAAATAAATCAATATATAATATGTATTTATAAATAAATAAATAGAGACTTATAATATTATTTGAGTTGTCGATAGTTGTCAATCGCTGATTTGAATAGTGCGAGCGAAATAGCGAGCTCTGCTTGAATCTCGCTCTTTTTTTCCGTCATACTAAAATCGTTTTTATTTGATAACAGACACACAATATTAAGTAAGAATTATGCACAATTAGAGCATATAATCCCGTTTTATCCCTTATGATAAAAATATAGATACCCTTCGAAGGAAAAAATTAGTTTAATTGACACCGTAAATTATCGGTGTCATTTATTGGTCTTAACACCACGCGAAACGACCATATTCCGATTAAAAATTTTACAATAAACTTATTATTGAGTTATTTGCATAAGTTAAAAATTGAATATTACTAAAATGTGTTTACCAGAAGTTTTTTACCATTAATAAATTAAAATTGGCAAAACTAGCTCCAACACAAAGCCAATAAATGCATTTCAAGTTTCATCGACGTACGAGTGCAACGCTTGGAATTCGATGTCGACCAATTGTCGAGTTACAAGCGCAAAGGATTACCTATATGACTTATAAAATTAGAAAGACATTACCTTGTCAAAAGCATGATGCCTAGATTTGCAAATATCCTCGCGGCCTCGCGCTTTTTGCGTCAATCGGCGTCCCTTCTCCCGCGAGTCCCGCGAAAAGCACTGGTGCAACGGTGCCTTGCATAGTAACAATATTATATACACTAATTTGAATTATACACTGCTTAATTCTAACACATGCACTGAATTACATTATCACTTTATAATTAAAAACATCGAAACGGATATTATTATAAAAAAATATCAACGAGAACACTTATTCGAGAAAAATGTAACAAAACAATTTATTCGACAGTTTACGACCGCGGTCGCATACCTACTGGTGTGTTTTTAAATATTTCTAGATGCATCCAGACAATTCAAGGTTATGCTTCATTAAAAATAACAAATGTCATTCACCTATTTGTCTATTTTTAAAATATTTATCTCTAATTCGAATTATTTTAATGCAAGTTGTTTGTTTTTTTAATGCGAGAGTGATGCGAAGGTCACCTTGCTGTTGTTGTTGACCTATTTAAAGTATAATGTCGAAGATTTCAAAATTATTTATATGAAAAATATTATTAAAATCTAATTATAGTTAAAACAATAATTTTGCCGAATTCAATTTAATCATATTGTATAATTATCAAAAAGGGAGTTACTTACGATTTTTTAAATACTAAAATTAAAATTAAAATTATGTTTACGATAGTAAGACTTAAAGTAGTATTGGTGAATCTTTATGATTCTTTTATTAGTCTGATATTTAGTTTTAATGTGTTATTACTAGAGACCTACATTTTTCGCGATTACGATTAAACTATTTTTTTGTGAATTTCGTGTTCCTTCTATCAATTTCTTAAGCCAAAGGTCCCCAAAATCCAACCGCGATGCTGTGAAAATTAAATATTATATTTTATTTATCGCATATAATTAATATACCTGCCCTTTTTATTTTTTTATACCTTTTTGTCAATTTAATGAAACATTACAGAACAAATCTAATGATAAATTCAAAACCAGCGTTTCATTTTTATAAAAATATATCGTACGTATGTGGATGGGGAGCCATACTTGAGTATGTACGTAATAATTAATAAATAATAATGTTTTTATTGACTAATCATTTTAATAGTCATTACGCTCTGGCACATAAAATACTAATTTTACCGCCTATATCTCGTGAATTTTTATTTTTTGAAATTTCTCACAATTTACATATATTTTGTATACCTAATTCCTAAAATATTCATTACTTGATTTTCTCAAAGTATTTTTGCGTTCTTATGACGTGCTCTCTTTTGTCAAACGCTCATATGGCTGTCTGCGCATTTGACGCACGCTATTTTGTTACAGCGTTACTCTGGTAAACGCTCTTATGACGCAGCGCTTATAATGCAGCGCTCTTTTGACGCACGCCCATTTGTCCGCGCTCATTTGTGACGTTGCCAAACATAAGATATACAAATTTTAAGCTTTGGTTTAAAACTTTTCAAAATAGGTAATTACTATTGTATTATTATTATCACAAATTATATCAATAAAATACAATATTTAGTAACTATATATTTTGATATTTATTAACTCAACTTGTTTTTTATTATAACTGTAATAGTAAAAACTATTTAAAAAAATATGCATATAAGCAAAAAAATACTATTGTAGATTTTTTGAGTTTTTTAAGTTCGGATAATAATTTAAATTAATTTACAAAGATATGTCACAAAGCTTAGCTTATCTGACATTTACTAGCCTATTTTACATCTCTGATTTTGCTCTTGGTATTGCTTAAATAAAAATTATGGTATGTTACATAAAAAATACTAGAAAAATAAGTGTAATAATTGCCTTTAAAAAATCTTGGGTAAAATACGGGACTGCTAAGTAGTATTTTACTAAATAGTAATATTTTTAATAAACAGTATGCATAATCAAATAAAGGTATTTTTAAATGACCGATGACTGATAAAAATATCTTTGAGAATCACTGACATATTCATAATGCAATGCGCACACTTCCCTTAAAATGTGTATATTATATTACACTAAACCCTCACCGGCGTCGAACAAAAGACATATATAATAATTTATTCCTAGTTAAAGGTCTCTCAGGATTCGCATTTGGATAATTTACAAACGGCTTTTCGCCATGAATTCGTATGTACCATTACTCTATTTAGTACAAGGATACTCGTAAAACAAATTTCGAATATCAACTCAGTACCCGCCCTTTCTATCTCTCTATTTACACAACACACTGGCTAATCACGAAGTGTATTCATATCCGACTAACGAGCTTAATGAATGCACACAATGCCGTTTATTTGATTCGGATGACTAAAATGGTAATTGTGTATAATCGTTTGGACGCTTAAATTCATGAAACCGCAAAGTAGCGTTTGTTAAATGCTTGGAAAACAATTTTTGTTATTATATATTTAGTAAACATAATATATTATTAAAATGAGTCATCGTATATTACTATTATAACTGACGACTTTTATTGGTTTTGGGGCTTAAGTGGTGTGACTTTGCAGCCAAATAAAAATATGATTTTTCTGGTTATTTGTTCAAAATTACGCTTATCAGACAAGTTTTATTGTGGTTTGTCGAGTATTCCAATTTTGAACTGTGGATATTTAGCCGCAAGTTAGGATGCTGCACACGTTGCCCAACTTCATGACCCGACTTGCCCTAATAGGCAAATAAAAAACAATAATTAAAATATACAGATACGGGATTATGACTGCGTTTGCTGTGCGCTCGTAAACTCTTTGAAACGATGGAGGATAAACATGTAATATTATTTTTTATTATATGATACTAGCATTTTTTATGAACTTTTTCTATATTCGACATTATTCATACAATAACATTATATATATATTATTGATAATTAAACCAAAATACTAGAAAATAATGTTACACTATTTTTAATATGTGCATTTGAATTTATAGCAGCTTGTCTGTAAAACAGAAACTGCAGTAGTGTGCTATTTTTTCTATACCACGCTCTTTAAATAAATCATATTTTAATGATCTTCTCACTCATCTTTTCGCTTAATACTCTAAGTCTAATTATTATTTGTATGGTTGGGCCATTGAGCATTCTAATAAATTGTAAGCTAAAAATAAAAAGGTTACATAGATGTATCGATATTTATATTTTAATAACTTATTTTTTAAATCTACTAAGTCAACAGATTAAATTTACATACTACAAGTTGAACTTAACAGCAGCAGCCAACCTAAAGACGTCAAATTTGTATTGTTATTTTTTTCCCTATGCATATATTCATGGCGGATGTTTGTTTCGAGCGACCATTGTTCGCAGTTACTCTATGCCTTATACAAGATGAGGCAACAAAATCTGAGCTTAAAAATATTAAGATAATATTTCGAATGAATTTTAAATATGTAGTACAGTAGCAAAGCTTTCCGGTGTACTAAACAATGATTTTGGTGTATAAACATTTAAATACAATTCTTATTTTCATAATTATAAATTTTCTAACTACTTTATAAAAGCTATAGCTTTAGCTATTATTGTAAACATCTAAAGATGTTTTAAATAAATGTAGTTGCAATACAAGCAACGAGACAAGAATGCAGAGCTCCCAAGACAATAAAATACATTTCATCTTATAAGTCACGGGATGTACAAGAGTTATTAGAGATGGCTTGGAAAAACCAATGTGTTTGTGTTGTGCGAAAATTTTAGCTGCGGATAGTATGAGACCATGGAAATTAAAAAGATACATTTTGGTTAGAAAATTAGATGAGTTTAATAAACTACAACAAACGTTCAAAAAACAGTTTCTGTGTCATTAAATGCATTGCTAGCGTTGTACAATTAGACAATTGTTAAAAAAAATTGTAATTTTTCTTAGTGAAAATCATGATAAAGCTGCAAATTTAATTGTGAACAAACATTTTATTATTAAACTTGTCTATTTGGTTGAAACTTGAATAAATCAATGCATTTACTGAGTCAACAAGACAAAGTCAAAGCATTCATAAAAAAATGCTTTGGAAATCAAAATAAGTTCGAGATGTTTCCACTTTTAAACAATTTATGTGCCAGAGTTAATATTAAAGCAGACAAAAAAATATTAACACTCTGGATGATTTGCTAATGCACTTTTTACATTATTTCAGAGATCTTGCTTTCACTAAGTTTGCGTGAATACAGAATCCATTTGTTAATGAACAAGATAATGAATGATTATATTAAAATTATCGTGCGTTACTTTAGTGAAACCCTAGTTTAATTTTATCTTTTACACGACAATGCGCAATCACTCATCGCACGATTGACCCTCTAAAATATTCACTATATTTATCAGACATTTTAAAATCTTCTGAAAGTGTATTTATAGATTCAATCGACCTTAATTATTTTATAGTAACCTAATATTGTATGCAGCTAGTATATTATAATTATTAATTAAAAATAGTAGAATATTATTTAGTGTTTTGTAAAATTAAATATATAAATAAACTAAAAAACGCTGACAGTAAATAAGACACTTACTAATCACTTCTAGGGATTGCAATATTATCGAAATTTTTAATACGTTATTAACTGACAAAATAATCCGAATACCGCTCGCATGATTCGTCAAGTTTATTGATTGGCAAAATCAAGGCATTTGCAGCACCTGCCAAGTACTGTTACGATATATAAATTATTTTAACTACAAATTATAAATTTAAGACAAAATTAGGTCTTTAATCGACTGCGTCTGGATGCTTCCTAAGTTTTTATACCAAGGCCAGAGCACCACTCGCCAATTTATTCCAATAAAATATATTATTCATTATGTTTTGTCAAATATGATTATCTGAAAAAACTATTATCTGAAAATTGTCAATCTGTTTGTTCAAAAGGCCACATATTTTTTTTAAATATATGTATTCATATGATATTTTTTTGATTGAGATTTATCTTAAATTGCACATAGAATATCGCAATAAAATATACGTTCGAAAAATTACTTATTTATTTCTAATCATGTTAAAAGAAACATTACTTAAAATTGAGTTATAAATGTTAATGTACATATAATAAAATAAAAAATATGTAAATACTGCTTAAATTTTAGTCCCTGACAATTTGGCCTAACACACGCGATTTTTTTGTTTTAAAATCATTGATATCCATTTTTAAATAAATAATATATAATATTTTAAAACAATACAAAAAATATTTAATATTTATTTACTAAAAAAACTAAAATTTAAATCAAATCTGATTTAAAAAAACAACCGTCAACATATTTTAATGACTGATTATTTAAGTATATCATCTAGTATAACCTATTTTTGTTTGATAACAGAAAAAAACAACATTGCATTATTTTACAAAAAAAATCAGATTATTTTAAAATACGTTTTTTATTTGCATATTAAGACTTACTTATTGCTTATATTTAATAGCAATGTAATAAAAATGTAAAAATACCTTATTTTATTTTCACTTCTCCAGCCATCCCTATCATAGAAAATGGGCCGTCATTTTTGTATTATACAACAGAATTACTAGAAACTGCAATGTATTGTAAGATTAAGATAAGTAAAGCAAATGTATTTATTTTATTTTGACACGTCGCACATAGCAAAAATAAAAAAATATTGAACATATTGCCCGGTGGGACTGGGTATTTTGGCTCTCTTTGACTAAAAGGGATAATATTATTTTACTTTAATATCCTACTTTGATAAAACTACGTATAATAATAATAATTTTATTCTATGCTTTTACTTATAATCAATATGGGCATCACTGTTTCGTAGTTCTAAAACATAATAAAATAATAAGTTCAAAGACATAAAAAAAAAAAAAAATACCGGTAGTACCGATTTTGTACCGATACAACCGGTATTGCAATCCCTAATTACATCAAATAGTATAAAGGCAAGTTATTGAGAAATTGTAAAAATATGTATAATTTATTGTAGCAACATTTCTGCACCACCCTATATATAGATATATTTTTTTTCGCAGTAAGTCATGTGTTTGGCGATATTTCATCTCCGCCCATAAATACGAGAGACAGCCTCATGAAAATTAATTTTCATAATAAAATGTACAAAGGGAATTAATTGAGCGGCACTTGCTCCCGGAAAAGTTTCCACCCCCTTGTACTGGCGTACGTAAGGGTGTTTCTTTTTTGCGGGGTCGCGCCACCACAATGCACAAGCTGCTACTCATTTGTATGGACTCTGTATTCCCGAGACGGCGCTCTTTTTCTTTCAATTATTCTTTCGCAATAATCTACTCTCACAAACTACTAAAGAATAAAAGTGAGCATTGAAATACATAATTTATAGCAGAGAATTAGGTGTCTTGAGTCGAATTTATAAGAAGCTCTTTTAATATTGTATAATCGTGGATAATTGTTCAGAATAATAATTGCTTCTGTTTTAAGTCGGTTGATTTAAATTTTTCACCCTTAAAATAATAATTTAAGATTTCAATTTTTTTTAATTTAGTAGCGATGGCTTAAGATCGTAAGCACTTGTTAAAATAACGTACATATTTACCTATTTTTAGCGAACAAAGAAACAACTAATCATAATAAATAATTGTCTGTATTCACAGATAAACTATAGTAAGGATCACTGTAATTATATAATTATAAAAATAGTTTTGCTATACATGGTATTTAGCTCTTTTTTAATAAAACTGATGTAATAATACTTATGAGAATTAAAAACATTTGCTATAACGAGTAAAATATGTAATGTATAATAAATATGGTCAGTGGAAATGTGTGCTTATATAATTTAATTGTTTTCGTCAATATGTCTATTGAGAAATGAAAAAATACGTTAGCGACTAAAAGTTAAAATAACCTAAAAGTGTAAACAATATAAAATAATAAACACATAGACATGTGCAAAGTAAGGATAAGAGAAACGAAATAACGTTTCTAGCCCATCTCCACGCCCAGACCCTTAACCCTAGAGATGTTGGTAAACAATAGAAGTGAAATCTGTGATGCCAGAGGAAAGAAGAGCGAGGGTCGTGACCAAGAAACTAGAAGCCGAGTTATGTGCGTCGGCAAATATTTGCACACGCGTCTCATTTACATAGTCACAATGTAAACATATGAGGGTATTAATATCGAAGTACATTTTTTGCCACTAACACACACACACAGCGTTTATTGGTGTGTTATATAGAATATAATAAAATTGACCATTTTATATTAGTAACTAATGCACAGTGGTCACCAAGCTTTGAAATAATAGGTCATAAGGAAATTAATAAAATTCGTGAATTTAAGTAAGAGTCAGTCTAACTATTTCGTTTCAATCATTTTTTTAACCTTCAGATTATTTTTTTTTTTTTAAAAAAATGTTTTATAATAATACATCTGAATTATTATTTAACCTTTACCAATATAAAGTATATGTATTTGTCAATTTATGATAGATTTTCGGTCATGGATCTCACAGATCCGTGGCACCATTAGTGTTACTATAGAGGCGCCACTAATGAAGTATTTAATTCCTCAGCCATAATTATCAGCTCTATACGCATATTAAAAATATAAATGAAAAATTAAATATAAAAAATAACGATAAAATATTTTTTTATTCAAATAAAATATTTCACGCAACGCGCGGATTTGAAAAATTGCTGGAAATGTAATTTATGCTCATCAATATATAAAAAGAAGTATGGAAATATACCATCAATGATTAAACGTTTAAAAATAAAGCATGGAATAACTTAACATACTCAAATAGACAAAGCTAAAGAAGCACACGATTTAAAAAAAAATATAATTTCGTTTTACAAAATCTTTACAAAAAATTGTTTACGATGTCGATTAGAGCAATTAGATAATCTAGCTTTATTCAAAAAGTCCTACAAATTCGGGTTATAAACTACCCGAACATTATTAACTCTATTATGTTATATATTTTTATGAAATAAAAACGATTGAAATGATAAAGTTTAAAATTAATACTTAATGAGTAAACGTGCATGTAAATGTAAAAATATTAAAACATCAATGTATTATACATGATTAAATTTATCTTAATTAAGTTAGAATTTTTAGTTAATAATTTACTTGTTAAGTTCATTTAATAAGATTTAAAAAAATATATTGTCAACCAATGATGTTAAGAAAAAAATATCTTCCGTATTGAATATTAATAATCTGTGTTTGAAAAATACTATACACTTCACAAAAAAACAAGTTCTAGCATACAATATTAAGATAACGGTTATGGCGATAGTGAAAATATATGCTTTGGAAGATTCCTACTCTATTACTAACGAGAAATTTTAATTATTATTTTCATGAACAATTATGTTGTACGTAAAAACTCGCTGGAATTCTTCACACAACATTACAAGATTTAAAAATTATTTTATGATAATAAATAAATTCTTAAAGATGTTGGGAATTTAAATTTAATTGAAAACAATAGCATTTAATTATTGAAGGAATTAGAAAATGCATTCAATTATATTAAATAAACAATTAGAGTTCTTAGCAGGAATAATGTAAAACTTTATAATTCTCAATTAGCAATGAAATGTATTTTAATAAAATTAGGTTAAATAATTTTTAATTTAAGTAAATATTTGATAGTGACGGTGAAAATTCGAATAAATGGTGGCTAAAATACAGAATTAGTAGTTAAACTGCATCGCAAATGTACACATAACAAACCCTGACAAAAAGTGCTAAAAGTTTGTTTGTACTATGATACTTGCTTAAAATATAGCTTTACATGGAATGATGACGAAGAGCGCCCACTACCAGTGTGTATATTAGCAAATACTATTTCCTGGCAAAAATGAAGAATATTTCAAACGCCTTTTAAAGTCACAAAACAACTTAACTACATATTTTAAAAAGAGAGTTAAAATAAGCCAAATAAGCTAGTGATATATTTTCTGAATTATTTGCATGAAAAATTTAGTCACATGCTATTGCATAGTTATTAATTTTATATGCGTGTCAAGCCATTATTGAAAATACTTTTTTTTAATAATACTACCGGCAAAAATATTATTGATATATCAAATGGCATTGAAAACAACGTTTAAAAAGAATTAAAATATTTAGTGTTAAAAAATAAAGCATGATTAGGTTGGAATAAAAAAAATCTGGTTTATTTATTCCAAATTCATAATGATATATTATGTGTTAAAAAATATTTACATACGTAATGTGTTTCCATGTTGATATCGAAATAAAAGTATTTTTGAATTGCATATACACTATCTTAAATTATTAACACTTTTCAAAGTAAGTATCTAGATTTCAGGGATTCTAAGAAATTCCTCGAGTCGGAATCACAAACAGGTACTAACGTGCACTGTTTGTTTGCTCCGTTGTTATTGAATAAAGGTGGCATCGTTTTGTTTTTGCATTTAAATGGGCAAATTGCAAACTAGGAATTATGCACCATAGACCTTTCAGGAGTGGCTGTTGCATTTTGCGCAAAAATAAAACAAATAAATAACGCTTCAGCGTGGGGCGAGACTTAAGCGAAACGTAATATACGACATATTTTATGTGGTTGCAGCGAGAGACGAGAGCGAAAATATTTTAGAATCTTCGATGAAATAAAAGCATTGTTTTTGTTAAAAGTAGTAGTAGGATACAAAATTAAACACACCAAATTTAATTTAATAACTATAATGAGAAGAAACATGTCTATTGTTTTGAACTTTACAAAAATATATTTGTTTTTAGTTGTGATACATTAAAAAAAATATTTTAAAATGCATTTAATATTAAATACTAATATATTTTTAATTCACAATCACAGATATGAGCAATTTTTGTATCAATTATGGTTTCGCAAATACTACATAATTTATAACATTAAATATTAAATAGAATGATTTTATTATTAAATAATACAAAATCATAATTATAATAATATTAATATTTTCCGTTAAATATATATACCTTAAAAACTATCGATATTAATATTTCTAAATTACAAGCCTATTTAATTTATTTTTAAATACATGATTTATATAAATTTAAAATTGTTTAATTAAAAAAAAAATATCACGAAAATGTCAAATTTTATGTATAATTATAACTAGTAGAATTGTTTTAAATGAAGAAATATTTCTAATTAACTAAATTTCACTAAAATGTCTAAAATACTTTTAATTATGTTACATACACATTCAAGCCCATACACCGCACTGTTGACCAGTCGTCAGTGTTTAGGCACGTGGTCGTCGAATCGCCCGAGTCGCTGGCAGCGGCGACGCATAGGCGACTAGCCACTTGTCGCAAAAGCACGGGTTTGAATGGACGCTTTCACACGACAAGCGACCTAAGCGCAAAATGACCTAAGTATTTAACACAAAAAAGTTCATCACCGAAAAGCCATTGTAATGCCTTTTTTCGATACACCGCTCTCACTACCAAAAAAATAATATTCTTTAAACATAAATTCATCTGTTTCATACTTCATAGAATTTTTAATTTAAATTGTTAGGAACAGAAAAATTATTACTAAATTTTATAAATAGTTAATATTGATTAATATGATTAATTTTAATGCGCTAGTTTCGAAATAATCCATGTTTTGCAATTATTAGTATTATTATTACGGTGATTCATTAAATATTTTTTTAATTAATTATTAAAATTGTTTATTGTAAATAAAATAAATTTATTTAAAAAAGTGGTTAATTATATCTACAATATGTTTGTGAAGTTTTTGTTTTTTTTTTACAAAAATAATTAATCCGATAATGTGCGCAATCATCTATATTCGTAATTTTCTCTGTTGAACTATCGCGTTAGCGCAATAATCACCGAACCGGTTTTATCGTATGCTTACGATTATGAAGTATTACAAAGCTCAGCTTTGGCTGCGTCCCTTACTTTAAGTAGCGCTGCAGTAATGTTTTGGTTTCACTTAAGTACAGACTTAAGTAAGCACTTGATCAGTTATCTTATATTCTAGCTATATTTTCTGCCCCCTTAACCATTAAAGCTCTCGAAAATATTGCTATTGGAACATTTCCCATAAGTATGAATCATTTCAGTGTAAAATTTCAGTAGCATTAACAATTTGTTTATATAATTTTACTATACGATCGTATTTAATTTATTCTATGGTATGGACTATAGTATAATTGACTCACACTAGCCATATTACTACATATAGCAGCAGATGCAATGTTTGATTACGCCACGTTGCGATCAATTTTAAGCCAGGCCAGATTTAATCACTCGGCTACAAAGCCTAAGTTCACGGTAGCCGTGTTGCCCCCGAGCGCGACTAGGGACGAGGGTTAAATTGAGAGTTATGGAGGGCCCTTGTCTCCTCTTCTGTCTCTGTGTGTAGCCAGAGAGTGAGAGAGAGATAGTGAGTTACACAGCTGTAAATTTACATATCCTTGTTTATAGTTCAGGACGAAGATTATAAGATGTCCCTACATTATCAAGAGATTGAAACAGGACGCGGTGCACCCTCGTCATTTGACCTCGTCGGCCAACGTTTTCAGGCACTTGACGTTACTCGGTATGCATTAATATATTACTATAAAACATTTAGCCATTAATCTTCAGAATACAGTTCATGGAGCGTCCAGCTGTTTGCAGACTTGATATGGTCAGTCCACTATGAATAATCGCAAAAAAATTATATATTTTAAAATATTATTTTCAATAATAAACCTTAATCTAAGCCTACGTTAAAGGTTGTTCAAGGTATAGAGATGCTACATCCTAATTAATAATATATATTTTACTGTTTAAAATTTCGAAACATGTTAGAAAGCAGTAGAAACTGCTCGTTAATTAAATAATGCTTCAAGTCTAAGTAGTTTTAAGAAACGTACGGTATATGTGGTTTAAAATATATGCTAGTGAGAAGATTCATAAAGATAAATAAAGCTGTGGGTGTAATTCTATAATTAATTACGACTAACTAAATTTGAATCAGCTGAATTATAAATAGAACCACGTATCTTGAGAGTTTAGTTAAGGATTAACTTAATATTTTTGGAATATTAAATTTAATTGGCAAGTTAATAAAGCTGAAAAATAGATGATGCACAAACTATGTAAATGAATAAAATAAAAATTAACGTTTTAGAAAAAGTTATGCGTTTCTAATACGCAATCATTTAAGTAATTCAAAACGTGAATCATTTGTGCAATAATTCTTTTATTAATAAATTATTTAATATAGCGATCCCCAATCCACCAAAAAAAATTTAATGAATTATAAATAAATTAAAATACTTCTTATTTTTGGTGTGAATAAAATTAATTTATATATGTCGCTCTTAATAAAAATGTTTTTATTGTTGAGCCTTGTACAAAAATACGAAACAAAAACTTTTATTTCTGTAATTAAATAATAAGAGGAAAATATCTAAGATACCTTCTTTTTACAACTTCAGAGAAATTTGCATACAGTATAATAGCAAACTATTATCTTTTTTAGTAAATTTCCTATAACTTGTAAAGCAATTAAGATATTTAATTAAAATTTAATATATAGCTTCCATATGATTTTTCGCATAAATATATTGAGACATACCTTTTGAAAATTTGTTCATAAGAATATATGACGCACTCCGAATTCGGGAACTCTACACAGAAAAAAAATTGCATTTTATAATTAAAGGAATGCAGTATATTAAATCTCCTCTAAGCTATCGATCAAAACTTACCACAAAAATTGCTCTTCTCTTAGTGATCTTTTGTGATTGTGATTTTAATACAAAAAAAATTTTAAACATGCGTAAATTTACGAAATAGATGAAACCTTTTTGAAAAATTTTGAAAAGGCGTTGTTCAACGCCTCCAGTGATTGTGAATATAGTGATATGAGCGAAAGTGATTCCAATTGAAACGTACATAAACATAGACCGCGTGTGATGAATTTACTTTCATCCAGTGATAGTGAGTGGAATAGTAATATTATCCCAGACTGGAGTAAATTTGATCCAATAAGGGATCAGACTTTGTGGAACAATCCGGAAAAAATCTTAAAAATATAAAATTAAGGTCCCTACAGACACAACATGACAGAAAAAGTAAAACGCTTATCCAAATTTGGAAAACAAATAAAAAAAGAGATTTCAGAATGATATTTACTTTTTATAACAGTCAGATGATAGACACGGGGAAAAACCAGAACGACCGACCTTACAATATATAAGCCTCACTGTATAATGGACCAAAATAAATATATGAGTTGTTGATCGCACCGATCAATACCTACATAGTTACCTAATATTACGAAAAACAATTGAATAAACAAAAAATGTTGTTATTTTATTTGTTTCGATGCACATTGTTTTATTTGTTCAGTGTCTATCGAAATTTGAATCGTAACGGTAAAATTAAATTCAAAGATTTTCTTTTGAGTAAGGCTAAAGTCTGGATGCAAAATACAGTGAAATCTATCGATTTTGAAAACATTTTAACGATTTCTATCTTATGTTGCCGTGCTTGTGCTGTCGATCCATTAGAAAGGCTTTCGGATGAGCTGAAAAATCATCCGCCATTAAAAATAAAAACTGTAGGTAAATGTGTGAGAAGAAAATGTCGTGTTTGTTCTGTAAACGGAGTGAGGAGTGATACAGCATACATGTGCGGAAGTTGTGAAATTCCTTATGATATATACGAATGTTTTTATACGTATCAATCAAAAAATAATAATAATAATAGATAAAAAGTGTATATAATAAAAATATAGTGTTGTGTATAAGTGTAATTATAAAAATAAATGTGCTCGTGACAGTTGTTTGCAGAAAATGTACGCCGAAAATCTGGTGAGTGCAAATTACATCTTATTATAAATAGGTATTTTTATAAATCATTTATTCAAAAATTATAGAAATATTCAACATACATATTATTAAATTAAAACTGGTTTTTAACCATTGCAATTATTTTCAATTAACACTAAATATTAGGAATGAAAAATACATATTTATTCGTTCATGATTTTATTCCTTAGAGATTCTTTTAAGCGCAATAATATATTTTTTTAATTATTTTACTTATTGAATTTATCCGAATTGTAGCTTTTTTCCCCTGGTTTCTTAATCTGTAAATCTATGTTTTTCTCAATTATGAGGAAATTTCAAAATATTAAACACCCTTAAAAATGTTTGTAAGTAAATGGATGATATTTTTTAAAAGTTTCTTAATTATTGTGCTATTTACTTTATCTACATATACCGTCCCATTTTTACTTTTAAATTCTGCAATAATATACAGAATTTCAATCTGAAAAACTTTCTTAATTGCTGTACTATCAACAGCGGATGTTTCGATTTATTTTGATTGGATTGATTTTATGTTTACTTAGCCAGTTTTGCCCCTGAAATATATTTCTGTTCAAAGAGTAACATAAAATACTGTTTCTTAAATAAAATAAATATTTATATTTTATACATTTCATAAAAAAAATCATGTGCTCCAAAAAGGCGACGATTCATTACATTGCAACGCAATGGGATAACACGATTTTTTTTACTATAACTTGAATCAAAATATAATTTATTTTTTATTTATATCATCTAAAACTAGAATACTACCATTTCTCATTATCACGTAGAGGTTTACTTGATAGTACCCCGTTATTTTTTTATCAAAACTATCCTGTACAAAACTGTTCTCTCTTATTTTAACAATAGGACTTATATTAACTGAAATATAACTATTATTTTAATTGCGACAGCTGCCTGTGGCAAAAAACTCTTATATTTATAATTATTTTGAGAAAAAAATTAGCAATAATTCTGTTCATATCTAATAATTGTGGTATTTGTTTTCAAACGAAAATAAAAAAAAATTTTCAGTCTGGCATGATCTATTGAAGATGTTTAATATTTTGACTAGTTTAGGTTAACCAAAAGATCTTTCAGCCGAATCAGTGATTACTGTAACACTTTAAAAAACATCTTTTCTTATAGTTTACTTTTAAATCAAATTGTAAAATCAATTAAAATATTTCTAAATGTTCTTTTTTTAATTCTCATCCAAATGCCGAAACACTTTTTTGCACAAACAACCTAATTTAATTATTCTGGTTTAAGTCTCTCGTATATTTGCTCTCAATGTCCATTTTATATCAACCAAACTCAGTTGTATTCAGAGATATTATATTTGAGCCAGTTAAAACGACTTAATCTTGTTTTTTTGAATCTCCAATTTAACTGCTCTATTATTTTGTATATAGTGTCTGGGTAAATATTGCAAAGTTTAACTTCATTCAAATTGCCATATGCATGAAAAGCTTTATATTGCCATTGCTTAACTTTTGATCGAAATATATGGTGTAAATTGAACGATTTAACTAAATCTAGAGATTTCAATACTAGTAGTACCGATACCAGTAATACCTGGTATTCTAAAAAAAATACCGATAGAAAAGATTTCTTTTTGCATTTACATTTTTTTATCCCTATATTTGATTTGTTAAACATTATTTAAATGGCTTAGAACTATGCAAATGACAATGCCTATATTGCTTGAAAGCACAAGTGGAGAATAAATCTGAAATTAAAGTAGGGTTATCGGTGTAGGATAGCAAAGTAGAATAATATTATGCCGTTTTTATTCATTTATATTTACATAAATTAGAGCTCTTATTTAATTTATGTTTAACATATATAAGTAGAAATAAATACATTTACAAATATTCAAGTTTTTTGGAATAAATATTATTGTGATAATATATAATAAATATGTATTAATTAAAATATTTTTATGTAAATAAATGATATATTACTAATATTATATATTCATCACAATCAAAATATATGTCGCATTTTTAATAATCAGATTTTTTTGCGCACTCCTTTCAAATAAGGTTAGTGTAAATAATTTTAGTTATATATTTCATTTTTTTCTTCTTAATAATATGTTTTATGTAATTACAAATCAACTAGAATATCCTTTTTAGAAATATATTTAACAGTATATCTTTCAATTGTAACTTTTAAATGAATAGAAGATTAAGATTCTTTGCCGTTCCAATTATTGAGAAGATTCTTATTCAATTCCAAATATTAAGAGCATCGTTTCCTTGTATTTAATTATTATTATAATCTACGTTTCTTAACAGCTGTCATGGATTCTTGAGTAATTTAGGGCGAATTTTATATAAAAAATAAATTTGTTTCCGTTTAAGATTCAACTTTCAAGCCACTTGAATCCAGAAAACCTACCAACTCGACTCGAGTTAAAAGTTTGTTAAAAGAAAGTTTAGGTGAAAAAATCTGTGCATCTTGAATTTGCAAGGTCACTTGTTTGCAGTATTTTAAAATGACAATGCAAGAATATAAATGTACATAAAATAATTTAAAAACGAATAGGTCAAATATTAACCGAAAAAGACTTACTGTATCTACTAAAAACTAATATTTTTCACTAAATCAAATGTATCAAGGCATTTTATGTTTACTATTAAATTTCAGTTTGGACTTATTCATTAATTTAAAAAATCATTTTGTCCATATTCTCGTGTTTTTTTGCCATTTTTCGGTATTATTAAATTAGTATAAAAAGTTTGATCGCTTTATTTTTTATAATTTTGAGTTTGGAAAAAAAATACTAATGTTAATCTATATGAGGACATTGTATAATACTTTTAGTGTAATTATCTGTTTATAAAGTAAAAAAAGCTCGGCAATGTACTTCTCTTTTAGTTTCGTTTTAGATCTTTTAGATCCAAAAACCGCAATACATATTAAAATTTACCATAACTTAAATAGATTTCTTAAGGAAAGTTTGAAAAAATAAATTTACAAACTGTAAAACACAAAAATGCACAAACATATATTAATACTGCTTAATTATAATTAAAAAAAATAGGAATGACTTTTGTTTTAATATAAACAATATTAACAAACTGTTTAAATTATTTAATATTAAAAAGCTTTTAATGACAAATCAAATTATCAATCTTACTTCTAATAAAAATGTGTTTAAATTACACTTTTATAAAAATAAATAACTACTCAGTTTTATAAAGATACATTCATAATTACGTAGTTATAATTTTAATGACCAAATTACCTACCTCAGTGGTTGAAAATTAGATTATTATTAGGGCTTGCATTAGCTGAGGATATTTATATATTCAAGAAATGGTATGTAATAACTAATTTGTACATAAAAATAATAAAACACTTTTATTTTGCGCATTACGTTTTTTATATGTATTTTATGAGAACATATAATATGAACGTGGAGGTCGATTAGAACGGCTGCTTATTTGATAACATGTACGTTAAGAGTATTGCAATATCATTATGAGCACCTGCGCCCTCGATAGCGGTCCCCCAGGATTCCCTAGGACCTCCAAAACCACCCACGTCCTTGTAACACTTTATTCAAAAACGGCGACAATTACCCTAGTTTGTAATAACGAACCAAAAACCCATTAATAGTTAAATAGCCAAGCTCGTGAAGCTGTTTATACGTACTACCTCTTGCAATGCCAGTTAAATTAGTACATATCCAATACATATAGACAAATTAAGTTTGGAATTAGGTTTATCAAATATTTGAAATGTTTCAGTACAATTGAATGCTGTGACGAAAAAAAGCTATAACAAAATACAATAAACCTAAAATTTATAAAATGTAAAATTTTAAGAGATTTAGTAGTTAGATGACCGTCGAGGGTCCTTCTTTTGTTTATGGCACACGAGTATTATACACAGATGTGTACTTTTTTTTAACATAATGTTATTTTGCGCGTTTAGTCTTTTTTATTATGTAGAATTAATTATATATTTTTTTTCGTGTCGGTGAGTTTTAAGTAAATATATTTTATTAGATGAATAAAATAATTTTTATGCTGCTTTTTCATTCGGCGATACTCGTTTTTGATTCTTAATAAAAAGCCACATTGTGCTTTTAATATATATCGTCGATATACAATAAATTACTCAGTCCATATGAATTTCTAATTAACCATCCAAGTTGATATTCTTATTATGCCAGTTAAGAATTAAGGCCTGCTAAAAATGCCTTGTTCTGTGTTAGCTACTATATATTTAGTTTTCACATATTTAAATATTAAATTGAATTGAATTATGTTTTAAAAATTAATATATGCTTACAATTTCAACTGCAAACAACTATTTCTTTTCTAGAAACTTTTTTTTTTAAAACTATATTATGTTACAAAATCAAAAAACACTGTTGAGTTGTTAACTTTTATAAAAATATCGAAACTTTGTACACGCACGAATAATCTGCATCAGTGTAATCGAGAGTTTATTGTTTGTTTGATGTCGGATAAAAATAATTCAACAAAAACATTGTCAAGTGTTAATGGGAAACTATGTATTGTTAAATAAAATGCTGACAAAACCAGTTACGAAAGTTAGTTTTATACAAAAGTTTGACGCTGTATATGTTGTTAAAGGCAGCCGGTCAAATGAGCGCGGTCATATAAGCGCTGCGTCATAAGAGCGTTTACCAAGGTAGCGCTGTAACAAAATAGCGTGCGTCAAATGCGCAGAGACATATGAGCGCTTTAAAAAAGAGAGCGCGTCATAAGAGCGCAAAAATACTTGGAAAATATTTTAGGAATTAGGAATATAAAATATAGGTATATTGTGGGAAATTTACAAAGAATTAAAATTCACGAAATATAGGCGGTAAAATTAGTATTTTATGCGCCAGAGCATAATGACAATTAAAATGATTAGTAAATGAAAACATTAATATTTATTAATCATTACGTACATACAAAAGTATGGCTCCCCATCTCCATACATACGATATACATCAATGAGATTAAGATTACTATAAATAATACTGTAAGATTTACAATATTTGACAAAATACCCTTTTTATCCATAAATAGCTTTGAATATTGTCCCAATATTTATAGATATTATAATTTGGAAGATAAAAATAAACATCAAATCTTGTGGTTTTTAAGAAAAATATTAAAAATAATCACTAAAATCAATTAATTATTTTTTTGCAAAACAAGCACTACAACATTTTGAAACAATGCTCAATGAAAAGCTTAAATCTCTTAAAAATACTTCCCAAACTCCAATTGATAATTATACATTAATTTCAGTGGAAGAATAAAATTGTAATTTTTTATTAGAAACCCCGATACCTTGGAAATATGAAAATACTGTTATTCCCTAATGATATTTGAAATTAAAACCATATTTGGACATACCAAAATATTTAGGAATTTATTAAAACAGTTTTTAAAAAAATAATTAAATTGATCATAAAAAATGATTACATTAAAAGATTATTCTAAAACTTGAAACTTGTACAAGATTTAATATTGGTAGAAATAGTCTTAGCATACTAAATGCTCCTGCTGCACTATCAATACAAAAAGTGTATAAAATAAATGAAATTAAAAATGACAATGAAAATTATATAAAAAAATTGTAGAATTTACAATTTTAAAAGGGGACCATATATACTTAAACTTATTTCAGAAACAATATTTTTATTAGGTTAAAAATATTATTAATAAACTTTTATGATAATCTCTCTTAGTAAATTGATTAGTGTTTTTATAAATCGATATATTATTTTATAATTTCGGGTAAATGGACCTCTTGGTGCAGAGGTATTATATTAGGTTAACAATATTTACTTGGCGCATTATACCAATTAATTGTCATAATATTTAAGATTAAAATAAGCATAATCCATCTTGTTTTAAGTGGTTAGATATCATTCCTACTACTATTACTGTCACAGTAATAACATTATTATATCGTCATTCTTAATTATATGAATAATTTGTAAAAATAAACAATATATGTATTTATAATAAATTAAATAGAGACTAATATTATTATTTGAGTTGTCGATAGTTGTCAATCGCTGATTTAACTAGTGCGAGCAAAATAGCGAGCTCTGCTTGCATCTCGCTCTTTTTTTCCGTCATACTAAAATCGTTTTTATTTGATAACAGACACACAATATTAAGTAAGAATTATGCACAATTAGAGCATAACGTCCCGTTTCATCCCATATCATAAAAATATAGATTCCTTTGAAGGAAAAAATTAGTTTAATTGACACCGTAAATTATCGGTGTCAATTATTGGTCTTAACACCACGCGAAACGACCATATTCCGATTAAAAATTTTACAATAAACTTATTATTGAGTTATTTGCATAAGTTAAAAATTGAATATTACTAAAATGTGTTAACTGGAAGTTTTTTTACCAATAATAAATTAAAATTGTCAAAATTAGCTCCAACACAAAGCCAATAAATGCATTTCAAGTTTCATCGACGTACGAGTGCAATGCTTGGAATTCGATGTCGACCAATTGTAGAGTTACAAGCGCAAAGGATTAACTATATGACTCAAAAAATTAGAAAGACATTACCTTGTCAACAGCATGATGCCTAGATTTGCAAATATCCTCGCGGCCATCAATCGCGTCAATCGGCGTTCTTTCCCCCGCGAGTCCAGCGGGGGAAGGGATGCGTCGCGTCCGTTGCACGTCATGGAAAAACACTGGTGCAACGGTGCCTTGCATAGTAACAATATTATATACACTAATTTGAATTATACACTGCTTAATTCTAACACATACACTGAATTACACTATCACTTTATAATTAAAAACATCGAAACGGATATTATTATAAAAAAAATATGAACGAGAACACTTATTCGAGAAAAATGTAACAACACAATTTATTCGACAGTTTACGACCGCGGTTGCATACCTACTGGTGTGTTTTTAAATATTTCTAGATGCATCCAGACAATTCAAGGTTATGCTTTATTAAAAATAACAAATGTCATTCACCTCTTTGTCTATTTTTAAAATATTTATCTCTAATTCGAATTATTTTAATGCAAGTGATTTGTTTTTTTAATGCGAGAGTGATGCGAAGGTCACCTTGCTGTTGTTGTTGACCTATTTAAAGTATAATGTCGAAGATTTCAAGTTTATTTATATGAAAAATATGAATAATATCTAATTATAGTTAAAACATTAATTTTGCCGAATTCAATTTTATCATATTGTATAATTATCAAAAAGGGAGTTACTTACGATTTTTTAAATACTAAAATTAAAATTAAAATTATGTTTACGATAATAAGACTTAAAGTAGTAATTGGTGAATCTTTATGATTCTTTTATTAGTCTGATATTTAGTTTTAATGTGTTATTACTAGAGACCTAAATTTTTCGTGATTACGATTAAACTATATTTTTGTGAATTTCGTGTTATTTCTATCAATTTCTTAAGCCGAAGGTACCCAAAATCCAACCGCAATGCTGTGAAAATTAAATATTATATTTTATTTATTGCATATAATTAATATACCTGCCCTATAACTGTACGCATTTATTGCTAATCGAGTCGACAATTATTTGTCAATTTAATGAAACATTACAAAACAAATCTAATGATAAATTCAAAACCAGCGTTTCATTTTAATAAAAATATATGTATATCGTACATATGGGGATAAGGAGCCATACTTCAGTATGTACGTAATAATTATTAAATAATAATGTTTTTATTGACTAATCATTTTAATTGTCATTACGCTATGGCACATAAAATACTAATTTTACCGTCTATATCTCGTGAATTTTTATTTTTTAAAATTCTCACAATTTACATATATTTTTGATACCTAATTCCTAAAATTTTCATTACTTGATTTTCTCAAAGTATTTTTGCGCTCTTATGTCGTGCTCTCTTTTGTCAAACACTCATATGGCTGTCTGCGCATTTGACGCACGCTATTTTGTTACAGCGCTACTTTGGTAAACGCTGTTATGACGCAGCGCTTATAATGCAGCGCTTTTTTGACGCACGCCTATTTGTCCGCGCTTATTTGTGACGTTGCCGTTGATAAATATATCTGCATTTGCATATGGGTGCAGGTTAATAACAAAAAACATGTTTAAATGTTATACGTAGCAGCAGTAAACACATATATATTTAAAGGTGTAGTGTAACTCGGAATAACGGTAGGAAATTTTAGCCAGTGCCGCTAAGCGTAGAGGTGTACCCTAGGGAAATTTTTTAACAGGGTCCCTCTACGTCAGCGATGGCGAACGCCGGGCACGCGTGTCCAACGTGGCATGCACAGTGATTTTGTCTGGCACGTTTATTACTTTTTTATTGCACGTCGAACGCTATTATTAATTCGTTTGGAAGTAGTATCTGGATCATGCATTTTTCATGCTAGATTATTTTATGTGAAACGCACGAGGATTGTTTTATTTATAAAGTTCAATGATAAGCAACATAAATTCTTTAATATAATGATATCCTAATCTTTACTAAATTACTAATTTATGCCACTTGATAAGTTTATTAATGGTGTTTATATAAATTTAAAATACATATTGTACAGAAGCTTAGTATATTTCTAATATGTCTATTTGTAATAGCACTCTAATAAATTTGATTCAAATCATATACATTTAAATTAGAAATGTCACAAATGAGCGCGGACAAATGGGCGTGCGTCAAAAGAGCGCTGCATATAAGCGCCGTGTCATAAGAGCGTTTACCAAAGTAGCGGTGTAACAAAATAGCGTGCGACAAATGCGCAGACAGTCATATGAGCGTTTGACAAAAGAGAGCATGCCATAAGAGCGCAAAAATACTTGGATAAAATCAAGTAATAAATATTTCAGGAATTAGGTATACAAAATATAAGTAAATTGTAAGATATAGGCGGTAAAATTAGTATTTTATGTGGCAGAGTGTAATGACGATTAAATTGATTAACCAATGAAAACATTATTATTTAATAAATATTACGTACATACGAAAGTATGGCTCCCCATCCGCATACGTACGATATACATATATTTTTACTAAAATGAAACGCTGATTTCAAATTTATTATTAGATTTGTCCTAATGTTTCATTAAATTGACAAATAATTATCGACTAGACTTGCAATAAATGCGTACAGTTATAGGGCAGGTAAAATATGGCTCGTCAGACATTTTTTTTCATTTATTTTAGACACTACACTTTATCGCGAATGTCGGCTGAGTACGGATATTATATAATATATTTTAGTTTTTTAACCGATTATTATTTTAATCGTTTAATCTGTAAAAAAAATTATATATTATTAAGCCCACACATATGATATATGTCTGTATTTCGAAAATGTCCATATCTATGGTCAGAAATGAGCCAAGACGTTGGGTTAATTTAGTATTTTAATAAATTATTGTGTTTAGTATACAATTACATTTCTAGTCGTATTGGATCTTCTTCAGCAGATAATCGAGCTTTTTTACTTGAATTTTACAACTTCTGTGAAAGGTGCATATTTGCAGATAAGCAAATAGCAAATAAAAATATCGTAAAACTTTTTTCGAAAACATTTTGTTTAATTATATGCGATAAATAAAATATAATATTCAATTTTCGCAGCTTGTTGGTTGGTTGGTTTTTTGGTTCCTTCGGTTTAAAAAATTTTTGGAACTGCACTATTTTTATAAGAACTACCCTTTTTGGAATAGACAAAGCACGAAATTCACAAAAAAATAGTTTTATCGTAATCGTGAAAAATTAAGGTCTAGTAATAACCCACTAAAACTAAATATCAGACTTATAAAAACAGTATTTGAAAAAAAATCATACAGATTCACCAACTACTATTTTAAGTTTTAATATTGTAAAAATAATTTTTAACAAGTGCGTATCGTCCGTGTCATTTACCAATGTCATGCATTGGTATTCACCTGGACAGCGGTGAATTTTTTTTTGTAAAGGGTTACAATTAGGTATTTAAAAAAACATAGGTAACTCCCATTTTGATAATTATACAATATGATTAAAATGAATTCAGCAAAATTAATGTTTTTACCCTTTGAAATCACATTTATTTTAAAATTATTTTACTTATCATGCACTTTGCACTTAAAATTTATATTGCGCTTGATTTCGCCACTCGCGATAAAGTGTAGTAGTCTAAAATGAGTAAAAAACGGTTTGGTGGGCCATATACCTGCCCTATAACTGTATGCATTCATTGCAAGTCAAGTCGATAATTATTTGTCAATTTAATGAAACATTACAGAACACATCTAATGATAAATTCAAAATCAGCGTTTCATTTTGGTTCAAAATATATTTATATTGTACGTATCGGGATGGAGAGCCATACTTTCATATGTACCTAATAATTAATAAATAATAATGTTTTCATTGGCTAATTATTTTAATCGTCATTACGCTCTGGCATATAAAATGTGAATTTTCATTCTTTGTAAATTTCTCACAATTTACATATATTTTGTATACGTAATTCCTAAAATATTCATTACTTGATTTTCTCCAAGTAATTTTGCGCTCTTATGGGGTGCTCTCTTTTGTCAAAAGCTCATATGTCTGCGCATTTGACGCGCGATATTTTGTTACAGCGCTACTTTGGTAAACGCTCTTATGACGCAGCGCTTATATGACGGGGCTCATTTGACGCACGCTCTTTTGACCGGCTGCCATTCAAATTGTGCATAACATTTTCTTAACTGATATCAATATAACCGTCGTATTGTTATTTATAGAATATTATTTCTTAGGTTATAAGTAGAGATCGTTATTTAAATACAGCACTAAAATAACTATTAAATGCTTATTTTAATTTTTATGATTAAAAATATATTTTTATTTAAAATATGTAACATTCTCCCATGTTTGTTAATTTTTTTATTTCTATAAGAAAAAAATATTTTTAGGCTATTCAAAAATACTTTAATGCAAAAAAATTCGATAGCCACCTTTTCACATTGTCTGCATTTTATTTTTTATTTATCATAGAAGTGAAGCATCTAATAAAATTAATGGTAGTCAAAACGAGCTTGTTGCAATTTACCTTCAAAAAAAATTCATATACCATGCAATTTTGTAGTAATTTTTCACGTAATAAAAATTCTACCATCGTACATATTGGAATGTTTAAATATAATATAATCTAACATATAATGCATAATAAGATGAATATATATATAATTTATAATCAACGCAATTATTCCTTATCGGTATAGATCTAGATACAGTATGACTTTATTAAAATATTTATAAACACATAAAATGTTTTACCTGCTTTATAATTTCGTGAAATGTTGTATAGATTTGTTTATTGATTTTTTATTTACTAAGCCTAACATGATTACAGTATTTATGGTTTACTCTAGAAAGAAACAAATAATTGTCTAACAGAATAATAAATTGTCATTGATGTATGTTTGTGTACGTTTATTGTGTGCTTCTAATGTCAACATCTCCTTAGTACCCTATGAGAATTGCTTTCAAATTCTCGGTGACTAAGCTTTGCCGCAAAATACGTATTTTAAAGTAGTCGTATTCTCTTAGGGATTTGAAAAACACTTCTTGTACATTTTTTATATATTTATATAACTAAAACTTGTGTCTGAGACAGCTCGGACGGCAATTATTTGAGGAAAATTCTTACCGAAATCTGTTTTTACTAATTGCTATGTATCTTACTTAATAATAAATACAAAAAAAAAATGCTTGTTTTTAATCAACTACAATTTCTCAATATATATTTACAAACACTTTTGAGTAAGCTACTATAAACAATAAGACTTTTTAAATGGAAATATTGTATAATAACATATGAGCCCATAATTATGAAAGTGTACTAATTCGTGTTACTTTCCTTTCGAGATATATAAATGTTTGCGTGTGAATTGATTAAAAAATATTTTTTAATTTGCTAGATTTATTATTTATTTTGACATTTAAATTTTGCATGTAGCTTATAAGGAAACATAAAAATTTAAGGTTAAAATGATTTAAAAGATTTTTTTATTAAATCATGTTACTTACCATTTTTAATAATGCTTCAAGTATTTGATTATACCATACATTTTTTTATTCTCTGAAAGTATGATTTTGGGTTTAAATATAACATATCAAATCTGTCATATCTTTAAATTTTTCCTCTGTTATTGATCTGCTGGTAGAGTACAATGGAAATACTTTCGTATATTTTTGATCTGCATCTTTTGTGTGAAAGGTCTGATATATGAAAGTCGGTATCATCATATAAAGAAGATCTTATATAAGGCATTTTCTAAAAAAAACGCATACATTATATTTTTAGCCAAGAGACAGATACACCGGTGGTATTTTTGATTTTTCTTGTTATTAATTCGTCTAAATCTTTGGTCGAAATAAAATCCTTTTGCATCATTCTTTCAACTGGAAAATACTTATTTTTACTACATTGTCGTATTAACTTTTTTTAGTCTGGTTTCTATCAAACTGAAATCACAATCATTTGGCAAAAACGATTGTTTCGATATTAAAAATTTGTGATCTACAATGTTAATATTTTTATTGGAAGATTGAACTATTTTTAGCCATGTTAGTGCTATTTTAATGTTACTTTTTTGGCCTGAACAAGCGTGTTTTTGGGTAGTCATATTTTTACAATGCTTATACACTTCTTAAAGCTATAGTGTCGTCCCATAGATACATTTAAATCACATTATTATTAAATTTATGGCTAATTTAACATAAAATTTGGGATACAAAAGCCCTTCTTCTTAATCAAATGAAAATCTAAAACACTATTAAGAATTTTTTTATTATTTTTTTCTTGATCATCTGTTAGATAATTCATTGTTTATTCGGCGTTTTTTAAATGCTAATCATGTATTTGTGTAAGATTAAATTTATTTTCTTCATTGCTTGATGCATTAATTTTTAATTTCATTAAATCACATTTTTACAAGGAGAATAAAAGCTTAAGTTGAACTTAATAATAACTACGCTTCTATAAATCCGCTCATTAACGTAAGATTCATTATTTTCCCAACATTTCTCTACATAAAGCCTCTAGCAAGTCAAAATATTTGACACACAACCTCTTTGACCTCTAAAATCCAGAGTTTCACTCTTCCTTCAGTAACGACTGAATTTTACGAAATCTATACAAGACTATAAAAACATCACGTATTTACATTCATTACAATAATTATAATTTATAACTAAATTACTTCACCTTCAAAATAAAAATAAACGCGTAATCCCTAGGTGAAAATATTATTATTAAAGCATTTTATTTATTTAACTAATGCGTTAATATTTTTCGACCGAATTTTTAGTTAAAACTTGATTTTTTAATAACATGAAAGCAATGGTTTTTATGTTAATAAAATAATATTTACACACACAATTATAGTTGCGTTAATTTATAATTTGATATACACACATGTGTTTATGTATTTGAGTTAAATTACATATTTAATAAAACGACGGAGAGAAAATAAATCAAACGATAATAGGAATTGGATAAAGCTATTAATAATCATAAGGAGACAATCTCACAATAATATCTCTGATTTATTAAATATATTATCTATGGTTCTATTAAGCAATCAATTACTATATTTATATAATATATTTGACAGGTATATTTCAAGTTAAAGTATTAAGAAGATTTGCTTTTTACTGGGTATTTAAATAGAATAATTTTAGCAGCACTTATTTTCACAACACAATTTATTCTCATTGAATAACCAAATTAGTCATTCGTCGTGTTTAATTTGCTAATTATTTAGTAATATAACACGGGCTTTAATTCTGCGGACTTGTTATTTTGGTTGAACAGATAGAACGTAAAAATCGTGCTAGGTAACATTTCACTTTGTAATTGGTATACGGTATATACCTTTCGATTATTTGCGGTAAAATATCTGTAGTTTATTTTTCATTGATTTTACAGATTATCTGACAGATTTATTTTAATGAAAATTAAATAGTTGGTATAATTTTACCTTCGAGGAATATTTTAGTACATATGTTAAGTAAACTACGACGCTCGATATTGATTTTAAAAATGTAATAATTAACTCTCTCGTAATGATCTTTCATTGTAAATAACACAGTGAGATGCTTTAAGGTCTAACTCCTTGATACAGTACTTTCTTGGTATTGACTTATAGTCTTTCATGTATTTAGAAATTTTTAAATAAAATGTCTTATTTGTGTCATAAATTAGTGCCTAAAAGAACAGATGTGTATCTTGATCACTCTCATAAATATTTTATATTGATTTTTTAGTTACAATCTGTCAATACTATTGCGACATTTCAACATTGGAAAATTTTTTATTAAACTAAATAAATCAATAGTTAATGAATCATCTAAATCATTATGATACATCACCAGATTTTTGTCTTCGTAGTCTTAGTCTTTCATTATTAGATATTAGTTCTTCAGGTGACTGAGTGAATCCTCATATAGACATCACATTTAAATCCAATATTGTTTCTTTGATTGTTTTTATATTTTAATTACTGTGTAGTTTTTAATTTTTAAAATATCTAGGGCATTTGTGATACAACGCAGAACTTTTATTAAGATTCATTAAATTATCTCTAAGTTAGAGTTTTGTTAAGGTTCCCGTTAGCATCATAAGATTCCCTATCGAGCTCGACGGTTTACCGTTACATTCTAATTAGAATCCACTACTATTTGTCTCTCAGCCATACACCGTGGGGGTGTTACCCTGCGCTTCTAAAGAAATATTCACCAATTTATTTTTATTATATAATAATGCCCTTTTCTTATAATAAATACAAATATTTTATTGCTTTTGGAAACAACAATAGTAAGAACACATTTAATAATGACTGTAATAATTATATTTATATAAAATATCGTTTAAATTCTGCGCGAAATTAAAAAAAATCAGATACATAAGTAGTAAAATTATGGAATGAAGTTAGTAGTATTGTAAGTTAATCAAATTTATTCATTTAACAATCCAGAACTGACGCCGATCCCCTAAAAATAAAAGTGGGAGTGGTGTCGCATGCAATGAAGAAAGAGATAAAGCATGTACTTTCGTGTAACGGTACTACGTCCAGATGACATGAGAATCTTATGAAGCATACCTTCCCGTTAAATCCTGTAGATTCAGTATTGGTTTTAATATTGTTTTGTACATCTGAGTTTTATTATTTAGTTTGCATCCTCATTTAAGAAGCCAATGTTTGTTTTTGTTTTGTTCAAATATATGCTATCTAAGTGCATCCCAGATATTTCACTGATGCTATTGAGGTAGTGTCAGAATTTAGCCTTACTAGTAAAAAAGTTTCTCTGTATATTAAAAATATTAGTCGCTTACATTTTGTTTAATTTACTTATTGTTAAGGTTAAAATCTTAAATGTGAATACTTAACATCTTTGATAGCTGTTTGTAAACTGTAAATACAACAAAAGTATTGCAATGTTTCCTTAAAAACACGGATAAATTCGATTAAAAAATGTTGTTCTTTACCAAAAATTTACACTAATTTTGGCAATACGCTTGCAGTGTGAACTCCAACAAGATTTAAAGAATGTTAATAAATACGCAAATTCATTTATATCTACGCCATTATTAAACAACAAAGTTGTCAGTCTGAAAATAGTCTACAATTTATTCAACCAGTTCTTCTCAGTGTGCTGTTAAAATTCAACAATCTTAACTTATCTAATTTTTTTAATATTTGCTCACTGGGAGCACTCTATAGTACAATTAAAAAAATTTAAATACTTTGCCTTATGAATTTCATTGATAATACTTTTCCGCACAACACTGGCTAGTCAAGTTATTACCTAATTTTTAATGTTATTCGAGGAAAGTTAATTTTATTCCTGGATGTGTGACGGTTTCAACATGGCAGTTTATTTGCAAGCAATTAATTATTAAATTATTAGCTTTCAGAAAAATGCTTCAATCTTCACTGTCAATATCATTTGACGACCCTAAAACGACAAATTATTTTCAGCATCAAAAAGCATTTTTTAAGACATTTTAATTTGTAATGCCGATTCTAGTGCTACCTAATTTTGCCGCCCGAGACGCCGCCTCCTTTTCAAAACTTTAATAAAGAGGTTTTAGTCACGATTTTTAATAAAAATAATTCACGAAACGTATTTGATTCAATCGTCCCCATATGTGCTACTAAACGCTGCCAACAGATAGCGCAATGAATAGATACAAAAGGTATATAAAAGTAAAAAGTATTTTTAAAGGCTTCAGGTAACATTTATATATCTGTCATTGCTGCGGCCCCGTCTGTAGAAAATGGTATATACGAGTACATTTTCCGATGAAATGCTTTTTTCAACACAGTATTTTTTTAGCACTAAAAAATTGACAGTTAAAAAACGAGTAAAAATATAAAAATAAGACATAGGTCAAAAATTACCATAAGCTAGTTTTTTTATTAATATTCTACGGTCTTAATGGCGTCTTATTTTTCTGTAGCTCTCCAGAGATTTGTATACACTTCAACTATTTATTGATAGTTTTTACATGCAGCAATGATGATATTTGAATTGCCATTATTATTTACTTGTTGTATAAGACACAAGTTATAAACCCATATATAATTCCACCATACTATGCAATTAATGTTTTCCAGTCGGAATAGTTGCAATACAAATCCAATACGAGTGCGCATTTGTGTACTTTCAACCTTTGACGATGCTTTTTATTTAATTTCTCAAAGTGCTCACTCAGCGTTTACTCCAAGATCGGTATGCAATATCGAGTTGCGCACTTACATTTGTCACTATTCTAAGTGAAATGTTCTGCGGTGTTAAATTTTTTAGGTTTTTTTACACATATACTATATACCCTAAATGTTTAATTACTTCGAAAAAAAAGGCTTTTCAGTAGCCGCCTTAAATATTTTAATTAAATTTATTAAATATGCAATTTACATATTTTAGAATTTAAATTTTACTTAAATTTGCGATTCTTATTTTTGCTTACACATTCTTATTTTTGACAAATAATTATTAACGTAGCAATTTTTCATTGGGTAAACACTTTTCATCGGGTTTGCTGTTACTAATATTTATTTATTTATTTTAAAATGTATTTACAATACGATGTAGATTTTTATTAGACCCTAATAATGTCGCATCGTCAGTTGAAAGTAAGTCAGTTTTAAACACTTATATAACTATAAAAGGCTGCACACGACTCTATTTAGTACAATACCTTATGATATTTAAGGTCTAAAAGTCTTGTTTTAAACTTTAAAATACGTTTTTTGTACCCTAAAACATTTATATAGGTCTACATATTTTTTTTCAATAAGTGAAATGATTGTGAATTTTCGCGATCTTTTACTCGTTTTTTTAACTCCAATACGACCGTAAATAGCAGTATAATACAACACATTTTGCAATGAGTGATAATATTTGCGGTTTTCTAATCGTGTTTTTATTCCTAAAACACGTGTTTTGTGCCCTAAGATAATAATTAAAGCAACAGACTTATATTCAAATTATTTTCTTGTTTTTTTTGCGGTCTTTTAGTTGTGTTTTAAACCCTGAAACGACCGTAAAAGGCAGCACATGACTTTATTTAGTACAATACGCTATTATATTCGGGGTCTAAAATTCCTATTTACGACCCCAAAGACGTATTTTGTACCCTAAAATATTTTCATTGAGCTGAATATTTTTCTAATAAGTGAAATTATTCTGAATTTTTGCGATTTGTGTCTCAAACCCCCTTAAACGATCATAATAAGCAGTAAAATGCTATACATATTGTAATAATTGATGATATTTGTGGTCTTATTGTGTTTTACTTGCGGTCTTCTGTTACTTGCGGTCTTCTAGTCGTGATTTAAACGCTAAAACAACTATAAAAGGCTGCACAATGACTCTATTTAGTACAATACGTTAGGATATTTAAGGTCTAAAATTCTTGTTTCAAACCCTAAGAGACGTTTTTTGTACTCTAAAATATTTATATAGATCTGCATATTTTTTTTCAATAAGTGAAATTATTGTGAATTTTTGCGATCTTTTACTCGTTTTCTCAACCCTAAAACGACCGTAAGAAGCAGTATAATACATTACATTTTGCAATGAGTGATGATATTTGCGGTCTTCTAATCGTGTTTTTAACCCTTAAACACGTGTTTTGTGCCCTAAGATAATAATTAAAACTAGAGATTTATATTCAAATTATTTTCTTGTGGTTTTTTGGTCTTCTAGTTGTGTTTTAAACCCTAAAACGACCATAAAAGGCAGCACATGTCTTAATTTAGTACAATACGCTATTATATTCGAGGTCTGAAATTCGTATTTACGACCCTTAAGACGTATTTTGTACCCTAAAATATTTTCATAGAGCTACATATTTTTCTAATAAGTGAAATTATTCTGAATTTTTGCGATTTGTGTCTTAAATCCCCTTAAACGATCTTTACAATCACTTTCAGCAAGTTTTATTAGACCAACAGCACGGGTTTCGTCCTGCCCGTTCCACTGTTACTAATCTTCTGTCGTTCACCAAAACGGTGACAACTTCTCTCGATGCCGGAATTCAAGTAGACGTCGTGTATACAGATTTTGAGAAAGCCTTTGACAAAGTTTGTCATACGTTATTATTAAAAAAATTTTCGAACCTCGGTTGCTCAGATAATTTAACTCGGTTATTTTCGAGTTATTTAAGCAATCGTAGACAGTTTGTAACCTATGGTGGCCGATTGTCAAAGGAATATTTTACCCCTTCGGGGGTTCCTCAAGGATCCAATCTGGGACCTCTGCTTTTTGTGTTATTTATTAATGACATAAATACAGCAATTAAAAATTCAAGTTTTCTTCTGTACGCAGATGATTTAAAATTATATAAATGCATTCGATCTGTTGCGGACTCCTTCTCTCTACAAAGTGATTTAGACTCTCTGTGGAGATGGGCTTCCGTTAACCGTCTGCCCTTTAGTGTCGGAAAGTGCCATACTGTGTCATTTTCTCGATCCCGTTTGCCATCAGATTATTTCTACCATCTCGGTGGTAACATTTTGACTAGAGAAACTTCCATTAAAGATCTCGGAATCACTTTCGAGAGCAAATGGAGGTTCTCTCTACACATACACGACGTCTGTGATAAATCTTCCAAGATGCTCGGCTTTGTTATGAGGAATGCCTTTCACTTTGACGATCCGTCAGTTATTCGCATCCTCTATGACACCTTAGTTCGTAGCATTCTTGAATCGGGATCTATAATTTGGAATCCCCGAATAGCCAAATATTCCCTTTTAGTGGAAAAAATTCAAAAAAGGTATTTAAGATACCTTTACAAAAGGACATTTGGTTATTATCCGTAATTATATCCCAGCGCCTTTCTTTTAGGGGCGTTGGGATATGATTCGCTGAATTCTCGCAGAAAGCTGTATGTCACTAAGCATTTTTTTAAACTACTAAAAGGTGCTGTCGACAATCCAGCTATTCTCGAGGAATTCCAGTTTTGGGTTCCGGAACATTTTCGAGAATCACAATCGAGACCTCTTTTGATGGCAGTTAGGGCTAGGACATCCGCACTTGCCGACTCGCCTATAGCTGTGGCCATACGGCTCCTTAATACGCTTGCATTACATATTGACCTGTTTAATGTTAGCTACAAGGAGCTGATCCAGTTTGTCTCATTTAATTTTGATATTTTATAATTTTTTGTTATGTTTATTATTTTTAAGTATTGTTCTATTTATGTATATATACGTTTTTTTTTTTGTTTTATCAATTTAAAATTTGTTTTCGACCATCGTGGCGCATTGGGGTAACCTGTTAGGCCACGATGGTCTTAATTTAATCTAAAAAAATAAAAATAAAAATAAAATAATAAGCAGTAAAATGCTATACATATTGCAGTAATTGATGATATTTGTGGTCTTATTGTGTCGAATTTTCAACCCTAAAACACCTTTTTTTTGTGCCCTAAATTAATAATGAAAGGTACATATTATTCAAAAATAAAAATAATTGTTTTTTTTGCGGTTTTTCATTCGTGTTTTAAGCCTGAAAATGACAATTTAAAGCTACACATGACTATATTTAGTACAGTACGCTATGATATTTGAGGTATAAAAGTCGTGGTTCAGACCGAAAAAATGTTTTTGGTACCCTATAATATTTACATAAAATTGAATATCATAGCTAATTGTACTTGTAAAATTCAAAATAATGTGCAGGTTTTTTCGGTTGTTGTAGGGTTTAAAACTGGACTAGAAGACCACAAACATCAACAATAATTTTAATTTTAATACAAATCGGTAACTTTTATTTATATTTAATGCACAAAACTCGTGTTTTAGGGATGAACCCACGATTAGAAAACCTAGTATTTTATAACTTATTGAAATTTGTATTGTATTATACTTATTTTAATGATTGTTTTAGGGCTTAAGTTACGAATAGAAGATCGTGAAAATTCACATTAATTAAATTTACAAACTTGTTGTGGATATGACCTTAATTGTTGCACAAATAATAATTGTAGTTATTTATTTTATCTTGTATCAAACAATAACCTCATAGTACTTTTAAACTTAATTGTCTAGTTCTAATATAAAAAAATTAACTACAATGTAAAAGTTCAGCGAATAAAATAAAGTATTACTGTTAATGTTGGGATTTATATTATTATTAAGATATACATCATTCATATATTAATTACAAAAAAAATATATTCGGACGCTAAAGCATACTCACATAAATTGTTGCCAGTAAATTTAGACTAGTTTAAAATCTGTTTTATGGTAGTTTCTGCCTACTTTTTCAGCTCCGCCATGTCGACGATTTTGGACATCAAGCCCCACGATTGATCGCCGGATCCGGCTCGGCACCCGACCGGGTGTGAGTGCACGGCTCTCCCGATTCGTTAGCAAATGGCGAGAGCAAACATGAGCATTATCATTTTTGTCAAGAATACATTCATCAGCGGTGGCCACATTAGCGTCATAAAAATTCCATTAGGCGTACTTAGAAGCCGGGGTCCTTGGGGTTATCAATCATCGGCGACGTTTCCGCCATCCACGTCACGGTCCCGGCGACGATACGAATTATTATTCCCAAATGGCCAAACAATTCTGCTTAAACTGTAATATATCAAATTTTTGCGGGCAACACGAGAGGAATTGATCCGAACGCAAACGGCATAATAAGACGGGCTCCTGTATTTTTTAACCCCTATAGCTAAAGTGAGAAATTCGTATAGATACGCATTGTTATAATGTATGTATATCATACAATGTGTCAAGCGAAAAGTGGAGAGCATAACTTTAACACAAACTAAATTTCTAAATTATGTATTAAAACCATTTGAGAAAAAGTCAGTTGTTGTTCAGCTTTAGTAAACTTCTTTTATACGAGTTTGTATATATTAAATAATCCCGAAATGAAAGTCGTTTTTATTTTATTTAACTTTAACAGTAAGTCTTTCTCTGTCCGTTATTATCTGAGAACATATTTTGTATAATATGTTTTGATGCAGACCTAGCCTCAATACTCTGATATTTTTAGAAAATTGGGTCGCAAGATTAAGAATGGCAGAATTTTTACTAAGTGAAAAGTATGAAGTTTCCATTTGTATGTAAAGTGTTTATTATTGAAAGGATTAACTATCAAAAAAAATTGCTGGTAAATAAAATATACATATATATATATATATATTTGTTTATTTGCTCAATGTTGTAATAGATAGTTTTATATATAAGGAAAAATAAACAAATAAACTTTTAGTTCGTGCGATTTGTTCAAATGAACGGTTAGGTTTGTCCTATAGAGACAGATATTTTCTCTTCTTACACAAAGTTTAGCCGGTATGGTATTTCCCTGGCGCTAACCTTTCTTCCATTAAAACTATTATTGCCCAACGAACCGGAATAAAAAAAGAACCAACAAAGGGACATCAGGGCCGGATATCCGTTTAATCTGGTTAAATAATCAGATACCATGGAATTAAGCTTCCCTTCGCTTAGATATCAATACGGTCAAGCGACGGTGTCTTGTGTCGTTATCGTTGCTAAAAGATCCGTGAAATTGTGCTTAGATTAGTAAGAAGTGCTTCTCTCTCGGCCCCGGAAAAGTGTCGTGGTTTTTATCTGCTTTTTATTTCAAATCCCATAGCTTTCATACAAAATATATTTGTGTGGTATTACTTTTATTAATCAAAAAGAAAATTAATAATATTTAAATTAGATTATAAATATAAAATTCGTATATATTTATTATAATAAAATAAAATTTAGATTAAGCGAATTAATTGAGTATTTATTTTTTATATTTTGGTTCAATATTTACAGTAATAATAATATAATTACTGGAATCAAAAATGTAATACAAATTTATATAACTTTTAAAATTATTACTGAGGATAAATATTTATAAATATATCTATATATAACTCAAAGGCAATTCCAAGAACTCTAGTTTATATAAAAATATAAGAGGTTCTCGGAAGATATGTCGTTTTTATTAATAAAGCTCAGATTACATTTTTAAGATTTTTTTATTTATTCCCTATATATTGTAATTTCCGTCATTTCATATAACTCTTTTCTAACATTCTAATAAATTACTTTTGCCCTTTTTTAAATTATTTTTTTAGTTTAGAATTGGAACAATCAGGAAAGGCGATTTCTTACAAACATGTTTCATAATAAGAGTCTAAATTCGCTAAGTATGTGGGCTGCAATAAAACTTCCCAATCAAGGTTGCAGGTTTTATTTGTAGTTGTATAATATGTTTGCCTATTCACTAAATATGGTCTCTTTTCACTCAATTGAGTAAAAGTTTATTTTAAGACTTTAAATCAATAATTTCTTCGGAATCCCACCATACACAAAGAAAATAATATTTAATGTGCAATCTGGATTTAAGGGTTAAAATCGTCTTTTTCTGTGTGAGATAGCCACTGTTCTTCTTAATCGTATTTAAATAAAGAACCCATTTTTTGACCCCAGTGATCTAAGTGATATTTTTTCTTTATAGGTGATATTTTTTCGTCATAGATGATAGATTTAAGTGATATTCTTTCGTCAAACTCGATATGTGTTGATCCTCTTTATTCTGTGGTGGTCATGTGAAAACCAAAACAAAAAGCTTTTGACAATATTTTTTTTTAATTTTTGATAATTATTCGGTACAAAATTTTTTAACGTTGTCTTTTTTTGAAATTGATACAATTGAGGTATAAAGGTTAAAATAAAAAGTTTTAACTTGCTATAATGCAAAAACTTTTTTCTATTCATTGTGATAATGATACGTTTGTATTTGTTTTTTTTTTTTTTTTGATAAATAGCTAGAATTATTTATTTAGGCAAGAAAAAAATTAAATACAAAACTATTTAAATAATAATATATGATTATTTAATTTTAAAGTAATTAAACGAGACAGTCTAGGCACTGAGAGAATAGTTTTTACTGAATAAAAAAAGTTTTAATACCAATATGTTGTACATATCACATTATTTCATAAAAGAGATTAAGCATATCAGTTTACATATTAAATGAATCCACCGCAAGATCCACATGGTCACTGAAATAAAATTGGTTTAAACCTTAAATGACAAAACATGGCCGCGGTCGACCAAAAACAGTCTCACGAGCGACTGGTAGACCGCGGTCGACGGACTGGTAACTTATGACCTGCTATATGGCAAAAATTAGCAATTAAATAGCGATTGATATGTTTTAAAATTTATGGATGAGCAACAGTCTTTATTTTTGCAACTACAGTGATGCTTTCAGCACTATCTGTACACATCTGCATTTTATCAAGCTGATTGATAAAATGCAGATGTGTAAAAAATGATAGTAGAAATACCGAAATTCCAAAAAATGTTCACATTTTTGGGCTTACCTTTTGCAGATTTTGACTTTTTTTATCAACTGTAATTAAAATTTCTTTCTCTTTTAAATTATTATAAATATTTTTTTTGTAACGTAGGCTAATTTTTTTTGAGCATGCAAAATTGCATTTTTTACTATAAAGCCATTTTTTCTACAACAGGTTTGATAAAGTCAAAATTTTAGAATAATTTTAAATATAACTCATTATTGATTTTAAAATATATGTTCTTAAATCTAGAAAAAAATTAGTATTATATTTTTATAATTGTTTTCCTTTCCATGTGACATTAAAATATGCACTATTATTTTTTGGTACACAATAATAAAAAATATTATTTTATCAGTTATTGTGAATAAATTAACCAAAATTCTGTATATTATTGTGTACTAACACTTAAAAGCTCAAGTAGAATAGCATTAACATACATTCGTAAATTTTTGGCATTGTATTATTAAAAATATATTTTTCATTCTCTAAAATTTTACGAATATATTCGAAACCGATTTATTATATACATGTTTTAAGAACAAAAACATTTTTCTTCTAATTTTTGGCATAAGCATACCATAAAATGAGCGACAACCATTCATGTTTTTTTTAAATTTCCGCGGACCAGTGCTTGAGAAACGTTGGTTAAATTTAAAATTTTCTAATGCTCTGGTTTTTAAATATTTTAAAAAAGTTTGCAAATATTGGCAAAAAATGTGATCCCATGGGCACTTTAAAAATTGTTTATTGTAAATTAAATAGGTTTAGTAAGGAGATGAGATTTAACTTGAGATATGTTTTTTCGTATTTTTTTTCTCTTTTAAAATTTTAACTACTTCTGGTATAAGAATATTTGTAAAAGGTAATGCGACATCAAAACTGACCTGATATTTATTTTAATTTTATTTCAATAATATTATATCATGTTCACACTATATTGGAATTTTGATTTTAAATATATATTGTTTAACTATTACAGTTTTTATATCTTAAAAGTGCAGTTAATGCTTGTAGTAAAACAGTTCATGAAATGCAAGCCTTAAAACATATTATTTGCGTAATTTTTATTTAGTTATATATATAGCATAATTAAAACTTATATTAAATTTAAGTCCAATTTTTATTATTTTACCCAAGTTCCCTTTACAAGAAATAACCATTTATTCATATTAATGCCGGTCCAGGCAAGTTCTCAGATTATTTTGGTATTATCGTCCTTTCTTTGAGGAAACTGAGAGAGCTTTAAAAAAAATACGTCAACAACATTCCGGTCATGGCATTTTCTCTTACGTGACATGGATGCTGTGGATGGCTTCTTTCTTCTGTCTAATGCATTATGTGTCCTATTGTATGCCGTGAGATAATTTGTCTACAGATGCGAGTATATATGTATTTACAATTAAAATATATAAACATGTAAAATACACGTTTATATTATATATAATATAGTAATACTTTTCTGATGTAGATTTGTTTAAAAATGCAATTATTTTCAAGAAAATATTAAGAATACGCAAAAACCTAAAAGTGATTTTGCGTATTTATATGGCAGTTACTATTGTTTTAAGCAGTATTCCAAAAAGCAATTTTTATCTGGAAATAAATATCCTAATCCGTGAAAAAACTGTTCATATACATCTACTTTTTATTAACCACGTAGTTTAGATACTCATAAATCATTACAATCACTTTTAGAAAACCAAATAAATTTTAATTAAATACGTTGCGACGTTTGGAATAAGTACTGTTTTTTCCCTCGGCGCTTACTCTATGGAAACTCTCGGTTTAATGGTTTCTTTTTTTAATAGGGTTTCCCATAGATTGCTAACGCCTTAAATGGATTATTCCAACAACAAAAAAGAGACGACGTCTCCTTATACCCAAATCCCGAATAACGAATTTTGAAAAAGAGAATCTCCTCATTTATCCCTTACACCTAGCCGACTTACATTTTTCTATCTGCCGAGTAGCGCACAGGTAAAGTGCACAGGAAAAAGTGAGTTTTTTTTTTTTTGGAACATATACATTTTTTCCGAGGATTTTCCACCGCCATCCATTGAAAAGCGTTAATTCCGCGGTAACACGCCCTGGGATCCAAAATTACTCAACCTTAGTGAGATGTACGAGGGAGAGTAAATAATTCGCAAACCTTTTTTATTGCAAGAATTATTTTAATACTAGTGTTTATTTTATTTGACAAAAATCATTTTGGGTTGAAAAAATAGACATATAACTCTAAAAATAAACAGAATCCCTTTGATTAGAAAATAAATATATGATAATCGAAAGACAAGTACAGTTTTACAATATAAAATTAAATTATGTAAAATAAATTTTCTGCTGCATATATTTATTTATATTATTTAATATTAAAAACTACTTTATTTTGTGTTTAATAAATTTTATTGAATATGCAATATTATTTTATTATGGTTTTATATTTGTATATAATGAATAAAAATATTAAGCTTTTAATGACACGATTTTGTAAAAATAAACTAAATTGAAAAACAGTTAGGTCAATATTGCACGAGATAGTCAACGCACTTTACAATATTATAGAATTAAGTTTAATTTAGCTTTTATATCTTCACACAAATTTCCTAATGCTCAACCTTTAAAGCACTATTTTTGTATTTAATTTATTACCTTTTTAAAAATGTTCTATAGTTCTTCGCTCACATTTTTTATACACAAAAGCTGCTCTGTAAAGCATAAAGTAAATCCATATAACTTCGGATGTTTTTAAATAATGCTTCAATACCTATAGTATGTCCTGGCATTGACTAATATTTCAATGCAGATATTTATCTTTAAGCTGTTATCATAATAAGAATGGCAATTAAATCGAAAGAATTATTGTACAGGCGGCCCTCGACTTTTGCACATAATTGGTTCCTGAAAATGTGTGCGAATGTTGAATGTACGAAAGTCGAGGGAAGTAAAAAAAATTGAAATTGTGTGTATCTTAAAATATTAATTTATCAAGTAAATATAATATGTTTAAGAGGCGTTTAAGACACGTTTAAGTGGGGTTTGCGGGTGTTTCCTTTGAAAAGTTATCAAGAGTTAACTATTTTACACTATTCTTTTTCTTTTCTTCAAATAGTATTTTATAACATGCTATGTTTTTATTGATCGCCCTACGCACTTGAGTTATGCGTTCTCCATTGGGATCACAATCTTCCATAATATTTAAAAATTGATCAAGGTTCATAAAGGCTTCATTCATATTTTTCATTGTTAAAGAGTTTTCCAAAATAAACCTGTGTCGTCTACATTAAATATTTGACTAGAGGAATATTCTCTATCTTCAATAATTTTGGATAATTAGGAAATAAATTTGTTTGCAGCATCTTTATCCGCATTAGCCGATTCTCCGGTAAATTTATTATTATGAAAAAAATTCCTCATTTTAAAATTGTAAAATCAACCGTTACTTGCTTGAAAAACCATGTTAAAATCTTTTTTTATTTTATCCTTTTAATCTGTGTGCAAGCTAAGAGATTTTGCTTGAATAATTGAAATACTCTGAGGGACATCTTTTTAATGTTGAAAGATTTTCCATTTCATCGATGTTTTTTTTTGCTGTGTTTTTTTGGAAACATATCTTTAAAGATTGCGAAAATATATATTTATTTTCCACACTTTTTATCGTATTTCTTAAATAAAGTTTTATTTTGCAAAATTAAACATATCGTAGACCTTTTTGTATCATACGAACGTCCGATTGAAGCAAAAGATTCACCGCTATCAGAACGTCTAAAAATTTTTATCTTTGTCTTGAATCGTGTAAAATTTATGAGTCCTTAATTTATTTTTGTTCGAATCAACACAAGTTTTTCCGTTTCTCACTCGTGTTTTAAAAAAAAAAAAAAATTTTGAAAAAATTGTTTTTTTTTATGTGCGAAATAGCGAATTGTGCGAAAGTCGAACGTTCAAAATTCGACGGCCGCCTGTATTAGGCTTTGATATAAATTAAGTTGCAAATTTTTTGTAACATATCAAGCATATGCAATTAAATAAGCATCTATAGCAGTGAACGTCACAGCTTCCACTTTTTATCCAAAATTCACGCACGCTGAACTAACACAATCCTAAAATTAGTATTTTTACTTCCAATTTAACCGTGATTTGATTTTTATTTTTTAAATATAATTAATTATATTTAGCATATTTTCTATTTCAATTTTCATCACACAATCGCATTTTCGTGCGACGTATACGACTTCATTCTTGTGACTCAGTTCTAGCACGCGTGAATTTATGTGTGTAAAAATTGGAAACTGTGGCATACACTGATCTAGAGTAACATCCGTTGCCTCATTTATGTAAATTTCTAAGTAAGCAGTCTAAAAATGATCGCAAAGATGTTCAAATATCATCAATTTTTTTTCCAAATGTATTTATAGCAAGTGGTAAATGTCGCAACTTATTTGCATATGATTCGCAAGACATTATTTCAAACCAATCAATAACTGCTAAAAAAAACCTAGTTTATCTTTTATATTATAGGTTTTTTACATTTTGCGATTTTGTTAGAAACTTCGTACGATGCTAGCAGTGCATTGATAATGACAGATTTTTTTTTTGCACTTATTTAAATTTATTTTTATAAATCTATCGATTTAACAATGTATTTTAAAAGCAAAAGCATTAGTTTTTTAAGCCATTTAATTTAATACTATATAAAACGAATTTTATTTTTTTATTTTATATTTATATTTTTTTATTCTACTCTTACTATTTATAAGTGGATTTTCTATCGTAGCCAGGCAAAATATTATAATTATTATTTTTGTTTATTACATAATTAAATAATACATTTTTTTTAAACATATATATTTACATTTCATTGGTTGCTGGTTAATTACCATTATCACAATTTAAGATTGATTATCTAAATTAAGAAGAATTACATAAATAAGAATAATAAAAAAACATAAAATACGTTAAGTTTAGGTCAAAGTACATAAACACCTTACCAAAAAGTAAAAAAAAAAAAAATTATAAATTATAAATATATATTTTAATATAAAACTCGTGGACCTGGTGCTGTTAAATTAATAGTTAAAATTTATGCGTCAGAGCAAGATGTGCTTTGGCATTTTGTGTTTATATTTAAATTTGAGTTTGTTTTTGTCGTAATCACCGATTCTTGAGATTAACGGGTTAGTATGATCTCGCGGTATATTTTTATAATAATTATTAGTATGGTAGTGAACATGTTCTTTAATAGTTGGAATTAAATATTTTTTATGAAGTTTTTTGAGGTTAGTATAAAAAGGAGTATTATAAATTATTTTTATAGCTTTATTTTGAACAACTTGTAGTTTAGAAAAGTTAGTATTACACGTATTACTCCACATTGGGCAGGCGTAAGTCATTGCCAGTCTGATTAATTGCTTATATAATAGAATTTTATTTTTAGTAGTTAGCGCACTTTTTCGATTAAAAATTGGTTTTAACGCCGCAATTGCTGCGAGCCCTTTAGATTTAAGTTCGCTTATATGTTTATTAAATTTAAGCTTGGAGTCCAGGTGAATTCCGAGGTACTTAACGCTCGCCTTCCACTTTACACACTTTCCCTGCTCGCTTATAATAGTCGGGGGCAAAGGTTGTCTTCGAGTTGTAAAAATTATAACCTCCGTTTTGTCCTGATTTATTTTTATTTTCCACTTTTTGAAATAATCACTTAAGAGAGTTAAGGATTTTTGCAATTTTATTGAAATAGGTTTAAGACCGTAAGAGCTACTCATTATCGCCGTATCATCGGCATACATTGAAAGACAAGTATTTTTTAAGATAGGTATGTCATTTGTGTACAAAATGAAAAGGAACGGTCCAAGCAAACTCCCCTGAGGAACACCAGCTGGGATATTACGCGGTATCGATTGTTCATTATTTACTGAAACAACATAACTTCGACGATCAAGGTAGGAGCGTAACAAGTGTAGCAGATAGTTAGGGGTTTTATATTTGTAGAGTTTGTAAATCAACCCATCATGCCACACAGTATCAAACGCTTTTTCCACATCTAACATTAAGAGTCCCGTTGATTTTTTCATGTTAAAATTAGCAGAGATGTGCTCTGTTAACCTATTGAGCTGATGAGTCGTAGAGTGGTTTTCGCGGAAGCCAAATTGTTCATTGATAATTTTATTCCCCAAAGATCCCTTTAAACGTGATAAAATTATTTTTTCAAATAGTTTACTGAATGACGGTAATAAGCTTATTGGACGATAATTAATTGCGATAGTGTTATCCTTTCCTGGCTTCCTAATTGGGTGGATCTTTGCGGTTTTCCAAATAGCGGGAAAGTACCCGAAAGATAAGCAGGCATTAAAAATATTTGTTAGATAATTGATGCTAATTCTTAGAAGTTGTTTTATCGTAACGTTATCTAATTTATCTATACCGGGACTTTTTCTATTCTTTAAATTTTTTATGATGTTATCAACTTCTGATAAACCAACTTTGTTCACTAAACTAATATCTACGCTAGATGAATTAATATTTCGTATCGCACGGGCGACTTTGTTGTCTATTTTTGAATCTAAGTAATTTACAGTAAGCGAATAAGATGTGGAGAAAGCGCTGGCTAAATTTTCTGCCTTATCCTTGTTCGTGAATGCGATGGTGTTTCCATTTTTTAATGGGGGTATTTCCGAATGTTTATATTTAAGTGATTTAGTTATTTTCCATAAGGAATTATCTGCCGGGCTTAGATTTTTTTGTTTACGCGTCCACGATTCATTTTTTATTTGCTGAATTTTATCGCGAATATAACTAGTTACGCGGTTTTTTTCAGATTTAAGTCGCGGAGATTTATTATTTTGCCACTGTTTTCTTAGTTTATTTTTGATTTTTATTATTTCGATAAGTTGTGGAGTAAGTTGATTTTTATTATTATGATTTTTACACCGTCGGTATTGATGATATTTTGGCTTCTTTGATAACGGATGTTAAATAACTGATATCATCGTCAATTTGTTTAATGTTTTGCGGAGTATAATTCTGTCGCTCATCTTGCAAACGAGACTCAACTATATCCTTAAACTTTTTCCAGTCAGCTTTTAAATAGTCAAAAAGCGTTTCAGAGACTACCTCTGCTGAACCCTCCAGCGATAATAACACTGGAAGATGGTCAGAAGACAATGCCTGAACGCAATACATTTCTGACGTATTTAAGTTACCCTTGACCAAAGCAATATCCAGAATTGACGGCGTCATGTGATTGGAAGGGTAATGCGACGGTGAAAAATATTATAATAAAAGATTTATGGTTAAGCTTTTCGTGTCTCCAATTTGGAAACCGCTGCTTTAGAGCTTGTTTTTATTTAAAATAAATTATTAATTTAAAAGCCGCGAGACTGTTGATTATGGACTCGCACGCAGCGCGTGCAAGTATCGCTTTTATTTATCATCGGGCGTATTTGATGTTGAAGAAGAGGCACCACCGGCAACCGAAGTAGAAAAATAAGAAGTAGGAGTAATAGAAAAAAACAGCATTCGCAAATGTAAAATAAGAAGCTACAGAAAGCAGCCGTTCTGAAATGGATGTGGCTTTTCATATTGCGCGGAGACGTGTAAATCTTCTCAATACGCTTCGGTACCTATTTATTTGGCGCCTACATTCACGGCCTTAACGGGAATTACATTATATTAAAAATATATTACACGTGTGAAATCCCTAAAGCGCACATTGCCATGTTTTTAGACACGTGGGCTTATTTTTTACGTTAGATAATATTTTAATAAAAATACGATTCAGTAATCAGTCGACTTTTTATGTTTAAATATTTTTAATATAATAGTACAATGTGTTGCAAAATTAATAGAGACACATGAAAAAAAAATTGCTTTTTCTATGTCATAGAAAATATATCAATGATTTTAAGCACAGTTAGCTGAAAAAGCAAATACCTACATATTTTAATTTACATTTTTCCATTTCATTTCATTCGTCATATTTAGTGAAACTTGAGATTCAAGTTTATGGATATTAATTTTAGTTACTAAATAACGTCTACTATTTTAATAATTATTTTGCTTGTTCATAACCTTATTACTATAAATATAAACAAGGAGGCGATAAATTTTAGCGACAAAGTAAACGAAATACTGAACGCATTAATAAGGATACTGCTAAATCTTAGCCCGGTTTGTTTTATCTTAATTAGATACTTTACTGTTATGTTTAATGACGAAACTGTTTATTTAAAGTAACACGTTTCGTAAAAACATTTACTTTTATGTATGTATATTTAAACGTTATATTAACAAGGTTTTCAAGAATAAATTAAAAGCGAGAGTGCGGTCGATTACGATGTTCTGTGGCGTGTTTTGTTTGACACTCTTTACACACTAAATTGTATATATGTATATACATGTACATATGTATATCTGACAATGGCTTCGAAACGTCGCAGCAAATTTGCCAACGTCGCGCTGTTATTAAAGTTTAACCGACGGTGCCGCAAAAAGGACTTCAGCTAACAATCGCTCTTCTGCCAACAACAAGAAGCTCGCGCGTCAAATATAAAACCTTTGCAAAGGGAAGGAAGAAGCATACAACAAAAATGCCGAGGCAACTTTACAAAATTAAAAAGATCTCGCGCACGTTGGAGCGGGGCCAATAATGAACTGTTGTTCGCCGGTGGTAATATTTCAGATGGACAAAAAGGAGAGGAAGGAACAGAAGATTACGTGCTAACGCCCGAAAGAAATGCTACATCGGCAATTACCGAAGATTTGTACGGCAGCATCGGTAACGGGCACCGGGAACGATTACCGGAAGATATATACCATATGATCAATGTGTCTATCGCTATGTGTAGTTGGTATATGTGTATGTATGTGGCCGAGATTTAATTACAGACTTGTGATAAACAGTAAATTAAGGCAAAATGTTTAAAGAAAATAAAAACTATAGCGTAGTGTAAAAAAAGCATCGTGTACGTACAAAGTCAATCTTATTTTAAATTAACCCAAATTTAATTAGCTTCGTTCAATTATCAAAATTTAAAAAGCAAATCATCTGAAATTTTACACGATAGCAATTTTTTTAAATATATAGTTCTTTCTTGGTACAATTAATAGTTGATTTTACTTGCAAATATATGAGTCGAAATATCGAACAGTAAGTTCTAATCCCGAGATTTAATTATGGAACTTACGCAACTCTAGAATTAACACCACTGATTCAATAAATGTATTAGTTTTAATTGTGTAAATGTTTCAAGTCAATTAAAGTTAAACATTAGCTGGAAAAAATGTATTAAAATTTGAAGGTCATACTATTGTCATAGCAACATCATACTTTGTAAACCGGCTAAGGCAAATCCCACACCTCGTAAAAAGTTTATCATTTGTACTATTTTTTAGTACCTCATTAACGTAATGGCTCAACCTACATTTTTATCATTAAATAATTTTTATGGCCACCTTTTACAACATCCACGTGCAACTGTAGCGATGCTGTTACATTCCATTACTGGTTGTTTTAGCAGGTCGTTAAGTGATTGCACACGTCTACCGTCGCATCGCCGGGGTTGAAAGAAGAAGGAGAGAAATAGGACTGTGGTGGTGGTGGTGGGCTGGCGATATATCGTCGAAGAGCGGCAACGAAGGCTTTATAGCATTATGGCCCCCGCGGGATTTGAACACCATCACCGGCATTATAATAACACTATGACCCTCGGCGGCTGGCGACCTACTCCTCAAACGAATAAGCGAACAGTTACACGTAGCAAATGTGTGTGTATGCGTGTAGAAAGAGTAATAAGATTTTTCAAATCTGATATTCAATAAATCAATCCTATACAACATGCACCATATTGCAATGCTAATATAATATATTAATAATGAAAAATATTTTACGTGGTAGATTAAGCTACAAGAGCTTTTTTGCCAGCAGTGGTATGATGATGTTAAAAATGCTATAAAGAAAAGAGATGAGTCATACAACATTTTTCAAATAATAAAAACAGAACAAATAGAATATTAAGTCTTTAATGAAAAATGGAAAACATACACACAATGCAGAAATATGGCAGTCAAAGTATTAAGAATGGCTAAAAAGAAATGATATGAAAAATTGATAGATGAAATACAAAATAATCCAAATAAGATGTGAAAATCAATAAAACAATTAATTAATCCAGCTCAGAAAAACGACATAATAAAAATGGAAATGAATGGAAATATATATCAAGATCCTTATATAATGGCAGAAAAATAAATACATATTACATTGAGAGCATAGAAGAAATTGTGAATTCAATACCAAGGCTTAGTAATTTAGTACAATATAACAATAAAGCAATAATTGTAAAATTTAGTAAATTTAAATCAGTATCACTAGATGAAATTCATAACATAATATGTAAATTTAAAAAAGGAACTAGTACTGATGAACTAGATATAAATATAATTAAAGAAACTTCGGAAATAATAGGAATTAAATTAAATTATTTAATAAATAAAGCACTCTCCTTAGGAGAAATGCCTGAAAATTTAAAGATTGCTACTATTGTACCTATACCTAAAATAAAAAATAGTAAAAAAGTTGAAGAAATGAGACCAATCAACATGCTACCGTGTATAGAAAAAATAATAGAAGAAGTAGAAATCAAACAATTAAAGGAGTTTATTACTTCTTAAAACATAATATGTGAACAACAATCGGAATTCAGAGAAAAACATTCCACTGAAGCTGCATTACAAGTAGTGATAAATGATTGGTTGTTGGCTAAGGATACAAACAAAATCATTGGAGCAGTTTTCTTGGATTTAAAGAGAGCCTTCGAAACAATAGACAGAAAAATAATGTTAAAGAAGTTGGAGAATATAGGTATTAGTGATATAGTTTTAAGATGGTTTAATAATCACTTACATAAAAGAAAACAAAAAGTAAGAATAAATTATGTATATTCTAAAGAGAAATTAGTGTCTTATGGAGTACCACTATGGTCTAAATTGGGACCATTGTTATTTGTTTTGTATATTAATGATATAGTTAATAACGTAAAAAAATGTTAAATTTATCTATTTGCGGATGACACATTAATGTATTGCATAGGTGATAACATTAAAGAAATTGTAAATAATTTAAATAATGAATTAAGTATATTAGAAATATGGTTACAGACTAATGTACTTAAATTAAACGAGAATAAAACTAAATGTATGTTTATTAATTATAAAAATGTGCTAGATAATAATATCAAAATAGTAATAAATAACTATAGTATAGAAATAGTGGATAATATAAAATATTTAGGAGTAATTGTTGATACAAAATTATATTTTAAAGAACATTGTAATTACATATTAAAAAAAATTAGTAGAAAAATAGGTTTATTATCTAGATTAAGAAATATATTAAGTATAAATACAAAAAAAAATATTTACAATTTTATTATATTGCCCCATTTTAATTATTGTGCAACAATATTAAATATGTTAAATAAATTAGACAAACAAATGTTGCAAAAATTACAAAATAGGGCAATGAGAGTAATCTTAAATAAAAATAGATTAACTAGTTGTAAAAGTATGATTGATAGATTAGAATGGTTGAATGTTCAAGAAATATTGAGTATAAATGTTTTAGTATTTATATATAAGTTAGAAAATAATATGTTACCAGAATATTTTAATAAGTATTTAATAAGAAATAGAGATGTACATAAATATAATACTAGAAATAGAGAAAATTTAAAGATAGATAAGTATAAGGAAACGAGTACAGCTAGGGGAGTTATGTACGGAGGTTTTGATTTGTATAATAGTGCTCCAAGAATAATCCGAAAAAGCAATAATATAACGGGTTTCCTAAATGGAATTAAAAAAACACCTTCGTACATATAGAAACAAATTATAATATTAAGTATTATTAGTGTATATTTTTATATATATTTTTTTTATATATGTTTATATACTTGAATTTGTTTGATGTAAAGATTAGCTATTAAGCTAAATAAATTAATAAATAAATAAATAAACAATTATTTATTTAATTATAATTAAGGTAAATTTACAACAATAATCACAAACTATAATTTATAAAATAAATAAAGATAGTTTATTCATTTGTTAATCAAACATCTTACTAAAAATGAATTAAAATAGTGCCGTTTGTAATTTAAAAAAAGAAATTAATTTAAAATGACGTATAGCTTATATTATTAAATGTATCATACAATATGGCAATACCCTTGTCTTCAAGTTCATTTATCATTTCCTCTCGAAATTCATCGCTACCCATGGATTTTCTTCATCTTTTAATAGGCTTAAAAATCTTCACAGGTTAGATGACTGGTTCAAATCTGAATTCGTTTAAAGTGAATTACCTTTCATTTTTTATCTTTCTCGATTATTAAACCTAAATGTTTGAGTTGTTTTTTTTCGATCATGATACAGGTTTGTCGACGAGCTCTCTGTGGCAAATGACTGTTTTTGCTTACTCGATTATATTTTTTTTACTTGATTTTAAGATGGATTTGCGTCTTCTTCAAGATTTATTTTAAACTAAAATACTTTTTCTCTAAAAGTTGCCTTCACACTTCCCCTAGACATATATTTTTATTTACTATTTTTGCCAAATCCTAAATTGACATTACTTTGCCTGCGTACGTAAATATTTTGACACCATAATGCATAGAATCAAAAAATTAATTTGACTACTATTTATATATAAAATAAAAAAACAGCAACACAATACAATATATTGTATTCGTTTTATAAATAAAAAATATGTTTATGATCAATGAACGTTTCGTTCCAATCATTGTATGTTTTAGCCATTTAATATATTAATATCTAATATTAATTTACCCCCATAGGATTTTATTAAATTGTATGACTTTATTTTATTTATATATTATACTTAGTTAAACCACCCTGTATGTGTTTGTATTTGAGCTTTTGCGGAGAACGTGAGAAAAAATCAATTAAACCATCATAGTCCGATATCAGTTTGATATAGAAGGGTCGTAAAAAGAGAAAGTGCCCCCATATCTATTATCCACTCGCTTATAAGTGGGCCGGGGATCTTTTCACGATGATATACGAAAGGCAACAATATAAAATTATGCTGAGAAAGGCGACGACAATATCGCCGGAGGAAATAGAAAAGGGCCTTCCCGGTGCCGTATACGTGTACACACATACAAATGTAAGTTTTGTATACGTACATTGTTTATATGTATGTGTGTATTTTGAAAATCGTTTCGGTTTGCTCTAACGTTCCAGTAAAGAGCAATTTTATTTTATTGAAAATAAGTATTTAGATCCAACGATTATATTTTCAATACAATTCTACAAAGTCCTGAGAGAATAGAATCAATGCTAGAAAAATTTAAATATGGTCAACTCACCGAAAAATTGTGTTCATGTTGTCAAAGCTTACTATTTCAACATAAAGATCTTGTTCTTGTTTGAAATTTAACTGCTTTTTAAAATTAATGTAGTTCTAATAATTGTTTGAAGTCAACATTCTTTACAATTTCCATTTTTTGTTTTGTTTTATAAGACAGCAAAATGAACAAACTTCTATTAAAAACTTTAGCTAGAATTTGACGCAGTATCGAGTGTTCATTATTTAGTTAAATAACATAGCATAAACTTTTCAGATACGAGCGTACTAAGCGTAACAGATAGTCAGGTGTCTTATATTTCTACAGTTTGCAAATAAAACGGTTGTATATAACTTATTTATATATCTAAAATAAAAAAATGGTATTTTTAAATATTAAAAATAACGCAAATATTTATTCAATCAATTAATTTATTTAGCTTAATAGATAATTTTGCAACACACAAATTTTAACTAAACATACATATAACATAAACAGAAAATAAAAAAAGCCCTAATAATATAATTTATTTCTATATAAACAAAGATATTTTTTATTCCATTTAAGAAACCCGTTATAGTTTTATGAATATTATTATACAAATTCACACCTTCCTACAAAATTCTAACTATCCTTAAGTTTCTAGTATTAAATCCATGTAAATATTAATAAATACTTTTTAAAATACTCTGCTTACATTATTTTCTAACTTATATATAAATACTAAAACATTTATCTTCAACATTTCTTAAACATTTAACCATTCCAATATATTAATCATACTTCTGAAACTAGTAAATCTATTTTTATTTAAGATATTGTTAATCTTATTTATTAAACATATATAATATTGTTGCACAATAAGTAAAATGGGGAAATATTTTGCTTGTGTTTATACTTAACATCTTTTTCATTCTGTATATCCATTTTTCTAATATTTTCTTAATATGTAATTAGTGTTTCTCCAAATTATTTTTTTTATTTAGAATTACTCCTTAATATTTTATATTTTCATATATATCTATCTTATAGTTATCTGTAATTATTTTTATATTATTATAGAACATATTTTTATAATTAATAAACAATCGTTCAGTTTTATTCTTTTTAAGTTTAGGTAGAATATTTTTTAACCATATTTCTATTATATTTAATTCATTATTTAAATTATCTACAACTTCTTTACCATTATCACCTATGCAATATAATAATATGTCATCCGTTAACAGATGTATTTTACGGTTTTTTACATTAGTAACAATATAATTAATATATAATATAAATAGCAATGGTCCTAATTTATACCCCTGTGGTACACCGTGAGATATTAATTTCTCTTTGAAATATGCGTAATTTATTTTACCTTTTTGTTTTCTTGTATGTAAATAATTATTAAAACTATTTCACTTATACCAATATTCTTGTTATTGTTTCGAAAGCTCTCTTGAAATCCTTGACTAACAACCAATCATTTATCACTACTTGTAATGCAGTCTCAGTGGAATGTTTTTCTCTGAATCTAAATTGTTATTTACATAGGGTATTTTAAAAGATAATAAAATATTTTAACTGTTTGATTATTAATTCTTCCATCATTATACATATACAAAGCAATATGCTGATTGGTCTCATTTCCTCAACCTTTTTACTATTTTTTATTTAAGGTATAGGTACATTAATAGCAATTTTTAGGTATTTCTCTTTCGAAGAGTGCTTTATTTAATAAATAGTTTATTTTAGTACATATTATTTCCCAAGTTTTTTTTTACATTTACATTTAATTAATTTTATATATTATGTTATGAATTTTTTCTAATGATACTGATTTAAATTTACTAAATTTTACATTGAATGTTTCATATTGTACTAAATTACTAAACTTACTCAGGTATTGAATTCACAATTTCTTCTATACACTCAATGTAGTATGTATTTATTTTTTCTGCTATTATATGAGGATCTTGATTTATATATATTTCCATCAATCTCCATATTTATTATGTCGTTTTTCTGAGTTGAAATAGTTTTTTTATTGTTTTCCACATCTTATTTGGCTCATTTTTTAATTCATCTTTCGAGTTTTTATACCATTTTTTAGTAATTCTTATTAAATTGACTGCAATATTTCTACATTGTTACTATGTTTTCTATTTTTATTTAGGAATTTATATTCTACTCGTTTTGTTTTGATTATTTAAAATATTTTGTATGATACATCTCTTTTATTTAAAGCATGTTTTAAAATTATTTTGACTTTTTATTTTACTATTTACTATATTCTTTCATATCATATTAACATATTCTTCGTCAAACGATTAGGTTGATAAGTTGTAGGGTGATTTTCGTAAAAGCCGAACTGTTTTATTTTATTTTTTTTCCAAAAAAATTTTAGGCAAAGTTTATGGGTTTGGGTTTTTTTAATATTTCACTTATTGACTGTTATTAGCCAATCGAACTAATCGAATTTCCTAATAAATTGCTTTTAATATTAGTTTTTTTTACAGTACTTAGTATTATTATTAAATTCAAGTAACAGAAAAAAAACAATAATGGAATTAGAGGGCCAATATTAAAATGTAATTCATGAAAAAATGGCGGACGACTTTTTTTGTGGAAAATTAAAGCATGAATTTTGCGATGTAATAAAATTGAATTTTTTATTGCAATTTATTTATTTATTTTTTTAAATATGGCGTGTACAAAAAATTCAATATCTAGAAACATTCTTACGTTTCAACAACAAATATTTCTGAAAATGCTTTTTCTTTCATTAGTAGAGACTAGTTATGTCGTAGCAAATGTATTTGATATGCTAAGCAAGTCTGTTTATTGACATTCTACATTATTAACGTGACGTTAAAAATGGACAATAATATAAACGTCGTCATCAACAAAATAAATTGAATAAAAATCAAAATAATTAAATTACTTTTAACTGAAAGACTATTAATCGGCTAGAAACTAGCCATAATACACTGTGTACTTTAGTACAGTAAATTTATTAAGTCATAAACTTGAAAGGCAAACCTGCACTTGAATTTGAAAATGGTTGATTCAATATTTCTAGCGTAAAACACGATTCAATGTTTGAGCCCAGATCTTTGTCTTTTACTGACTTAAAACTTAAATCGTCAATTTTTTTTCAGCTTATCAGACACTTTCAAACCACCAGAATATATATACATCAGATTTGAATCAATGTTACTGTTTTTCAATCAATTTTTATTTGCCTTAACAAAATTATGCTTTGAATGGATTAACCATTACATAATATTATTAAATATTACCAATGGGTCAATTTGCAAGTAAAAATAATGATTCGCAGTGAATATGTGTTTTTAATTGCTGGACATTGCAATTGTGTAGCTTACGAGAAAGTCACACCAAGTCAGTTAAATAATGTATTATGCGAAGTTTGCTCCCCTAGTTTACGTATTATGTCCGAGCAGATTCATGCGGAGTAAACTAAAATAAAGTTAGTTGTTTTGAAACGTAGCACAGTACGTGGAGAAGGGGCATCTGGTCAACTTCTGGTAGTTATCTTGATTAGATTCAACATCTTGACATACTACGTGTGCGCCAGATATATAGCATAACTGTACTCTGACAAAATATATAGCACCTAGTTTTTGAATTACACAAAAAAATATTTTGAGTATATATTATTTTACTGAGTGATTAATAGGACAATATTTGTGGGTTTTCGTTTAGGTTTAGAGCATAAATTTCTACTAACTTTAATATGTTAAAGCGCAGAATTATTAATGCATCATATCAAAAAAATTGTTATGGTATGGCACGACTACTTATTATATACCAGCATACGTCACGGCTTCCAATTGTTTTATACATACATTTGCACGTCGCACAAAAATACGATTCTGTACTGTTTTTATCAGCATATTTCAGAGAATTTATGCAGAAGTCGATAATAATGTTACACTTTGATATATTATTTAAAAAAAATGTAATTAAAAACATTTCAAAAATAAAAATTCAAAATAAAATCTCGGTTAAGTTGGAAGTAAAAATACTAAATTTTCAAAGTCATTTAAGCATAATGTTTTTAATAGAATACGATTTCTATTTTTGATTTTTATTGACACCGTTTTTGAGAATGTTTGCTTACAAATAATAGGTTGTTTGGAATGACAGCAATATTTTATATCTCTTTCACTTAATTACATAAATTCCTCACTACCGCCCATTTTGATTCAAAAATCATTCAATGATTCATTCTCAAATATTTTTTTAATAGCTAACTTAATTAACGATAATTCAAATAATGCATTTTCCTGAAAAACTTCAATGTCTCGCTTGTTGATGAAGCGGTAGTTTATCGTCTGGATCACATCCAGCTAAAAAATTTAAATATTTCGGTCCATTTCGCACAAAATAAATAAAAAATCATTTATTTAAGCACATTAGCTGATTGTCAACTCTTACCATAAGATTGTATTAGTTAAGTGTGCGTGTTTTTTAGATAAAAAATCGAAGCTGTGGCGTACGCTGTTATATACAATATTTAAATACAAATTTTAATTTTGCTGCCACCACATTCCAGATACATTTTCTACAGCAGAAAAAATAAACATGTATGTCATTAATATGTATTACGTTAAAAAAATTTTTGAAAGCTAATATTTTTGATTTTTAGAAACACTTTTTTAACATTTAAGAAGCGAAAACAATGAAGCAATAAAGTATCTTAAAAAATTAAATTTAATTAATTTTACTCCTAACTTTGTCCTAAATTTTACAATTTTATATTTTTAAAATAAAATAAATAGTCTTGCTCTACTATAAATCCATTACAATAAATTTAAATTATGTGTTTTTTTAAGTTGTCAATAATAAAGTTAGTCAATTTACATGATATATTAAATAGCTAAAATATTTTTTGACTATTAAAAATAACATTTAAAGTTTAATAACATATTATATCTAAAAACTATAGATATTTTTTTTGAAATAATTTTAGAACCATATCTCATAGCTATTTGTTTTATTAATATATATCTCAATCGTTACATGCTAAAGCTCAGGACGACGCTTAATATGTAAAGGTTTAATTGCTACACGTGAGTGAAGTAAATTAATAAATCTAAATTGTGTACTTCCTCATTTTTTATTGGGATTGTAATTTTAAAGTGTCATTTAAAAATCAAGAATGAGGCAACTTATAACTTGTTTTATTATAAAATATACATATACATATATACTTTTATGTTTAATTAGCGTACATTTCAAATAAATTAATTCAGTAGCAGGACAGTGATAAAGCTACGAAATAGAAAAAAAGTACACGCATTCAATGTGTCTTTTTGTATTCGGCATGCGTCACAACTTTTCGTCCCTTAATCCGATCAGCTGTGTTTATACGTTTTTGATGGAAAATAAATTTTGCTATTTCGAGACGGACTAGAGGACCAAACGATTTAATTTAAGAGGACACACACATGCGATAAAAATAAATACATAGTCGAACACAAAGTACAGGGTGGATAGAATAATAATTTTTTCCTACATCTATGTAATTATTTTGCTTTTATAAACATACATAACATATGTATAATATAAACAAGCATGAAAATATATGGTATAGATAATTTTAAAATTATAATACACGACATAAATCAGACCAGCTTCTGATAACGATAGGAGAGAACATCTTTGTGCCTGTAATTCAAAATTAGATTAATTTTTAATAGACGATTTTAAATCTTCTTTGAGAACGTTCGTCAAAAATTTGTAATTTTATTTTTTAAATCATGTTTATATAATGCTCCTGCACTTTAGTTAAATTAATTGAAAGCTGTTTTATTTCGATCATACGATCAAGTCGAAGACGACGATAAGATCTAAACTTTTTGACAGATATCAACACGTTACTTTACTTTTGAGGATAGGAAGGCTCGCGTATCATGCTTCTTCTTACTGTTGACTCTTTTGCCTACGTTTCGACCTCTGATGTGAGAGTCATCATCTTATATATCCGAGAGGCCATCGCAAACTTTTCAGCTGCGTCGTTTTTAATTCGTTCTTGTGACTTTATATTTTGTGTTCAGTTTGTTTATTGCTTAGAGAACTAGAACTTCATTAACTTTTAATCGTGTTTGTTTGAATTAGATTCTGCGAATGCCATCGCGATCTTACTTTTATGAACAATGGACGTCTTGAAGATTATGTTACTCCTTATTTTAGGATTCACTGGTATGGCTATTTTTTATATACTATCACCATTTTAATTTTTTAATCCAATATTTTTATCTGTAGTATTTTATTTACTAATTTTAACTTGCTCAGAATTGGAAGCTATGACATTAAAATATTGTTTAAATAAATTATTTTCTTGATTTATATCTCAACCACTTTTCTTCTTTTGAGAAAAAAATATAAATATAGGCCATAATGTATTATTATTACTAATATTTTTTCTATTTTTAGAATTTTGGCTTATACATGAATTTATTATTATTATTAAAATGGTTTATATGAAAAAATATATCGTAAATAAGTGATGTCACCAAAGTATGTATTATTTATTGGTACATAATAATTTATAAGCAAGGCCCGCAATGCGAAAACAATGACCTTTATCGGTCAACCATAATATATTTTATAAATGACAAATGCAAATTACGAACTCTTGTTAAGTACAGTAAAGCCACGTTCTATACATATTTATACGTCGGGTTTAAAACGAGCAAAGAACACGACGAGTAAATGACAATAATTATTATTAAAAACTAAATATTTTAATTTTAAAATCAAAAATGAAATATATATATTAACTTATTCTGTTTCATTAATGATGCTCTCTATTGTCTAGAGTACGCGAACAATATAACATTTGTAAATTAAATTACAAAATAGGTGTAATTTTAGACGAAATATTTTAACCCATAACACTTTACATGTGTAATGCGGAAAGATTAAATTAACATAGATACAGCCTATCTACGGCCGTGCATCTCTTTACAATTATAATTTCAGAAGTCTACTCAAAAATGAACAATGAAAATGTATGTAATAATAACATCATTTCTTATCTGTGTATAATAAAATGTAATGTGTATTTAATATACACGTAGTCCCAGCAACTAATATATAATTAAATAGAAAGACAATAAAAATGAAAAAAATAACAAATTTAATCAATTAATTTTAATAAACAAATATAATTTATTTTTCTTATTGAAACACTTCCATAAAATTTCTAATGGCAATACATCTCAGAAATAAAATACATGAACAGTGCAAATAGAATAAAATTAAGTCAGCCATTACTATCAGCTTTTAGGGAAAAAATCTTTTAATTAAATTGTCGCTCAGCTGGCTGCTGGGTTGTTAATTAAAGCGACCACAAATAATGCATTCATTCGAGAATTCATCGAAGAAAAGGAATACACGTAGCCTAGTAATTATTCAGATACCATATAATTGATTTTATTTTTGATGATGACAAAAATAAACAGATCATTAGTCAAATAAATAATAAAGATTCAGATGCATTCTATAGTCTAGCTATGAATAAATGGACAAGTTGCAAAATAAAAAATAATTTTATATCCTCGTGCACAGTGAAAAAAAATTCAATTGAGGACTAGTATTCATATCAAAAGATGTGATTCTTCTGAAATCCGAAGAATTGTTGAGAGCCGTTTGAATGAATTTAGAATTGTGTTTAAAATCGACATTGTGGTAGCAATAACTGATGGAACAAGTGTAATAAAAAAAATGCAATTCATCTAGCCTTAAATAAACGATTTATACTGAAAAGAGTATAAATGTCAAACAGCTAAAAACGATGACAAAAATAACAAGATATTAAGAAAAGTGACCTTAAAAAAATAAAAGTACAAAAATTCAAAATGAAAAACTACGTTTGAAAATAAATTTTGATAACACCCTAAATGCATTTCATAAGATTAAGTTATTTTGAAAAAGGTCCATAAAAATGTAATTTTACAAATTAACGTAAAGAATAAATTTAATATCAACTTTATATATTAAGACAAGGTGAGAATTGTTAGTTCTGATGATCGAAAGATTTTTAAAATAACGGAATTCCATTTAGAATTTTTTCATTCATATTGATATTGCTCATATGTGACTAATCTTGATACTGCTCATATGAATCGAACATTTGCGTATTGGAAAATATTTTTTCTCGCTTCCATAAAAATAGCAGTAGAAGCTCTGATTCGGCAAGATGCCGTTTTATTGACTTCTGAAAGTCTTGTTAATTTCCTGTTGAAAAATATTTCAACGGTGAAAAATAATAGATACAAGCATCAAAAGTATTTTCACATCTTGAAATCAACTGGAGCTCGTACTAAAAATTTAAATATGTTATATATATATATATATATATATATATATATATATATATATATATATATATATATATATATATATATATATATATATATATATATATATGTGGTTGAATGCGTTTTCGCGGAGAAATATTTGGTTAATATTTCTAGGAGTCGGATTACTCCGCGTACTTTTTTGATTCCGTGTGGAATCATGGTCCCTACGTTTCGGCCAGATTCGCCCAGCCATCCTCAGGGGAAAATTGAGAATATGACCATCCGGTGTGGGCAAAGCCCAGCATGTGGTTGTTCAGATCTGAACAACCACATGCTGGGCTTTGCCCACACCGGATGGTCATATTCTCAATTTTCCCCTGAGGATGGCTGGGCGAATCTGGCCGAAACGTAGGGACCATGATTCCACACGGAATCAAAAAAGTACGCGGAGTAATCCGACTCCTAGAAATATTAACCATATATATATATATATATATATATATATATATATATATATATATATATATATATATATATATATATATATATATATATATATATATATATATATAGCATTGCTTTTATTAAAGCCTAAAATAAAACCTGATAAAATATTTTTCATTTTTTTTCAATAAATTAATATGTAAGAGGTATGATCAAAAATTACGGTGAATAATTTTATTACGAACAAAGTAATAAGCTTAGATCAAATTTCAAATAATCTCATTCAAAGTGCTCTCCTTGGCTAGCGATGCACTTATCCCAACGTTGATTCATTGATTGGAAGCATTTCTGGAAGACTTCTTTCAGAAGAGACTTTAGTTCCTTCATCGTTGTCCTCTCAGTGTCGGAAATGGTGGAAAAACGTTTTCTTTTTAGCACGGTTTTTATTTTTAGGAAGAGTCACAAGCAGTTGTTGCTATAAAACTTCATTCACTGTATTTTTTGATCACACTCGTACGTATGTATTTATGTTTTTCCACAAATAATACGGATTTTTCATAAATAATTATTCCACAAAAAAACTTAATATCATTTTTTCGCACAGAAATTTCTAGAACTTTAAAAATGTGTTTCTTAATTCCTGGGAATTTAAAAAACTTGAGACTATAGAATCCCTAGATACGATTCAGCTAGTTATTGCAAAATATCGCCTTTTTTGTCTACAATTAAACTATTTTCGAGTGATTGTAGTTTTGGGTTTCGTAACATCTTCGAGAATCTATATCATATCTTCTTTTAACGCTCATTAGAGCCTAACCGACTTGCATATGGCTGTCACCATCTGGCTCCTCAATTGATATGTTTAATGTCATCTACAATCATTTAATATTATTATTATAAAATATTTTTTTCTTTCTTACTAATTTTATGTTTTATTTTTTTATCTCACTTTTATGATATTTTTATTTATATTATATTGTTTTTTATCCACCGTAACTCGTTGGCGTTAGCTTTTAGTTCACAATGGTCTTAATTCAATAATAAATAAATTATTCTGGAGACGTGTCGGTTCGGGTGATTTTGATGCTATGTTCCAACATGAAAGCTGTTATTTTAATTTAGGATTTTGAGCAGCTTCAATACCTGAAAATTTATCTGGAGCAAATCGATCTGAACCGATACGAGTGTACATATTTTGAACTGACACGTTCTACTTTGCGTTTATAGAGGACAATGCGTTTGTTCATACTAACTATCAGATCTCCAATATGCATTTAAATATAGCTCTGTCTTATATAAACTGTAAAGTAAGATCATTTTTATTTATAGGAGGGCTGATTAATCAGATTAATCAAATAATCTTTATTGTAGTTTATAAGCACCTGAGAAAGGGACTTGATGTGGGGTAAAGATTTTTTAATAAGACAGTCTCGCATTTTTTGATCAAAAATATTCAGATATTATGGTTTTGTTTTTCGCAATATTTACTGTCATATTTATCTATTGATTATTATTTACACTCTTAGGTTGAGACTACAATTTATTTTAAAAATACATTACTTTTTTTAAAAAATATATTTTATCCACAAAGTTTGTTGCACTACACACATATGCATAGTTGTTGTGGTTTTAACAATCAGGGAGTAAAATCTGATCTACACCGTAGGCGAGAGGTAAAAACAATTTCCGTTTTCGTATGTGTTACAATTTGATAGTATGTATGTGTGTTATACGTTATAATAGGCTTGTGTCTGTTTGGTATGTAGAGCCGTCGGTTTGTCGTCTATTCGGAAGTGGGGAAGGTAGATTGGATTTGTAGCACTAGTCGTGCAAGAAGGTTTACACGCCGGAAAGAGAGACCCCAGGTGATGGAAAGAGAGGGGTCCTCCGGCGCCAAAAGACAATTTGAACCAGAGGCTCTCAACCTTTTACACCAGGAGAGAAAATTGAATTGAACTAATAACGGCAAAGTGCATCGTTTGTATATATTCTACCATTATATAACACCGAAGGAAAGTGAGAATCAATACCGCCATGTATTAAATTCATTAACCTGCGATAATGGCAAGTAGAGAGCACTTAACGTTCATAGTTTATAATAATATTCATTATCAACCAAATTAAATATTTTGATTCATAACAAAGAAGACCATGAACGCAGTGTCTCATCGTAATTAGAAGTAAAATCCGAATGTGATCCAGCTTCATGTTATACGGTTTTAGCAAACCCGTCGGCAATTCTTCAGAACCTTCAAAATTGCTGCTGTTCTAAGTCATCGATTACAGCAAAGAGTGGCCGTTTCGTTTTAAATAACCGAATTTCCAGAAATTTATTGGATCTAAAATCAACGATTTTTCACAATCCGTAATATAGTTCTGATGTCAATTGCAAATCATGAGCTTTGCGCGCGTTCTCAGAATACGAAATTAATCGTTCGCGTTTGTTTCCAGATTCTATGTATGATATATTTTTTTCTACAACCATATTGGATAAATTATGTTAATCGTTGAATATACTCTAGTAAAACCTTCATTAAAAATATCATAAAATATTTAATAAGGAGCATTGAGAACAGAACAAACATAAATTATTTGATACAATTGTGTCCAATCCGTACAAGACAGCAAACCACCGAGGTGTCCAAAATCCACGTCCTTAAACCTCCATACATACAGTACATTTGTACGTACCTTTTCATTTATAAATGAACGTGAATATAGCTGTTTGAATCTAGTGCCAATTGCGAGTGCTGGATGATAATCCGTTTTAACGATGATATAATTGCATCTTGCAACGTCATCACAATTAGCATACATGTTTGTTAAAATTACATCAAGTTTATTGCTACAAACATTATTGACACAATGAACGCCTTACCGCTGAAACATGTGAATGATATCAATTTTTCATAACAGCCAGATCATAGACACGGAAAAAAACCAGAATGACCTGCCTTATAATATATAATCCTCATTGGATTTGATTGTATTAAATATATGAGGTGTTTATTGCGCCGACCGTTACCTAGTTACCTAATATTTTGAAAAACAATAGAATAAACAAAAGAGGTTGTTATTTTTTTATTTCGATGCGCATTGTTTTATTCGTTCAGTGTCTATCAAAATTTAAATCGTATCGGTAAAATTAAATTCAAAGATTTTCTTTTGAGTAAGGCAAAAGTCTGGATGCAAAATACAGTGAAATCTATCGATTTTGAAAACATTTTAACGGTTTCTATCTTATGTTGCTGTGTCTGTGCTGTTGATCCATTAGAAAGGCTTTCGGATGAGCTGAAAAATCATCCGCCATTAAAAATAAAAGTGTAAGAAAATGTCGTGTTTGTTCTGTAAACGGAGTGAGGAGTGATACAGCATACATTTGCGGAAGTTGTGAAATTCCTTATGATATATACGAATGTTTTTATACGTATCACTCAAAAAATAATAATAATAATAGATAAAAAGTGTATATAATAAAAATATAGTGTTGTGTATAAGTGTAATTATAAAAATAAATGTGCTCGTGACAGTTGTTTGCAGAAAATGTACGCCGAAAATCTGGTGAGTGCAAATTACATTTTATTATAAATGGGTATTTTTATAAATCGTTTATACAAAAATTATAGAAGTATTCATTATACATTTTATTAAATTATATCCGGTTTTTAACCATTGCAATTATTTTCAATTACCACTCAATATTAAGAATGAAAAACACATATTTATTCGTTCATGATTTTATTCCTTAAAGATTCTTTTAAGCGCAATAATATATTTTTTTAATTATATTACTTAATCAATTTATCCGAATTGTAGCTTTTTTTCCCTGGTTGCTTAATCTCTAATTTTCTTAATTATGAGGAAATTTCGAAATAATAAACACCCTTAAAAATGTTTGTAAGTGAATGGATGATATTTTTTGAAAGTTTTTTAATTATTGTGCTATCTGATTTATCTATACATACATCGTAACAATAATATACAGAATTTCAGGTTGAAAAACTTTGTTAATTGCTATGCTATCAACCGCGGATGTTTTGATTTTTTTTGATTGGATTGATTTTATGTTTACCTGGCCAGTTTTGCCTCTAAAATATATTTCTGTTCAAAGATTAACATAAAATATTGTTTTTTAGATGAAATAAATAATTATGGTTCATACATTTCATAAAAAAAATTCACGGGCCCCAAAAAGGCGACGATTCATTGCATTGCAACGCAATGGAATAACACGACTCTTTTTACTATAATTTGAGGCAAAATATAATTTATTTTTTATTTATATTATGTAAAACTAGTATACTACCATCTCTCATTATCACGTAGAGGTTTATTTGATAGTATCCCATTATTTTTTTATCAAAACTATCCTGTACAAAACTGTTCTTTCTTATTTATACAATAGGACTAATATTAAATGAAATTTAATTATTATTTTAATTGCGACAGCCGCCTGTGCAAAAAACTATTATATTTATAATTATTTTGAGAAAAAAAATCAGCAATAATTCTGTTTATATCTAATAATTGTGGTATTTGTTTTCAATCGAAAGCATTAAAAAATTTCTCAGTCTGGCATGATCTATTGAAGATCTTTAATATTTTGACTAGTTTAGGTTTACCAAAAGATCTTTCAGCCGAATCAGTGATTACTGTAACACTTAAAAAACATATAATTTCTTATAGTTTACTTTTAAATTAAATTGTAAAATCAAATAAAATATGTCTAAATGTTTTTTTTTAATTCTCATCCAAATGCCGAAACATTTTGTTGCACAAACTACCTAATTTAATTATTCTGGTCCGTTTAAGTCTCTCGTATATTTGCTCTCAAGGTCCATTTTATATCAACCCAACTCAGTTGTATTCAGCGATATTATATTTAAACCAGTTAAAACGACTAAATCTTGTTTTTTCGAATCTCCAATTTAACTGCTCTATTATTGTATATATAGTGTCTGGGTAAATATTGCAAAGTTTAGCTTCATTCAAATTGTCATATGCATGACATTGCTTAATTTTTAATCGAAATATATTTTCTAAATTGAACGATTTAACTGAATCTAGAGATTGCAATACTAGTAGTACCGACACCGGTAATACCTAGTATTCTAAATAAAATACCGATAGTAAAGATTTTTTTTCCATTGCCATTTTTTATCCCAATAAAATATTTGTTAAACATTATTTTTATGGCTTAGAACTATGAAAATGATAATGCCTATATTGCTTGAAAGCACAAGCGGAGAATAAATCAATTCTGTAAGTAGTAAATTAAAGTAGTGTTATAGCAAAGTAGAATATTAATATGTCGTTTTTATTCAATTATATTAACATAAAAAAATTAGAACTTTTATTTAATTTATGTTTAACATACATAAGTAGAATTTATTAAGTTAACAAATATTCAAGTTTTCTAAAATAAATATTATTAAGATAATATATAATAAATATGTATTAATTTAAATAATATTATATAAAGATTAAAAAATACATATTTATTCGTTTATGATTATATTCTTCAGAAATTTTTAAATAAACTATTTTGCTTAGCAAAAATTTATCCGAATTTTTGCTTTTTTTTCTTGTATATACCGTATTATGGTATTACATTATTAAATACTGCATATAAACTAATATCTAATATTATAGTTAGCCATACAAAAAACTGTAAGGAAAATTAGTAAGAAAATACAGGAAAATAAACAAATAACCAAATTTAACCAAAAAAAAACTCACTACATATATATTGCTTATAAAGCTGCATATGATTCTATTGAGGATTTGCGCGTCCCGAAAAAGCTTATTTCAATAGTAAAACCCGCAATGAAAAGTGTCAAATGCTAAATGTGAATGCAGAATGAGCTGTCAAGCCCTTTTTATTTTTTTTATTTTTTAAATACGTTTATTTCAATTTTGTAAATACTTTTACAGACATACTTTATATATAACATACATGCTACTGGTTTAATAACTAAATTTATAAATTAAAATTTAATTGCGTAAAAATATAAAAAAAGCTTTACAATTGAGGCAAAAAAAAAATTAAAGCAAACGATAAGAGAACCAGAAAATAAATGATTTTTTGAGTACATTTCAATAAAAAACTGTTATTATTTTATGTTGTCTTTAGCCTCTAAAGCAATATGTGCTTTGGCATTTTGTGCTTGTATTTAAATTTAATGTTGTTTTTATCGTAGTCACCGATACACGAAATTAATGGGTTAGTGTGGTTTCGCGAGATATTTTATAATATTTTCTGGTATGGCAGTATTCTTTAATTGCTGCTATTTGAAGGTTAATATGCATTTTTTAAGATTAGTATAAAAATGTGCGTTATTTATTATTTTTATAGCTTTGTTTTGAATGACTTCTAATTTAGAAAAATAGTATTACTGATGTTATCCCACACCGGGCGAGCATATATTAAAATAGGTCTAATTATTTTTTTATTGAATAAAATTTGATTTTTATAGTTAATGTGCTTTTAATATTAAATATCGGTATATGGTCCGCAGTGGCGGGAAGCCCTTTAGAGCTAAGTTCCAGAATATGTTTCTTAAATTTAAATTTTGTCAACGTTTTGTAAAAATAATTGCTTTTGTTTTATTCGGTTGGTTTTAATTTTTCACCTCTTAAATTATTTATTAAGGATTTCAAATGATTTTTGTAATTGATTCGTTATGGGTTTAAGACCGTAAGCACTACTTAAAATAGTTCAGTGTATATATAAATAAACGTGTGTTTTTAATTTTTGGTATATTGCTTGTAAACAAAATAAAGAAGAACGGCCCGAGCAAACTTCTCTGAGGAGTTCCAGCTGGAATTTTACGCGAGTTCAGTTGTTCATTATTTAATGAAACAACACAGTTTTTACTTTTCAGATATGAGGGTATTAAGCGTAGCAGATAGTAAGAGGTTTTGGTTTTTTACAATATATTAATTAAACCATCATGCCACACTGTATCGAAAGATTTTTCTATATCTAACAAAAAAAATCCGGTACTCTTTTTCATATTAAAATTAGTGCATATATGCTGCGTTACTATTAAGTTGATTCTTACTGAAACCAAACTGTTATTAATTTTATTTCCAAAATATTATTTTCAACACATAAAGATTATTTTTTCAAATATTTTACTTAATACCGGTAATAATCTGATGGGGTAATAACAAATCGGATTTCTAGGATTCTTATCTGTTTTCTGATTAAACATGTTTGTTTGTGTGTTCAATCAACATGTTATCTAATCTATCTATTCCAGGACTTTTTTTATTTTTAAGTTTTTAATAAAATTTAAAATTTCCCGTGAGCTAATTTTACGAATTAAATCCTTTTCTACCGCGAATGCTTGTTTTTTTCTTATTAATATATTTACTTGGATTTAGTTTAAGACTCTAAAACTAAATCCAATTTAGAGTGTTTAAAATTTTTAGTAAGTTCATACGACACAGAAAAAGTGTTTCTGTGAAATTTCTATGTATTTATTTTTAAACATATTAATTACTTTCCATTATGAATCATCTGCTGGTTTTAGGTTTTCGATTTTACGTGACAACGTTTAGTTTTTAATGCACTGAATTCTATCACGAATATCATCAGTTAGTTTGTTTATTAATGTTTTAATTGCGTAGATTTAATTTTTACCACTGCTCTGCAATTTAATTTTTAATTTTAATTATTTGAATAATCGATGGAGTAAGCTCATTATAGTAATGAAAATTTTTACGCGTCGGTACTAATAATATTTTAGCTAGTTCAATTACAGTTATTAAATAATCGATAGATTTAAGGTCCGTTGGGGCATAGTTTTGTCGTATAACTATTATACAGAGTTCGACAATACTCCCGAAATTCTTCCAATCAGCATTGCAATAATTAAAGACAATTTTAAGGATACAAAAAGTGCAAAAAAACACAGGAAATGGTCCAGCCCTAATAATCTACAACAGGATAATCCACTGGCATACACTCAAATTTGCGCTGAAAAATACAACTAGAAATCCCAATGTCCACATAACAGTATATATAATACATCTGTACAAATATTCGTCTATGCACTTGACATAAATATTGTAACAAGTTCAAAACAGGCACTCAAATAAACCTGCAAATATAAATAAGTATACTTTCAAGTGTGTCAACAGTTTTTTCTATCAAGAAAATCTGTTAATAGTCAAAAACAATATAACAAAAAACGAACGGAGTCAGTAAATAAATGATATTTCGGTCTAATAAATTAGATCAAATCTCGTACTTATGTACAAAATATTGATTATACCTGAACTGATAAATGGTTCGTAGAGTTGGAAAATTTCTATGGCCGATGAACAACTGCTGGACACTTTTAAAATAAAAGTGCTACGAACGATATATGGCTTGGTGAGAGAGAGCCTTTATTAAAATAGGAAGAATTCAGTGGGCAGGCGATGTTGCACGAATGGACTCAACCCAGCCACCTTCGGTGGTTAAACGATGTGACAAAAGCTGCCAGTGCAACCATAGACAAAAACTGAAGAAACTAGGATAAGGAATATTAATTTTCGGGCTATAATAATGTTAATGAAAAATAGGAATTAGTGACTTTTATATAATTTTATATCTGATCCTAGATATTAATAATGACATGTGTGATTATATTGATAAATAATTAAAATAAATTGAGCTTAGATAATAACTTATAAATTAAAATTTACATTATATTGATATTTATAAATTACCATGGTTATAAATGTATATGTTTAATTATATAATACAGCTCGTTTAGAGAAGGCAATCAGTAATTATTACACATATTAATAATTCATCAGAACCCTCGCTGACATATGGACCTCCCGTATGCTCCAGAGCTTCCGGCAGTTCCTTCCGGGACATTCATGCGATATATAGAACGAGTCGCAAACGTGGAAATTCGATACGCGATAATTTATTATTTCAAACAGCAAATATGACGTTTATACTTTAAAGACAAAATTTCGACATATAGCTTTATAAAATTTTTTTCACATATGTATAGTTATTAACTTTATTAAAATACATATTCTTGGTGAATTGAACTGTAGCAATAATTAAATTGCATTCGTGCATCAATATACATTGACGCCCAATCACTTATTTGTTATTTGTTTATTTAAAATTTTGTTTATTTTATTAATTTATTTAGCTTAATAGCTAATCTTTACATCTAACAAATTTAGTAAACATATATAAAAAATATATAAAAAATACATAACAGAAAGAAAAAATAAAAATATACAATAATAAAGACTTAATATTATAATTTATTTGTATATGTACGAAGGTGTTTTTTTATTCCATTTATGAAACCCGTTATATTTTTGCTGTTTCGGATTTCTCTTGGAAGACTATTATATAAATCAAAACCTCCGTACATAACTCCCCTAGCCGTACTCGTTTTCTTATACTTAATTATCTTTAAATTTTCTCTATTTCTAGTATTATATTTATGTACATCTTTATTTCTTATTAAATACTTATTAAAATATTCTGGTAACATATTATTTTCTAACTTATATATAAATACTAAAACATTCATACTCAATATTTCTTGAACATTCAACCATTCTAATCTATCAATCATACTTTTACAACTAGTTAATCTATTTTTATTTAAGATTACTCTCATTGCCCTATTTTGTAATTTTTGCAACATTTGTTTATCTAATTTATTTAACATATTTAATATTGTTGCACAATAATTAAAATGGGGCAATATTTTACTATTATAAATATTTTTTTTGTATTTATACTTAATATATTTTTTATTCTAGATAATAAACCTATTTTTCTACTAATTTTTTTTAATATGTAATTACAATGTTCTTTAAAATTTAATTTTGTATCAACAATTACTCCTAAATATTTTATATTATCCACTATTTCTATACTAGAGTTATTTATTACTATTTTGATATTATCATCTAACACATTTTTATAATTAATAAACATACATTTAGTTTTATTCACATTTAATTTAAGTACATTATTCTTTAACCATATTTCTAATACACTTAATTCATTATTTAAATTATTTACAATTTCTTTAATGTTATCACCTATGCAATACATTAATGTGTCATCCGCAAATAGATGAATTTTACATTTTTTCACGTTATTAACTATATCATTAATATACAAAACAAATAACAATGGTCCCAATTTAGACCCTTGTGGTACTCCATAAGACAATAATTTCTATTCAGAATACACATTATTTATTTTAACTTTTTGTTTTCTTTTATATAAGTAATTATTAAACCATCTTAAAACTATATCACTTATACCTATACTCTCCAATTTCTTTAACATTATTTTTCTGTCTATTGTTTCGAAGGCTCTCTTGAAATCCAAGAAAACTGCTCCAATGATTTTGTTTGTATCCTTAGCCAACAGCCAATCATTTATCACTACTTGTAATGCAGTTTCAGTGGAATGCTTTTCTCTGAATCCCGATTGTTGTTCACATATTATGTTTTGAGAATTAATAAATTCCTTTAATGGTTTGATTACTACTTCTTCTATTATTTTTTGTATACACGGTAGCATGTTGATTGGTCTCATTTCTTCAACTTTTTTACTATTTTTTATTTTAGGTATAGGTACAATAGTAGCAATCTTTAAATTTTCAGGCATTTCTCCTAAGGAGAGTGCTTTATTTATTAAATAATTTAATTTAGTTCCTATTATTTCCCATGTTTCTTTTATTATATTTATATCTAGTTCATCAGTACTAGTTCCTTTTTTAAATTTACATATTATGTTATATATTTCATCTAATGATACTGATCTAAATTTACTAAATTTTACAATTATTGCTTTATTATTATATTGTACTATATTAATAATCCTTGGTATTGAATTCACAATTTCTTCTATGCTCTCAATGTAATATGTATTCATTTTTTCTGCTATTATATAAGGATTTTGATATATATTTCCATTAATTTCCATTTTCATTATGTCGTTTTTCTGAGTTGGATTAATTAATTGTTTTATTGATTTCCACATCTTATTTGGATCATTTTGTATTTAATTCTTTTTAGCCATTCTAAACACTTTGACTGCCATATTTCTACATTGTGTGTATGCTTTCATTTTTTCATTAAAGACTTTATATTCTATTTGTTCTGTTTTTAATATTTGAAAAATTTTGTATGACTCATCTCTTTTCTTTATAGCATTTTTAACATCATCATTAAACCACGGTTTTGGGTTGTAACGATATTCCTTTTAAAAATTATATTGACTTTTTGTTTTACAATCTACTATATTCTTATAAATTTTGTTCCATATCATATTAACATATATACAGAAGAATCAATATTAGCATTGAGTTCTAGGTTTTCGAGCTTTTTAGTGATGATAGTAAATTTTATATCTGCACACGCTTGCGTAAGTTCAAATGCTACTTACGTACTACTCTGATGGTTAAATCATACTTTTGTTAAGCTATGTTGTTTTACCATATAATGAACACTACCGCGTAAAATGTAAGCTAAAGTTGAAATAAGCTCGGGCCGTTTCTCTCCATTTTGTATACGAGCGATATCATAAATTTTAAATATACTCATTTAACTACACTTATGTACGCTGACGTTATAGCTATCAAGTGCTTACGGTCGTAAATTAATTGCGAATAAATTAAAGAAATCTTTTGCAAATCTAAGTAAATATTTCAAGAGGCGAGAAATTAAATTTTACCCAAATAAATGAGAGAAAAATTTATTTACAAAAAATATATCAGTTTTGCTACCGCCTCTTTAAAGTAAACAGAGCAGTAGCGTATAATGGAAATATAGCGATAAATATCTGACCTTACACCTGAACGACGAGCTTAATTGAACAAACACATATTGGAACAACATCACTCAAAAGGGATTGCTGATATTGCGGTACATCAAATTATACAGCTTTATAGTGATAAAATATAAAAAACTTTGCTTCCGAGAGAGGTTATAAATTGTGACTTGTGTCATGGGTATATATTTTTAAAACCATAGAAAACATTTTTTATTAATTTTAATTAAATACCAGAATGAGTTTAAATAGCACAAGCATTTGATCATGTTAGTTACTTAGTTTATTGCGCCTTGCCTTAGATAGATGAGTGTTATAGAACAGAAAGGGAAATAAGGATGCTTCGTGAGTAATATGACTGTATGATACTGTAATTTGAGCGACTGATGTTTCATTTAATAATTTATTCAATATAGTATTTATAGTTTAAGTGTAATTACTATTGATTTACACGCATATATATTAATACATCTATAATAAAAAATAAATCTATATTAATTTTTGTGTCAAATATAAACATTTATTTATTTTAAAATCCCGAACGTCTCGGTTTTTATGATATTTTACATAAACATCAAAATCATATTTACATCCAAACTAAATTTGAATATAAAATCTTTTCACACGTTATGCTAAAAAAATATTCTACGTCAATATAAATATATGCAACACTCATGCAAGCTTTTAAGATAAATTTACTTTTATCAGAGATTAAAATGCAAATTAATTATTAATTTCATTGACTTGGAAACTTTAACAATAAAGTATGAAAAGGGTTGAGCCTTAAAACTTAAATTACCATATCATAAATAATTGTGTATAATTAAGAACTTTATTTAAATTTGTACACGATACGTAACGTAAAACTTTATATACAAATATAACCTCAGCAGAATAAATAAATTAAGCTCTTATTTTTTACTATCAGCATAAATTTATTTTATCTATTTTTATCTAATTTAATAAAAGCTTCTACTTTTGGTTTATTGCTATTATCTTTTCTTGTATGGGCTTAGTCTATAACAAATCTCAAATTTAAAATTACAGTACAGCATCATTTTTTTTCCGATGCACAGCTTAGAATTTCTTGATAATTTTAAAACAAATTTCCGACTTAAATGTACCTAAGATAGAAAAAATATATTTTGCATTCTATACAACAAAAATCGAGCATCCTCGGAGCTTTATCGCAAATTTAGACGATGTGCATACAAAACCTTCATGTCACCGACTAACATATTTCTACCTAAACTTTAGATACCAAAGACAGAATTTAAATTCAAGTGCTGCATCAGTTTTTATTGATCTTACTTTTAAAAACAAATTAACGCAAACTTGTAATGATATTCGAAGAAATCTTTTAAAACAGCAAATATCAAAGATGCAACGATGATAATGCTGTGAAATGTATTAACTTGTTGATTAAAAAGTAAAATAGTATGCATGATTTAAATTAAAATAATAATTATCATCTTCTTTATTGAATCGACAACCCAAAATATGTCTTTGCTTCCTCTAAGAATGTGTACCATTTTCTTAAATCCTGTGCCAGATTTCTTCATATATATATATTATTAATATTGCTGTTTACTTTAAAATCTCTATGTACTTTTTCCAGTGCAATTTTTAACATGTGCTTGCCAGTGCATCACCCTGTCAAAGACTTTGACAGCTCATTCTGCACTCTCACATGACACAAAATTTTCATCACGAGCTTCACCGTGTAAATAAGTTTCTTTTTGACGCCCAATTCATTCATAGCTGCAATTAAATATCTCTATTGATCGAAACTTATGCAGCTTTAAAATTATTATATAGGTGGTACGTCTCGATGTTGATTTCCCTAATTTTTCATAGAATTTGTTGAATCAATATAATTTGGTTTATTTTTTATTATTTGTTTCGAATCTATATTGGTCCCTAATATATTTATTTAAATCGGGTAGCATGTGGCTCAGTATAATATTAGATAAAATTTTATATTTTGTATTTAATAATAGTATACCTTTGATTTGAATGTGTCAATGGTTAATCTTATTATGTAATTCCTTCATTTAATTCAGAGTGTACGATTTAATACTGCTAAATGTTTAAAATAATTTTCTGTATGTGTGTTGCAGAAAAGTAGTACCTTATTGCTAAAATTAAAATAGTATATACTGATAAAACATATTTTAATATATATTTAATACTTTAAAAAATCAGATATCTTTAGTTTATATTGAATATTTGGTTTTAGTTTGCATAAGAGTAGAACGAAAAAAAAAATCTTATGTTAAATGTTAAATTTCATGCGATATACAATTTTATTATTCTATGCGCGAAGGTATAAATCATATATACGAAAGATAAAATACAGAAGATTGATTTTTCTTATATGTTCATATTGATATTATACCTACGAATCGCGTGAATATACTATTTTATAAATAAATTTATTGAAAAAAAATTTACGGTTCATTCAAACGAAAATTATTGCGCTTTTCATCTCAATATATTTGCGACGATAACTCGATTTTTTTTTATTTATATACTATGCAGTGATCGCTCGATTTACGATGGCTCGGATTAACGATATACGTACCTTTCAAACCGGCTATAAATTTCACATGAAAATCTGCTGTAAAATTATATACATACGTACTATTTATTATTATTATTAAAAAATGTTTTTATCAGAGTTAAAAAAAATTAAATCTTTTTTTTAAAAAAATGTTTAATTTAAATATTGATTATTTGTAATATAAAAATATTAATTTTCATCTATATTACAACTTAACATTTATTTTAATTAATTAATATTAAACTAATTTTATTACACAGTAGCATATTTTTAAAAAGCATTTAAAAATAATTTCTATATAAATATTTTTAAATTTTTACTTTACTTTTCATTAGCAATTTCATTGGGCTTAGACTGTTCCTATCTGCTACTGAATCAAATGGCATCAAATAAAAAAAAATCCGCCATCAAATTGATTGTTTTTATTATTACCGTAAAAATTATAAATATATCGTGGCAAAAAAAATGTTAAATCTGATTTAATAATTATATACTCATGAATGCTTTTTATTACCTTTGTTTATTTATTGCTTAACTTCTATTTTTATTTATATAGCGAATAAATTTGTCAATTTCATGGTTATCTCATGAGGAAAAATATTATATATTTTTTTAGTTTACTTTTTTTCCCCTCTGCACGCGTTGTATACTTTCTGGGAAAACGTTGCGGTTGACAAAATCAAGATTAACGATTCTTGACTATATATAATATAATATAATATACTAACAGTTTTATTATATTATAATATACTTTTATTGTATGATATTATATTTTTAATGTGTTTGTATATAATGAAAAAACTTTCGTGAAAGTATTTTTGAGTCACGGTATTTTTGTCAACAAAAAACAAAGAGCTTTTTCTTGGATAGAACATAAGACTTCATATAAAGCCTTTTTGATAATAAAAAGTAAATGTTAAACTCAAACAAAGCACACATATATTAGTTTACGTATTGATACGATATACAATATTTTTGTCAACTCAATTTACATGTAAAATTATACCCTTATTGCCTTACAACTACAGGGCTTCATTTTTATAAATACTCCAAAGTAATATTTATTTCATTTATATTAAGTATATTTTTAACTCTTTTTAAGTAGTGTATTGCCATTATATAAAATAAAAAAAAATTGTATTTGATCTGAAAACTCAGATTGAATACAATTTCATGTAGTTATTCTTAAAAAAATCTAATAAAAACCGAATCTATCCCGAAAATATTTCTTAAAATATGTCATTTTAGTATAATCATATTGGAATATATATTTTTTTCAGTGAAAATATAAATTATCTGGCAGATGCTAGTAAAATTATATGATTTCAACTTTTCCATATGCAGTAATATATATATTTACATACTTATAATCATTTATTAAAATCTGATGTAAAAATGTTACAGTGAACGTGAATTTTTAGGAAAAGTTATATTTTCACTAGTCCAAATATATTTTCACCAGTTTATATATATCCCTACTAGTGAAAATATCATTTTTATTTTAGGCGCTAATATGCTGCTTTAAAATGTCTATGAAACTCAATTTGATAGTTGCGAAACGTTTATTTATTGTTCAAACCCATACCTAAGCTAATGAAATTTCTGAAACTAATTATAGTTTTATTAAATCAAGTCTAAAATACAAACTTAGCCAACTCATCTCTCAGGGGAAAATAAGCGAAAGGAGTACAGACAAACATCGCATCTCACACATTGCTCCATAATTTGTCTGCATTTCGATATTACTCTATGTTTTAAAAATTGAATAGCTATTCTTACCAATATGACTATTCACGTATAATATAAGAAGGCTAATCAAACCGAATTTTGGTCAATAGGAGAGCGCAAAAACAATTATCACTTCTCAGAAGGCAAAAATTCACGTCAAAAGCAATAAAATCGTGTCGGCGCCGTCACAGTGGGAACGCTCGGTAACGAGCGTTCCCACTGTGAAGGCGACGGCACGATTTTATTGCTTTTGACGTGGATTTTTGACTTCTGAGAAGAGATAATTGTTTTTTGCGCACTCCTATTGGTCAAAATTTGGTTTAGATGTGCTTTATTCGATTCTCACTCGTAATATTGTAATAAAAATTCTTAATATAAAAGCTTGATAATGGATCGTTTTTATTGCGATGGCACGATTTTATTACTTTTGACCTGGACTGGAAATCCACTATAGGGCAACACTGAGCAATAAATAAAACACGATTAATTATCAAATAAATATTATCAGAAGATATTTTTAATACAATTTATTTTTATATTTATTTATAGCATAGAAAGGATTAACTCGTACCAATTATTATTTGTTGATGTTGAAAAATATATAAAATGGCATTTTTTTCATGAGGCCCGGAATCGTTGTTTTTCGCTCTCGGCGGCCCTGATGATACCCCTTCTTTTAATATTTATATTGTAATAGCATTTTAGATTTTCAAAAACAGCAATGGCACATTATAAAACCAAATGCAGTTATTGCCAACAGTGGTAATATTTAAGCAGTTAAAGTCACGGTGGTGACATTTCTATCTTATACGTACTCAATCTATATTTTTCGCTGCAATCCAGAAAATCGAGTGAGCCGCTTAAGATAAAGTCGGCTTAATGAGTGTCGGCGGTGATGCTGCGTCGAGACAAAAGAGACAATTGCTTTGTGGGGGTGTGTTTATGATGCTACTGAAAAAAAGTAGACGCGACACCGGCATAAAACACTTGATGCAATAAAAGCTTTACACGTCCGTGCAAATATTCCCCAGATAGTTGCCTCTCTGTCTCTCCGTCTCTATCTCTTCCCATTTCTGTCCCGTTCTTTGTTCCCCGGCCTGTTACTTGAATGCTAATGCAAAAGGCTCATCAGAGGCTTTCGCCGGTGGCGGAAATGAAGGAGCAAAGATTGCGCGGGGAAAAGTCGCGCACCGACACACTCTATCACGTCACGTATCTCCTCTAACACACTGAATATCACGCGCGGACATACAGGGTGCCAATGTAGTTTACTTATTTTATGTCAGTGAGACAATATACATCCATTGAAAAATAAGTAGGACACTTTCATTGATGTTTTTTTGAAATATATTTTTTAAATTCAAAGACCCTAATAAAATTTTATAATAATATAATTTAAGTCAGAATAGCATAGTCCGTAAGGTTTCAGACCAATAAACCAAAAACCACAGATTCAAACCACAACAAAAAACTATAATTTTTTTTTTTCGAAAAATGACTTCAGCTGCAGAATGACATTTACTGATTATAAATTATATGACACGTATTAACTTAAAATTAATTATGTAAATATAACCGATTTTTTTGCTTGTTACTTATTTGTAGTTATTCATTATATCTTATTAACTTACCTAGTTAATCATTTCTATCTTAATATATCCCATTGTAACGCAATAGGCTTATGCCTGACAAGTTATAAAATAAAGTAGAAGTATCATTATTGCATTTTTCCCAATAAATAAAATTACATGATGAGCTTAAGTAAAAATTTTAAATTTAGCAAAAATGTATTGTGATCAAGGATTTTTTATTATTTTTTACCAAGACATAATATAACACAAATAGAAGTGATTTTTTTTTATTAATCAAACATTTGTTGTATTTCCGAAATTTGTTTCTCATTTCACATTTACTATTTCCATTGAATTTTTTTAAATAAATTTTAATCAATATAAATATATTTGTAAATTAATGGTAATATAACAATTATTCTATTCAATAAATCCACTGCATATGCTGTGGTGTGAGCTGGTGCATTATCGTGAGGAAAAAATATTAGAAAATAATAATATATGTACAGTGTGGCATGGTGGTATGAAGGACATATTTTGATTTATTTTAATCAACGTCGCACTTTATAGCCCTCCTGTATGTATATGTACGTATAGACAAAAGCAGTGAGGGAATAACTCACCGAGACACGTCCCGGTCCGGACTCGTTCCGTGTCGCCGGGATAACATCACGCCTCGGATGTGTGCACCGGGCACACAAAAACCAATTCCCCGAATTACGGCGACGCCGATTCGCGAACCCGACCTTACACCAGGGCTTGACAACCTTTTTTTCAAGTTGAATGCAAATTTTTAGCGAGGAAGATCGGTTGAGGCGAATGTATAACTTCGAACATACTAACGAGCTGAACCAAAACTACAATATATAGGACTTTCACCCTTCAATTTGTGGTCAAATTATTTTACTTTTGATATATTGCTATATATATTTTGCCTTTCTATAATAATTTGCTATTTAAATCAAATAAATGAGCACTGGACTGAAAATAAAATTTTGATATTTATTTATAAATATATTTTATTTACATTGTTTTATTTTTGGGTTGAAAAGTTTTTTTATATTTCAGTAATAGAATAATATGTATATGTTTTCTCTTCAAATTTATATTTAAAATATAATTAAAAATAATAGACCAGAAATAAAAATTTCCCATTATTACTTTGCTCCTTATTTAGAAATATATTTTTCTTTCATTTTTATTCACTGATTTATTTTTGGATTAGGAGGTATATTTTAATAGTATAACAAAACATATATTTTAGCCCTTATAAATTGATATTAAAAGAAAATAAAGGAGCATTTTACCCAAAATAAAAATATTTCATTCTTAATATATTTAGAAATATATTTGTGCTTCATTTTCTATATTATTTTTATTTTTGTATATTGATATTTATATGTTTGCCTTTTCAATTGGACTAAGAATAAAAATTTTCAATCCTACTTTGATATTTATTTATAAATATATTAAATTTATATTTTTATGATTTATATAATTTTTTTATTACAAAGTAAATATTTTCTAATAATACATTAATATTTATATGTTTTCTCGACTAATTGGATATTTAAATAGAATATAAAAGCACTTGACTAAAAATAATAATTTCCCCCAACTATTTCGATATTTATGTAGAAATATACTTTTCGTCAATTGTATTATTGGTACATTTTAAAATATGGTTTATATACATTCGAATAATAAATTGCTATTTATATTTTTGCCCTTATGTTATGTTATAATAAACTAAATAAGCAATTGACTAAAAATAAATTTGTTAATTTAATCCATATTTAGATATAACTTTTTCTTTCATTTTCATCAATTGAATTATTCTTAAAGTACAAATTATATTCAAGTAGTTAAACAGTATATTAATAATTATATTTTTTAATTTACTATTTAAATAAAATAAAGAAACACTTTACTTAAAATAACAAATTTCTATTTTTACTTACATATTTATTTAGAAATATATTTAAATTTTATTTCCATTATTATTTATATTTTTAGATTATAAAGTATACGTTTATAGTTATTATTTATATTTTTGCCTTTCCAATTTAAAATAAAATATATGAGCACTGGACTAAGATTAAAAAAATAATTCTAACTATTAAATTTATTTATAAATATATTTTTATTTTCATCAAATATATAATGTTTTATTTAAAAGGTATATACTTTAAAATAGTACATTATAATGTATATATTTATTCTTTAATTTTCTATTTAAAATGAAATAAAGGGGCATTAAAAAATATTTTTTCATATTTTATTTCGATACAGATTTATTTTTTAAAGATTTTTCGTGAGGCAACTTTTTTGTATTTACTTTTTTGTAAATTACAATTTTTTGAGCTTCATTTTGAGCATAATTTTTTTAAGAAAAGAACATATTTTTCAATAGTGTATTGATATTAATATGTTTTCTCCTCTAATTTGATATTTAAAATAGAAAAAAGCACTGAGCTAGAATAATAATTTCTCATTCCAATTTTATTATTTATTAATAATATATTTTTGGGCTATAAAGTATTGGGATGTTAGGTTTTAATAATTAAAAAGTATTATATTATATATGTGTTTTCTTTTTCTAATTAATATTTAAGTAAAATATAGAAGCAATAGACTAAAAATTAAAAATCTCACTATTATTATGATCCTTATTTAGAAATATATTTTTTTATCATTTTTATCAATTGATTCAATTTTGAAAAACAAAGTATATTTAAGTTGTTAAACATTATAATAATATGTATATTTGTGCCTTAGCAATTTTAATATTAAAATAAAATTATTGAGCGCTTTAATCAAAATAAAAAAATAAATTTTAATCATATATTTATTTAGAAATATATATGTGTTTCGTTGTCATTGTTAATTTTATTTTTAGATTATAAAGTATACGTTTATAGTTTAATAATATAGTAATAATTATATTTTTACCTTTCCAATTTAATATTTAAAAACAAATAAATTGATAATGGACTAAAAATAACAATTTCCCATTCTTACTTTGATATTTACTTATAAATATATATTATATTTCAATTTGATCAACTATATAATTTTTGATCTAAATGTATTTATTTATAAATAGCATATTAATTTGTATATATTTTCTCTTTTAATTTGATATTTATATTAAAAAAGGAAACAATAAGCCTTAAATAACTTATTTGAAAAATATTTTTTTTTAATTTTACTTATCGTTTTATTTTTGGATTATAATGTATATTAAAATAGTATATTAATACTTTTATTTTTTGCCCTTTTATTAAATAATAAAATACAATAAAGAAGTATTCAACTCAAAATACGAATTTCCAATCCTTACTTCAATGTTTATTTTAAAGTATATTTGTGTTTCATTTCCATCAATATTTTTATTTTTGGATTATAAAGCGAATTGTTATATGTAGTTGAATAATACAATATATTTATATTTTTTCCTTTCCAATTTGATATTTACAGTATAAATGGGGTCTGCACTAAGAATAAAAATTTCCTACTCTTACTTTTATATTAATTTATAAATATATATTATGTTTTTATTTGTATCAAATATATAATTTTTTGCTTTAAAGGTATTTATTTTTAAATAGTATATTAATTTTATATGTTTTCCCTTCTAATTTTATATTTAAAATAGGATAAAGAAGCAATAGGCCTAAAATAAAAAATGTTCATTATTACTTCGACACCTATTTAGAAATATATTTTTCTTTCATTTTCATTTATGGTGTTATTTTGGCATTACAGGGTATATTTAAATACTATAATAATACTTATATTTTTGGCCCTTTTATTCAATATTAAAATTTAATAAAGAAGTATTAAACTAAAAATACAAATTTCGTATTCTTACATTTATATTTAGTCAAAAATATATTTGTGTTTCATTTACATTATTATTTTATTTTTCTATTTTAAAGTGTATGTTTATAGTTGAATAATATATACTTTATCTACTTTTTTTTCTTTTCAATTTTATATTTTAATTTTACTGGGGACTGGACTAAAAATAAAAATTTTCCATTCTTACTTTGATATTTATATATAAATATAATATATTTTTATTTTCATCGTCTATATAATTTTTTGCTTAAAATGTATTTAATTTCACATATTATATAGATTTGTATATGTTTGCTATTCTAATTGTATATTTAAAATTTAATAAATAAGCAATAGACTTTAAATAAAAATATCTCATTATTTCTTCGGCACTTAATTAAAAATATATTTGTGTTTCATTTAGATTATTATTTTAATTTTTGGAATACAAAGTGTATGTTTAATATTATATTATATTATTATATTTATCTTTCTTATTTGGTATTTAAAATAAAATAAATTGGCACTGAACTAAGAATAAAAATTACATTTGTTGTATGTTATATTTTTATTTTTAACAATTCTATATTATTTGCTTAAAAATTATATTTTTTTAAATGAATAATTGATTTATTAAAATAATCACTAGCCCATTTCCTTACTCTTTATAATGATAAACCGATTTATAAATACCATTTTTATAAAACGTTGTGTCTTTTAGGGCGAAATATTTACCAATAATTAAATTTACAAGTAATTATCTAATGGCAGTAAATTTTATAGTCGTTTCAAGAGAATTTAAAAAAAATATGGAATGTAAAATTGGATTATCCATCTTAATGCATTATTTATTTTCTGAATGTCTCACAAAGTACGATTTTGCATTATCTTCATATTAACTAACCCTTGCTGTTTCTCAAGTATCGCTTAATTTAGTCACGTTTTAATCGCACAAAATTTATCTTAGCTGTAATTGTTTGGCATTTTTCAAAAAACTTACAGTGGACAATAAATGATGCCTATATTACGCAAATCATTATTTTCTGGAGATACCGAGTTTTTATAATAAGTTCACGCTTTTGCTCTAAGGTTAAGCTTATAAAGCAAACATGGTCAAAATATACTTAATTGGTAAATAATAAAAAATAAAATATTAGTGCTTCAATTAACAAAAACGTATTTGTGATACATGCTAGGACCGGCCTTCATTTCTAATTACATATTAATGAGATGTCAGCTTAATCTCTCTACTTCCCTTTAATCTATTTTTAATTTGTCGCTTAAAACTTCACCTCTCTAATTTATGTAGATGTACAATAGTTACTAGAGAGATTAATAAATTATTTATCGATAACTCCCGCCGTTCCTTTGGCACATTATATTTTTTTACTGATATATCCAGAATCACTGTAGCACCAGTAAACCAAAAACACGAATTTCTTCAGCGTCTTTCTATGCTCACTAACCTCTTGTGTCTTTTGAAAGCGGTGACAAAATCCCTCGATTCTAAAATTCATTTCTATGTAGTCTTTACCGACTTTCAAAAAGCATTTGATATAGCTACTTTTTCGAAAATTAAGAAACTTGTCTTGTTAATTTTTATTCGATTATTTCGCTGATATTTTTGTAATATCTAATATAGGTAGTATACTAATCAATATTTTTTGTAATAATACACAAACCCTTATTTTTATTGATTTAAATATTTTAATTGCAAATTTAAATAGTTATTTATCTGGTAATCAACCACCTGTTGGTCATACTATGTAAATGCAAATTCTACTATCGCGATTTGATACGTAAACATTTTACGATAACCGATTAAAATAATTTATTTACATTGCTAATGACTAGTATTTATCTCTATTCGTTCTGGATTTATAAAAGTAATTAAAATATCCGTTCGAATGGCACTCGTTACACTAATTATGTCATAATTTAATTAACGGGGGCATAATTAATTTTAGAATTTAAATCCAAAAGGGATTCAATAATCGAGCTAACCAAATTTATTTTAATATGTATGATAAATATATTTTTTCTGGATATTTGTATATAAAATTTTGAAACTAATCTACTAATAAATATTATATAATGTGCAATATAAAATAATATTAAGTGCTTAATATTATTTTATATTGCACATTTGAGTTTATTATAACAGTTCTGATTTTTAATATCAATAAAGATATGTTATTGATAATTAATTGAAATTATTTATTAATTATAACAGTATTACTACAATTATCTTATTAGTTTAATTTTTTGACCTACACCCAAACTTCTTCAGTTGTCTTATTAAAAGTTTTACAGTTATTTTAAAAAGCAAAACTTATTTTGCTTACATATGTTAAATTATAATTATTAAATTAATGCAGTAATCAATTATAGTATTTTAAACAATAATTTGTAAAAAAACATTTTTCAATCGCTACGCTCACAAGGTTTATTTTAAGCACACAAAGATATTAAATTATTAAAGCCTGGGCTTCTTTAACTATGGGGTCGCTTAGCGAAATCTTGGGTACGCGAGATTTTAATGTAAAATATTTAACTTTATCGCAAAAATTATTATAGGTCACTTAAAAGCGCTAAAAACACAGTTTCGTAAATATTTTATAGCAAATATTGATTTCATAAAGTAATCTCTGATTCAAAAACCATTTTTGATTGGCTTGAGTGAGATTGATCACCTGCCATATAACGCTCAACAGGAATTTTCTGAGCTTTCGAGTGACTCAAGCTTAAAACTAGATTTTTCAAAAAAGCCCTTGACTGAATTCTGGGTCGAAACTAGAACTGATTCCCACAAACTCTGATATGGCATTAAGTGTTTATTACACCAGATATTTATGTGAAATTACTTTTTTAGCTTTAACACATATTAAATACCAATATCGTTCATCGCTAGAAAATGTTAAAGACTGTCAAATATTGCAGCAAAATTTAATTTATTATCCAGTAAAAAAAAGCTCATCCGTCTCATTAAAAAACGATTTTTCCCTTTAATTTTTGTATAATTATAATTTATACCAGCGACGATATATCTTGCTCAATATATATGTTATTGCAAAAAATGCAGTTTTGTTAATAAATAAGGCATAGAAATTTTGCAATTTTTAATTATATATTTTTGTATGTTTCTAACCAAATTCTAAAACTATATTTTTCATATGTATGTATATTGTTACCTAATCAAGAAATCAGCACAAAATATTTATATATTTATTTTATATTTATCTGGGGCCGCGAAGAAACAATCAAAAAGCAATCATAAATGGGGTCGTGATTGAAAAAAGTTTAAGAAGCCCTGCTTTAAACAATAGATACTTGCATTTCCCACCAACTGATTGCACGACATAGCCACATCGCAACCAAGCGCATCAAATTGCAATTTCGCAGCAATCAAATTAACACAGAATCAGTCAATAAACTACTGCCTTTGATCTCTCTGAATTTTCACCCTTTCAGAACTGCCCGCATTTTAGGACACTCAAAAGGATTAAATTTAGATAAATCATTTTAATATAATGTCACTATTCTATAATGTCCGCTTTTAACTAAATACACGTTTATGTATTGTGATTGTAACCACAATATGATTTAACGCAATTTATAATTGCACAATTTGTGTAATTAATATTTATTGTTTCATAGCAATGAAAAATAATAAAAATATTATCATTAATTCAAAGTAGGATAAAGTGATTTATCGATAATATGATGAGAATTTTTTACATCAATAGATAGTAAATATATTTTATAAAAAATAAAACAATACTAAGCCTTTAGTGAAACTTAAATTTAACAAATAACAAATATCTAAAATCAAGTGTTATTATTTTATGCTTACTTATTCACACCTTGAATAACTATAGACAACTCTTGATATATTTATTTTTGTATTTTATTTGTTTCCACATTACATTATGATTATTATAAAAACAATAATTATAAAATTAAGCATTTAAAAAATAAATAAAAACAGTTATATATACATATATATAAAAAAGATGAGCACTATTCAATATTTTTTCCTATTATTATTAATAATTTATTTATTAAAAATTGCATTGCAGATACATAGAATAAAAATTCTCGGATCTTTATTTTATAAATAAATTTATTCTCTTACAAAAATAATGTTGGTGGCCCGCAAGATTTCAATTTATGATTTGTTGTCGAAAAGGTTGGCGACCGCTGCTCTAGTGCAGTCTAAAACTTGCAGCCGAAAATCATAAATCATTGATGCGCTGTCAATGATTTGCAAATTCATTGAGTAGACGCAACGTTAAGAATGCAATGAATTTGATCCCAATGCTTCTGTCGCAAATACGGATACGACCTGTATTCCCTATTGTAGTGATATATCCTAAATCGTCCTTTAACTCTCAACAACAAGGAGTATTTCTCTTCACTTGAATTTCAGAATATGTAACTATTATATATTCGAGAACGCTACAAATTATATCGTACAGAGCGCGAATTTCCAATAAATTATTGAAGTGATACGCGCTCCTCATACCGAAGCCGAGCATACTCGACGCCTAGTCGAAAATTTTGGCAATGTTCATAAAAAAATTCCATCCCTACTTGATCGTCATTTTCATAATTATTAGGATAATTCTGCATGTTATCTTCCGTAAGAATTTTTTTTAAGAACAGAGATGAATTTATTTATTTGCCATTAAATATTACAAATCATAAAAAAATAAAAGATGGAATATAAACTATTATCTTTCTGCATATCCCTCATACACACACACATTTTTAGGTTGTTATTTTCACGAGTCGTTAGCGTTAATGGTGGAGAGGGGGCGAATTGCTAAAATGCCGTGTGTCGCGCTGCAGTTTGGTAAATGAAGGGTGTCCATACGTTCGCACAATTAAACTGGGACATCCATTTCACTGCGGCGCTCGTAGCTTATTTCCGGGAATTCCTGGAATCACGTCACTTCGCCTCTTCTCTCCGGACGCGACCTGTCTTCTTAAAACTTTTCAACAGCAGCGCCCAACCTTTTTGTTTTGTTTGACTACGGCTCGACACATGGGTAAATAAAACTTTGCGTGCGTCATTTCCATGTCAGATAACAACATAAGTCAATATGTCGAGGTACTAATTTAAAAACAAAATCCTAACAAAGAGGTTTACATATAAAACTGTTCCGTTTACTCTGCAGATTTATTTATTGATGTTATAAATATGTTACAAAAAAGTAACAGGAAGTATTTTTTTGTTACATAAATACTGCAATAGAAACAATATTCTTTATTTATAAAATTTATTTGGAGAGTATAGGTATAAGTGATATAGTTTTAAGATGGTTTAATAATTACTTATATAAAAGAAAACAAAAAGTTAAAATAAATAATGTATATTCTGAAGAGAAATTAGTGTCTTATGGAGTACCACAAGGGTCTAAATTAGGACCATTGTTATTTGTTTTGTATATTAATGATATAGTTAATAACGTGAAAAAATGTAAAATTCATCTATTTGCGGATGACACATTAATGTATTGCATAGGTGATAACATTAAAGAAATTGTAAATAATTTAAATAATGAATTAAGTATATTAGAAATATGGTTAAAGAATAATGTACTTAAATTAAATGAGAATAAAACTAAATGTATGTTTATTAATTATAAAAATGTGTTAGATAATAGTACCAAAATAGTAATAAATAACTCTAGTATAGAAATAGTGGATAATATAAAATATTTAGGAGTAATTGTTGATACAAAATTAAATTTTAAAGAACATTGTAATTACATATTAAAAAAAATTAGTAGAAAAATAGGTTTATTATCTAGATTAAGAAATATATTAAGTATAAATACAAAAAAAATAATTTACAATAGTATAATATTGCCCATTTTAATTATTGTGCAACACTATTAAATATGTTAAATAAATTAGACAAACAAATGTTGCAAAAATTACAAAATAGGGCAATGAGAGTAATTTTAAATAAAAATAGATTAACTAATTGTAAAAGTATGATTGATAGATTAGAATGGTTGAATGTTCAAGAAATATTGAGTATGAATGTTTTAGTATTTATATATAAGTTAGAAAATAATATATTACCAAAATATTTTAATAAGTATTTAATAAGAAATAAAGATGTACATAAATATAATACTAGAAATAGAGAAAATTTAAAGAAAATTAAGTATAAGAAAACGAGTACGGCTAGGGGAATTATGTACGGAGGTTTTGATTTATATAATAGTCTTCCATGAGAAATCCGAAACAGCAAAAATATAACGGGTTTCATAAATGGAATAAAAAAACACCTTCGTACATATAGAAATAAATTATAATATTAAGACTTTATTATTATATATTTTCATTTTTTCTTTCTGTTATGTATTTTTTATATATTTTTATATATGTTTACTAAATTTGTTAGATGTAAAGATTAGCTATTAAGCTAAATAAATTAATAAAATAAATAAAATAAAAAATTAATACCTAACGCTGCTTTTTAAAACCATTAAATGTTTAACAAAAATCTGCTGTCTCTTTATTGGAAGTTTTTATAAAATCGTTGAGTTTTGGAAAATACTCATATATAGTTTTTAATGCGTTCCAACAACAAGTCGATTTTTTTCGATTTTCAACTTTAAATATATTTTCGAGTTGCAAATTTGGTTGTTCAAATAAGTATCAGTTAGGTAAGCAACATTAGCTAATCAAAAAAAATCGATTTAATAACAAAGTCGGTACTATCATACAATTATTCACTTTTAAACACCATTGAAATTAGCTGCACTTTTATATTATATGACATAACTTAAATTCTATTCTTGATCACATAATTCGATAGATTAATTTTTTTAATATTCATGTAGTTGAAAATAATTTAATATTTAAATATTCGATTGCGAATCCTAATTGGTGAGCTTTGATCATAATGTGTCGCGAAAAGTTTTTCTTTACATATAACAGTATTTCGCATTAAATTGGCAATTTGATTGGCTCCGAGGGTATGAGGCTATTAGCCTGGTTAATAGTGGCGCTTCTCTGAATTGCACTATATTCATTACGGTACGTATCTTTTTCAAAATGGCTGCGGCCCGCGCCGGCGAACCGGTAATTCCGGTTATTGCATTCGGCCCACGTCTCTCTTATACGGCCCGGTTCCCCTTTGGCTGCGGGCCCTCTATCTCTCTGGGCCCCCGCGCTCGTTTGGGGCCCCCACACGTGCGCGGTGTGAAAACTCAAAAATAATTTTCAAAAACTACATTTTCACACCGAGCGTAAAAAGTGCACCTTCGGGGGTTGGTTTACTCGCCAGTTGCGACTGAATTTGCCGCAGAGCTAGAAAGGTGAGCTGTTCTATGTGCTATGCTTAAAAGAGAAAAAAAATATATCGTGCATGCACTGGATCGTTGAATATCTACTTAGGTTTGTCTATGATGTGCTTGGATATGGCTTACTAAGTTTTCGTGTATAGTTAGATATAATACAACAATTATTAAAGTTAAAATGACAAGAAAATTTCGCTATCTGTGATACTTACGGTGAAGTTTAAAACTTTAAAACAAGCATCTTTAACGCTTGCTTATCTTCCGGGCTTTTCTTAACCATTTCATAAAACTGCTAAAATTCGTCAAAAAAATTCACAATAATGAATTTTTAATTTCGAACAATCAAATATTCGGTTAAAAAAATCATTGAGAAATAAAATTATTGACGAACAGTTTGACTTTCACAAAAAATACTTACGCGGCACAAATGTGCTAATTTTAAAAAAGAGTACGGGCTTTTTAATGTTAGATCTTTTAACACATTGCATGACGGTTTGATTCACAAACTATATAAATACAAAAACACGGTTATATTTGCAAAATAGAAGCTATGATTAATTAACACTCGATAAAGTTTGCTTTGACCGTTTCTCTTTATCTTGTACCTAAGCGTTATCTTGAAATTCAAATTAAAAAAAAAATTATCCATGTATTTTTAAGCTAACATTCCTTAACTTATCGCGGATAAATTGCAGATAATTAAAATCCACAAAAATAAAACATGGTCTATTATATTCACAAGGACAAAATTTTCCACCACCTTTCCAAAATCAACAGGGCAATAATGTATAATTGAAAATTAGCGTTTAATACCAGGGCTTACACCTGGACTTCAAGCTTTAATTTAATGAACACATAATATAAACTTTGCTCTAAAGGGCTTGCCGCCATTGTGGTCCTCAGCGCGCTTACTACAAAAAATAAAATCTTGCTATACAAATAATTAATCAGACACATATTCCTGTCCGGTGTGGAGTAACACTAGTAATACTATTTTACTCATCATACTTATTTAAAATAAAGCTATGAAAATAAAATATATAATATACATTTTTATACTTATCCGATAACTTATTGATATTATTAATTGCCTTTAAATAAAAATAAGTCAAATTATATTATTGTTCTGCTACAAAATACTATTAAAATAATTTGCGCAACCACATTAACCCACTAATCAAATATATCGTTTTATGTGCTTTTCCTTAAATTTTTACTTTATTATACTTAGGGATAACTTATTATTATTTTTTTATTTTTTAATTGTAAACAATGAAAATGTTATAAACCAGTATTGTGTATTTAATATGTCTGTATACTATTCTACCCATGAATAAAAAAAACGCATATCGGAAACTACGATAAAAATAAGTTTAATAATACAAATATAAGCACACATATAGAGTATCCAATTCGAGTAATCGAGTACTCGATACTCGAGTATATTTGTCTATTTTTCAAGTACTTGATAATCGAGTATTTTGAAAATTACTCGATTAATACTCGAAATAAAAAAAATTTGAAATATTTCAGAAACAAAATTAACTTTAACTCGGTCCGGTAAAGGTTAACGTCTTGCTTTTATTTGGCGTTTATGCCCGAAGTCCCGAGTTAGAGCGGTTACTATCAGGTATAATTTTTTCATAGTTCCATAGTTGCATAGTTCCGGTCGTCGGCTATGTTAGTGGGTACGACGGAGAAATTTCTTTTGTGTTTTCTGTTCGACAGTCCCGACTTATCTAATTTATGGCAATGAACAATATGAAATATCAACAAAAATTTTTTTTAGGTTTTATGACTATGCAGTTGTAGCGTAAAATGTTGTCAATTGTTTATACTGATCCCTCAGCTTAAAATATAAATCAAAACAATTGTGTGTTTTAAAGGCATTTAAAGTAAAGTCAGTTCTTTGCGAACCGTTTAGCTCTAGAGTGAAAGGGATTCACCTAAATACATCTTCGAAGGATATAGATTTAAATTCTTCGCATCAATCAGAAGGAGTAGAATATTGTATATTGTTAACAAAAAAAATCTATTCAAGAAGAATTACAAAATGCTATTTTGTCAATAGTCGAAGGAAATAAGAGAAAAGCAGAGAAGGGAATGAAAGAAGAGAACATAAAAAGAGAGTTCAAAAAATTTTATATCTATAAAAAGCGAACAGATATAAATTAGAAGCCTTATCCAACGCGTTAATGACAATAAGACCAACATCAACAGCAACGGAAAGGGTTTTTTTCATAACGGGAATAATAAAACCAAAGGTTCGCAGTAATATTAAATTCGAGACACATTTTGCATTATTATTTTTAAAAAGTATGTTCTTGAAGTTAAAATAATTGTAAAAATTAACATACTAAGTATTTTATTTATTTATTTATATGTGTACGAATTTGAATAATAGCTATTTTGGTACATTTGGTAAATACTCGAAAGTACTCGAGTACTCGAATATTTTAAAATTTTAATATTCGATACTCGAGTAGTTGATGGTTCGAATAATTGGAGACTCTACACACATAGCTTTACAGGCTAAAAAGCATATACTAATGGTTTAAAATTTTCAGAAAATCGTACTATACTTTTACTTTTATCTTATCTCCTTTCTTTTTCTTTCACCTAATTATTATAGATTTTTTTAATATTTTACATTAAAATATATCTATTAACGTTTTATTTTATATTAATTTTATCATATTGTAGTAAATAACAAAATTGTTAGCGTATTATATATAATGGTATGCTTTAAAATAAATATTATTCTTAAATGAAAGTTTTATAAAAAAAAAACAGAATACAAAAAAAAAACTAAACATAATATACAAAGCCTGTTTCTAAAAAAAATAAATAAATGTTTAGTAATGAAATCTATTTCTCTCTGAAGAAGAAATACTAATAAATAAATAATATTAATAAAATCGGTTTCTTTGTATAAATAAATTTTATATAAAATTTCTTTTTATATCGCAAAAAAATATGTGCACAACAATAGAGCTTGAAACTAAACACCGTTGAAAAAGATGCTAAAAAGACGCAAACATGCTCGTTGGAAATGTACTCGAGGATTTTGAAAGGGCTTTTGAAATAGAAGATGAATATATAATGTTGAAAAAGGATAGTATAGACATATAGGCACTTCTATCTTATATATTACACTAATATAAAGCGTAATTTAAACAATGACGCTTTATAAAACAGCTCTCAAAAAATCGTGATATTAAAACACACAAGAAAACGTAAACAATAACCATCTTAAACTATTAATTATTATAAAATCATTTGTCGGCAATTAACAATAAATTGTACTTATTTAAACACGTAATTTAGAAACATAAAAGATTTTTATGCTCGACATAATGTATCCTTATTTATATGAGATTAGTTTTGTGTTTTAGACATTAGTCAGATGGCTCTCACGTGGTAATTTAATTTGATTTGCAAAACAAAGTTTTATTTTTAGGCAGAAATAAACATATGTTGTCAAGTTTATTTATTAATTTAGACTAGATTGGAAAACTCAGTTTAATGGTTAACATAAGCGATTTAAATTTGAGTCTATAAAAAGATTGAAAAACACTTTAACATTTAACAATAAAATTTAAGCTTTTAAAAATTAGCTGTTACTTTGGCAAGAAAAACGCACAAACACAACACAGATTTTCAGAATTTATTATAGTATAAATTTCCTATATTTTAAAAACATCATTTTGAAATCAATTGTACAATAAAAAAATATAACGGTTGGATGCTAAAGAACTATTATTAATTATTATGTTTATATAAGTTATAAAATAATATTTTTTAAGAATATTTTAATAAAACATAAAGTCGTTTTACGTGAATATTCTTAAAATAATTCGCAGAAGTATAAATTAAATGAGTGCTATAAAACGCAAAGTATCTTCGCGGTAATAAACACATACAAATCAAAATAACACATATAAATAAAAACATATGTAGCGATTGATAAATGTCTTTCACATTTCGTATATTATATATATTTTATAACTTAATCTTGATACTAATCGCACATTACCTTCTGCACTAGATTTTTTATATCTATTTTTTTTTTGTCGGATTTCGATTGATTGTCGAACATCTTGCTCCACATCTCTCCATCTCTGAAATTGAATATCGTTATTAAATATTTATATAATATCTCGTGAGTGTGTGTGTTCGCGATATAACAAAAACATTATTTTCATACATTTTTATGAGCGGCAAAGCCCCGTGATATATTCGCTTGTCTCGCGGCGAGACCCAAGTCAAAGCTTTTCGTTCGCCGTGAATAATGATGTGATGATATCTATCCATCATCGCGCGCTGTACAATCCCCTGCTTACATTGTTATAAATGGAAAAGGGGCGTGATGATATGCATTTATGTGCTGACTTCCGTGCAATTCGTGCTCGAAAAAACTCGAACGAGTCCCGCGGACAAATTCACTATTATGCCAAATATATACATATGTACCTATGTAGGATGATGTATGCTCTGCGAGTTCCTTTTCAAACAAGATTTTATCTTATGCGTATGATACATGCTCGGTTCACTCGAATAGTCTTTGAGAATTTTGAGTTTTTCCTAAATAAAAACACTTAGTAAATTACTCCACGTGACCTGGCTGGTAATTAATGGGGTAAAATTATTTTTATTATTTTATTATTTTTTTTATTATTTTTTCGATTAAAAAAATTAAAAGATATAAACCGGATCAGATCCTCGTAGCTAACATTAAATAAATAAATTTTCAATGCCAGCGTATTAGGGAGCCGTATGGCCACAGCTATAGGCGAGTCGGCAAGTGCGGATGTCCTAGCCCTAACTGCCATCAAAAGAGGTCTCGATCGTGATTCTCGAAAATGTTCCGGAACCCAAAACTGGAATTCCTCGAGAATAGCTGGATTGTCGACAGCACCTTTTAGTAGTTTGAAAAAATGCTTAGCGACATACAGCTTTCTGCGAGAATTCGGCGAATCATATCCCAACGCTCCTAAAAGAAAGGCGCTGGGATATAAGAACGGATAATAACCAAATGTCTTTTTGTAAAGGTATCTTAAATACTTTTTTTGAATTTTTTCTACTAAAAGGGAATATTTGGCTATTCGGGGATTCCAAATTATAGATCCCGATTCAAGAATGCTACGAACTAAGGTGTCATAGAGGATGCGAATAACTGACGGATCGTCAAAGTGAAAGGCATTCCTCATAACAAAGCCGAGCATCTTGGAAGATTTATCACAGACGTCGTGTATGTGTAGAGAGAACCTCCATTTGCTCTCGAAAGTGATTCCGAGATCTTTAATGGAAGTTTCTCTAGTCAAAATGTTACCACCGAGATGGTAGAAATAAGCTGATGGCGAACGGGATCGAGAAATGACACAGTATGGCACTTTCCGACACTAAAGGGCAGACGGTTAACGGAAGCCCATCTCCACAGAGAGTCTAAATCACTTTGTAGAGAGAAGGAGTCCGCAACAGATCGAATGCATTTATATAATTTTAAATCATCTGCGTACAGAAGAAAACTTGAATTTTTAATTGCTGTATTTATGTCATTAATAAATAACACAAAAAGCAGAGGTCCCAAATTGGATCCTTGAGGAACCCCCGAAGGGGTAAAATATTCCTTATATTTTGATAAGCAACTTTGTTGCTAATCAAAATATAAGTTGCTAGTCAAAATAGAATATATTTTGATTAGCAACTTTGCATAGCTTTTTTTATTAAAAGTAAAAAAAAATCTGAAACTCAATGATTTGATGGTAATAATCATATGCTTAGAGTAGGGCTTCTTAAACTTTTTTCATTCACGACCCCATTTATGATTGTGAGTTTCTTTGCGACCTCAGATAAATATAAAATAAATATTTAAATATTTTGTGCTGATTTATTGATTAGGTAACAATATACATACATATGAAAAAATATAGTTTTAGAATTTGATTAGAAACATACAAAAATATAAAATTAAAAATTGCACAAAAAATTGTAAAATTGTATTTATTATAGTTACAAAATTTCTATGCCTTATTTATTAACAAAACTGCATTTTTTGCAATAACATATATATTGAGCAAGATATATCGTCGCTGGTATAAATTATAATTATACAAAAATTAAAGGGAAAAATCGTTTTTTAATGAGACGGATGTGCTTTTTTTTACTGGATAATAAATTTAATTTTGCTGCAATATTTGACAGTCTTTAACATTTTCTAGCGATGAACGATATTAAGATTTAATATGTGTTAAAGCTAAAAAAGTAATTTCACATAAATATCTGGTGTAATAAACACTTAATGCCATATCAGAGATTGTGGGAATCAGTTTTAGTTTCGACCCAGAATTCAGTCAAGAGCTTTTTTGAAAAATCTAGTTTTAAGCTTGAGTCACTCGAAAGCTCAGAAAATTCCTGTTGAGCTTTATATGGCAGGTGATCAATCTCATTCAAGGCAATCAAAAATGGTTTTTGAATCAGAGATTACTTTATGAAATCAATATTTGCTATAAAATATTTACGAAACTGTGTTTCTAGCGCTTTTAAGTGACCTATAATAATTTTTGCGATAAAAGTTTTACAATGATGTTTCTCGATTATAAAATTGTCGATACTGGAAAACATTTCGAGCGAATCCTTTTCTACCCTACTTTTCTAAATGTTGATCTTTTTAATTGAACTTTCAATTTTATCATTCGAAGTAAATATATCGTAAAATTGTTTCTTTTAAGAGATAAGTTGAGATCATTTAATTTTTAAAAAATATCTGACATATAACGCACATTTTTATATAGTAAAAATTGTTTTTCTTTAAAAAAAATTTTTTTTCAAAAAATAATAATTTATGTTTATAAATTAATATGTGCTTAATGCGATGAATTATTGCAATAAAATCACTAATTGGGGTAATTCTGATTTAATTGCGGCTAACGCAGAATAGGATGTTACGAATAGCTACAACACTTGTAAAACTTTGCTTGAAAAGTCTTTAAAAGCTATTTACTTTGATATAACAAATACAGTTTTAGTCTCAAAATTTTGTTTCAATTAAATATTACATTATCAATCGTTCGTTTTTGAATATTGTCAATCCAAATGGATCATATTGTACATCGACAAATTTATATTGTGCACAATGCAAACTTTGTGAAAGTAAGATCCTTAAAATAAAGTAAAAAGTGTAATATCATGCCTTAAAAATCGTAAAAAAAAAATTTATTCACTTTTATATAATGAATACATCCTTGACACCCCTTTAAATTGTGTATAACTCTTTACAAATACAATACATGGTCTGATCTAAATATTTTAGTAGATAGTTTTAACCGTAATTCTGAGAACCATATATAGGATTTTGTCATTTTTAATTCTTCACGTATGTTTTAAAAACGAATTGCAGGTTTAATTGTTCAGCCACGCTTAAGTCCCGATTCATAAAAAGGGTCCTAAATCTCAGATTGACTATTACAGGCCAATAGCTTTGATCTCATCACCTGCAAAATTATTTGAAATTGTTTTGCATAAATACATTTTTAATCATTGCAGGTGTATGCTTCTCGACCAACAACATGGTTTCCGTAAATCTCGATCCACTGTCACTAATCTAATGATTTTGTCTAACTATGTTTCAAAATCATTGGACTCTGGTGTACAAGTGGACGTCATATACACAGATTTTGAAAAAGCATTTGATAAAGTTAACCATGCTTTACTTGTAAAAAAGTTATCTAATTTCGGGTTTTCTGAAGATCTCATAAATCTATTCTCAAATTACTTGACCAATAGATATCAATTCGTCAAGTAAAATAACTCTTTTTCCGAACAATATAAAACCCCTACTGGAGTACCTCAAGGATCCAATTTGGGTCCATTGTAGTTTTTATTGTTCATTAATGACATAGAAACAGCAATAGAGCATTCAGATTTTTTATTATATGCAGATGACTTGAAAATTTACAAGAAAATGCATTCGATTTCTGATTCCCTCGACCTACAGGAGGATCTCAGCTCTATATGGAAATGGGCTTGCTATAACCAATTGCCTTTCAGTGTAAAGAAATGTCACACAATTTCATTTTCAAGGTCGTTAACGCCAGCAAAATATTCATACCATCTAGGTGGATATTTTCTGGTAAGGTTTTCTTCAACTAAGGATTTAGGAGTGACTTTCGAAGAACGTTGGAAATTTAGCCAGCACATTGCAGAGACTCATAGCAAATCCTTAAAAATGCTCGGTTTTATCTTGAGAAATGCGCGTTACTTCAGGAATACTTTAGTATTGCGCACTCTTTATGATACTCTAGTCCGCAGCATACTAGAAACTAGCTCCATCATTTGGATCCCAGGCGTAATGAATCAATGTAATGAATTGAAGCTGGAAAAAGTACAACGTAAATTTCTTCGATATTTATACTTGAAGGAATACGGGTATTATCCGTTCTTGTTTCCCAGTGCTTTTATTTTGGGAGCCCTGAGATACGTTTCTTTGTCGACTCGCAGAAGTGTTTATGTAATTAAACACTTCTGGAAATTTCTCAAGGGCATCGTAGACAATCCTTCAGTGCTCGAGCAGCTTCAAATGTGGGCTCCTGAAGGTGCTTATAGTTCTCGGTCGCGTCCACTATTCTTGCCTGTAAAGTCAGAACTGGAGCACTTGCCAACTCTTCTCTGTCCATAGAAATATTGACATTTTCTCTTGCACATATGGAGTTTTGGTTCAGTTCGTATGGGACAATGCACGCCTGTTGAGGTGATTTGTGTCTGTTATTTTATCTTGTTTTTTATGTTTTTACTTATATGCTTTGAGTGTGTGTGTGTAATTATACGTATATGAAATTGTATGTATGCAAACTATATATTTATATGTATTATGATATATTTATACTTTTGACTATCATGACGCATTAGGTTTACCTGTCAGGTCACGATGGTTATAATTTTAATAAATAAATAAGTGACCGTTATGAATAATTGTGTGATTTCGGCCTTTATTTGTCGTTTTAATTTTTTTTCAATAAATAATTTATTACCAATATTGTATATTTATTTACCAAATTCCAAAAAACGCGAATTAAGTAGAACTAACATAGTGAATATAATTTAATTGCATTTGCATATTGCTTATTATTTACTGAATATGTAGGAAATTATTGAACAAAAATGCTTTGAAACGGTTTAACGAATGTGGTTTTCTCAAATTAAAGCCAATAACTAAAAGACTTAACATTCTTCTATAAAATTTGATTTCTTTCTTAGATTAATTTAAAAGAACACTTGTTTTTCTTGTTTCATCTAATATTTTCTTATATCTGGACGAATCTCGAAAAATTAGGTTCCAAAATTATTATTTTTATCAATATAAAACGCGTTAACTAAATTTTGAGAGTGGACTTAATTTTCTGTATTTTTATCAATTTCTTCACTTAAAACATAAAAATATTTAAAAAATATAGACTTGTTTCAATTTGATAATAAAAAACTTTAACGATCGCTTAATTTGTTTCTTCTTTATTTCAATTAACTGCAATAAAAAAATTTTAATCGTCGATTTTCTTGTTGGAATATTATAATTTCTGCTCTTTCTGCGTATAGTTAATATTATAATATTCATATAGATAAGCGATGTATAACTATCATATAATTATATGGGTTTTGTAAATATTTTTAAATGGTTAATCATTCCTGTTGTGTTTGCTTCTTTATATTGTAAAAATTCTTTACAATTATCTACATTACAATATGTTCTTGGTATTTTTTAAGAGTTTTTTCGACACGTTAAGCTAATAATATGTTACCAAAGTTTCACGTGAAATAATCGTAGCGAGGTATCACTAGCATATATTTTGTGAATAATTTTTAAAGGTAGTTAAACATTCCCGTTGTATTTGACCCTTTATATTTTTTACAATTATCTACATTACAAATTTATTAACATTAATTTACAACAAAATTTGTACTTGTTATTCTTTAAAACATATTTCCATACTAATTATTTTGACATTTGAAAAATATTTTTCACATGCACATTTTCATATATTTTTAAATATTTGAGATAGAAAGTTTATATTACGTAGCTGGTAATATATAACCTTTAAAAATTCAGCTTTTTTTGATTTTAAAAAAAAAACTATTGTATACTTTTAAAACGTCAATACATTGATAATACAAAAAAAAGCTTATACTTAGTTGTTCCTTCTTTGTTTTTTAGAAGGGCTAATAAAATATGCTTATTAAGGACTTAAAATTCAATCCATAAAAAACGCACCAAATTAAAAAATACAAAAAATGCACTCACTTCTTCTACGATTTATTAGCACTTGATGTTTTATTAATACTAAAAATAAAAATTATAAATTAAATTTAAATATTACATGATATAATACTCTCATTGTGTTTCAGGTGATCTTTGTCTTACACAGAAAGATGAGGTTCTGGCCATTCGAGAGAGAAAATAAAAGACTAACGGTGGTTTCTGCTTCATTTGCTGTCATAAAATGTGAGTTTAAAAACCCAAATAAGATTTAGTTTTAACACATTACACGCGGGTATGTCGCGCAGTCGCCCAAGGTCGAAAGCGGCCGTATTATCGTTATATCGTGTATTACTACATATACTCATTAAAATTCATATAATTTTTGCATTTCTTATCGGATTTAAATGACTTATTTTTTTCGTACTTACCAGTATAAAAAATATAAATATTTATATATATGCATATATCTGTCAATTCAAACAGATTTTTTTGCAGCAAAAATAAATCCATTATTGTGATTTATATTCTATGTATAAATAAACACATTACTTGACGAAATAAATCAAGTATTCGAGTACTTAAAAACCTGGGTTGATATCCCTAGTTCTTACCAAAACAATTTCAATGAGAATGTCTAACATCAAAATTTTCAGTTAAAATAACAGATCCTTTAGCTAGTAAAATAATCGCGATATCTAAAACACTTGAAATTAAACCATCTCCCAAATAATTATACCCAGCTTTTATAGACCATAGTACTTGTCGTTGTGCCCAACTTGGACCATATGCCTTTTTTCTTTGCTTTAAATGATAATTAAGCGACAGCAAAGAATTGCGATTTTTTTTCATTACACTGGTGCTTTGATAGAATTTTATAATAATTACAAAAACGCGGGTTTCCTATATTTGCAAAAGGACATAGAATCGTCAGTACAACTGGTGTATCTTTATATAAATCTATAAAATTGTTTTACTGTTTTAACATTAGCGAAATTTTCGGCACTCAAAAATATATTAATATCATATTTTATTAAGTGATTAAGATTAATGTCTAAAATTCACTTGCACCTACGCCATATATCGCAGCTCTCTAGAGGCAATTGATCAACCAAATGGCGTACACTTAATTGCATATACACACACACATACACAATAATAATTACATAATTATATTTATGCCCAAATGGGGTGCATCCTCCTGGCGCAGTGTTTGGCTATATCTGGATAAAGTTTGCCGGTGCAAAACAGTGGCGACTATGCCATTTTACCGTTGGTAGTGTGCAGAAAACTCACGCACGTGTAATAAATACCCCTGCTCTATGTATAGTTAATTAAAGTGGGACATAACGAAGCGAACGTGCAAAACGGGGCGAAATAAACGTGAATATCCTAAGCGATTACAAGAGGCGGGCTGACCTTATATGAGACGTTAGGTTTCTTAAGGTCTAAATAGCCGGAAATATCTAATGGGTAGGATAAAAACATAACATGACGTTAAATGTCAACGAGTTTTATAGACCGCGGTCATGTACCATCAATATATCGATGCCCAATTTAAATTGTTGTATAGATTTATACTTTATATACTTTATACGTTATGGAACTCAAACCTGGACCATTCAGTAGTTTAAGAAATTTTCAGCGAGAACCCAGAAAAGACCCACATAATTTTTTGAGCAGAAGCAATTTTTATTTTTTTAAATTTTGCAAGTTTTGGTAGTGTATTCTTTGCCGCTATTTCTTTTAAACTTTCTGACGTTTTTGGTATAGTTATGTTCATTTCTTATTCTCTTTCTTTTTTTTATTTTCTCTTGCTCCATGCCTGGAGTTTTTGGATTTTCATAAAAAAATGCTTGCAGAAAAATCATTGTGAGATTCATCAAAAGATGATAACTGTCTTATTTGTTTCCATTTTTTTTCCAAATTTAACGGTAGTATGACCATAAAATACCTTAAAATAAGTTTATTAATATATACACGTGATTAATATATATTAATTAACTGAGTCAAATTAAAAAAAAATATTTAGCTTAGCAATGATACAAGCACTAAGTCGCGGTAGCTGACATGCAACAAACTGACTTAGTCCACTATCAAAATAAACAAACAAAATGAACATTGTAACAATACACTGCGTATAACAGATCAAATTTTTATTAATCTTAATTTTTCATCATATTATATTTATTTAAAACAGTGTGACACGAAATAATAATATTAAATCACTTTTCCAATTTCTTGACTTTCTTGGCCACATTCATAATTATGGGGTTATATAAGAAATATATGGCATTTTCCTAAAATGATATGATTAATTCACGGCAGCCGGTCAAAGGAGCGTGCGTCAAATAAGCGCCGTCATATAAGCGCTGCATTATAAGCGCTGCGTCATAAGAGCGTTTACCAAAGTAGCGCTATCACAAAATAGCGTGCGTCAAATGCGCAGAGTCATATGAGCGCTTAAAAAAAGAGAGCACGTCATAAGAGCGCAAAAACAACTTGATATATATCAAGTAATGAATATTTTAGGAATTATCTATACAAAATATAAGTAATTGTAAGAAATTTACTAAGAATTAAAATTCACGAGACATAGGCGGTAAAATTAGTATTTTATGTGCCAGAGCGCAATGACGATTAAAATGATTAGACAAAAAAAATATTATCATTTATTAATTATTACGTACATACAAAAGTATGGCTCCCCATCCCCATACATGCGATATATGCATATCAGTGTCGTGCGGTAACTTTGAAACAGGGCATGCGGTTAGGGGGGATAGGAACAAAAACTATATTTTTAAATTTATTACAATTTAAGTGAAGCTCGTAAAAAGCACTAATGCTCTCAACCTCACATATGCGCTACTATACAATTAAAAAAATTTAGTAATGAAAATCTTATCGATGATTTCTTCAGTGCTCAATTTAAGGCAAATGTTGAATTAAATAATAAAAAAGTTACTGCAAACAGATATATTTCCAAGCTAATTGACGTGATTTGCTTTTTATTTAAACAAGAACTTTTTTTTCAAGGACACTCTAAAAATATACTGATTATATAATGCGGTTATTGCTAACTTTTGTAAGAAGGAGCGTCGAATAAAATTAATTTTCAATAAAAATAAATACATAATATGTTTATAAAATAAAGAAAATAAATTTCAAAATATAGTTTTGTTCAGCCCCCCTAACCCCCATATTATCAATATGTAATAAAAGTATATATTTTTTACTATTTTCAACGAAAGAACGTCATTTAAAAATGCCGTTAATTTGGCACATATAAATTAGATTTAAATAATATAAAGCTTGAAATCATCGACATTATATTTTTAGAAGGTCAACAAGTCAACAACAAAGGTGACCTTCATGTCACTCTCGCATTAAAATATTAAAAATAAGCAAACAACTTGCATTAAAATAATTGGAATTAGAGATAAATATTTTTAAAATAGACAAATTGTCAACCTTGATACAAAATATTTTTTTTGTAATCTGAGATGCACGACATTTTAATCGTTATGGTTTATATGAACATAACACGAATCATAACCTTGAACTCGTTTGAACTTGTTTATGCATCTCGAAATATTTAAAAAAAATTCAGTAGCAAATGACATTAGTCATTAATGATCGTGTTACATTTTTCTCGAATAAATGTTTTCGTTGTTATTTTTTATAATAATATACCTTTCAATGTTTTTAATTAGCAGTGCATTATAAAGTGATTTCAATTCATTTCAATTAGCAGTGTAATTTAGTGTATGTGTTAGAATTAAGCAGTGTATACAAACAATTAGTGTTTATAATAGTGTTTATAGCTAAAATTTGTGTGTTATACACACAATATATTGTTGCTATGCAAGGTCGTTGCATCAGTGTTTCCGTGGCGTACAACGCGCGTCGCTTCTACTGCGTCCCTTCCACCGCGTCCCTTCCACTGTGGAGTGACGCCGAAGTCGCGTGGCCCGCGAGGATATTTACAATTGTGGGCATCATCATCCTGGTTGACAAGGTAATGTCATTCTAATATTGTGTGTAACCCTTTGTGCTAGTAAGTCGACGTCGTATTCCAAGCGTTGCACTCAAAACTTGAAATGCATTTATTGGCTTTGTGTTGGAGCTAATTTTGCCAATTTCAATTTCATATTTTATACTTTGTATATTTCTCACAATTTACTTGATTTGTGATCTGTCTTATATTAAAATATTTTGTCCGATTCCTTGGTATGACCCATTTACCTGGATATCGATAGCATATTATTTTCCCTTTATCTTACATATTTGCTAAACTCCAAAAATTATTCGGCGGCATGCCCATTGAAAAACTGGTATCTATCAATAAACGACAGTTAAAAAATATAAATCTGTCCAATATTTTCTTATTTTGACCAGTTCCTTGGTATGGCTTATTTACCTAGTTATCGAAGCATATTATTTTCCTCTTATCTTACTTATTTGCTAAATTCCAAAAACAATTCGGCGGCACGCATATTGAAAAACTGTTATTTATCAGCTGCACCAATTATCGATAAATGTTTATAAATAAATCTTGTCTAACGTTAAGAAGATTAATCCTTATAGATAGTTGTAAGTCATTTGTTGAATTTTATATAAACAATGAAAGGGTTGCAAATGGGTAAATTGAATAATCATATAAACGTGTTTTTAAATTAAGTTTTTTTTTTTATCATAAACAGCTTGTAGATGTAAAAGCATGTATTCTCACGTGTGCCCGCCTTCTGAGATGATCAGAATTAGGTTTCGTGGCATCTTCGTGTAAGTAACAATTAGAATATATACAAATTAAAAGTTCCAAAAATTCATTGAACCAATGAAACCCAAAAACCAACCGCGGTGCTGTGAAAATTGATTATTATATTTTATTTATCGCATATAATTAAAAAATATGTTATCGAAAAAAGTTTCACGATATTTTTATTTGCTATTTGTTTATCGTCAAATATAAAAAAAAGGTCCGGTGGGTATACCTAAAGGTATACCTGCCCTATAACAGTACGCATACATTGCAAGTCGAGTCGAAAATTATTTGTCATTTTAATGAAACATTACAGAACAAATGTAATGATAAATTTAAAATCAGTGTTTCATTTTAATACAAAATATATAAGTATATCGTACGTATGGGAATGGGGAGCCATACTTTCGTATGTACGTAATAATTCATAAATAATAATGTTTTCATTGACAAATCATTTTAATCTTTAATACGCTCTGGCACATAAAATTTTAATTTCACCGCCTTTGTTTCGTGAATTTTTATTCTTTGTAAATTTTTCACAATTTACCTATATTTTGTATACATCATTCCTAAAATATATATTATTTAATTTTCTTCAAGTATTTTAGCGCTCTTATGACGTGCTTTCTTTTGTCAAACGCTCATATGACTGTCTGCGCATTTAACGCACGCTATTTTGTTACAGCGATACTTTGGTAAGCGCTTTTATGACTCAGCGCTTATAATGCAGCGCTCTTTTGACATACTCATTTGTCCACGCTTATTTGTGACGTTGCCTTAATTCACAGAGAATCTAAATCACAAAAAAAATCGGAACACAATTCGAGGAGCTTATTAATCGGGGGCGCAGACCTTTTTAGGTCCGTTGTTAGTGAAGTCTAGTGTCATCATCTTCTGCGCAAAATATATTCATTTCCTATCCTATATAAATGTTTTTTCAATAGGCAAAGTAGTTTAAGTGGGTATTTTTGTTAGACTTACGCTTATGCTTAAGGCTTGATAGAAATCTTAATAAAGCATATAATTGTTTTATTTATGCATGTGGTTTTAAATATTTTTTTATAAAATATATAAAGAATTTAATGTTTAAATCTGTATTGCAAATTACAAACCGTAAGTCATGTTTTAGATCTATAAGTAGATATAAGTAGGTCAATGTGTATTAAATCAAAAAATTTATCGACTTCTCTTTCAAATCAGCATATTGGCTTCCAATCGATTACCATTTTTTTTTGCATGTCAGAGACTTAAATTGAATGTGAAGTGTGTTGTTGCATAAAATATCAATATATCAAACAAAAATGAATCCCGAATCCAATTTTATTTATTATTTAATAATATAATTATTTCGAACGTTTTTGTCTAATTTAATCGTATGACGGGAAATAATGTTTTTAAATAGCATAAAATTTATATTATTTTTTTTTAATTCTAAAAAGCTCGGAATCAAGTCTGTGTAGCATTTTCTTTGCCAAAGTATTAGCTTAAATTTTATTGCTTTTCATTTCTAGAAAATATTAAACATGTAGCTGAGTTTTCTAATAATAAATTAACTTCCTAATATGTTTCTTTGTTGTCAAAAAAACTCAAATCAAAAATACTATGTCATTACTTTGTAGAATGACGACTGTTTAAGCTGTTGCTTTTAATATAACTAATTACAATAACAAGATTTTGTAACAGCTTTATCTTCAACAATGTATTTTGCAACCATACAATGGTTAAATACTATAATAATCTATTTTTTTATAAAATCTGACTAGTTTCCAAAAACGTATTTGAAGTAAACAATTTATTAATACATTTTATTAAAGTCTGTAGTTTCATAAAGTTGTAGAAAAAATATAGGAAAGTTTTGTAATCGATTTAACAAAACTGATTCGATTCTACGTAACATGGCAGAGATTTATCAATTAACGGTCTTTTGATTATGTTATTGCAATTTTTTTCATGCATAATTGATGTAATTTCAATCGCAATAAGTAATTTTATATTTATATGTGGTCTCATATTTTTTTCTATTTAATATTATTAGCTTTTCAAGATGCACGTTAAGACTACTGAATTGTTGCATATTTTTTTCAAAATTACCCTAATTTTTTTCTTAAGTTAAGAGTTAAAGCGTTATTTGTCCTAATATTTTTTTTAAGTATTTATAGAGAAGAGCAAAGTATCACTTTCATATATTTTTATTTATTTGGGTTGTGGAATTTTTAAATATTTTTAAATAATTGATCATTTCTGTTGTGTTTAATCCTTTATATTGTATTATTATTTATTTTATTTTATTAATTTATTTAGCTTAATAGCTAATCTTTACATCTAACAAATTTAGTAAACATATATAAAAAATATATAAAAAATACATAACAGAAAGAAAAAATAAAATATACAATAATAAAGACTTAATATTTTAATTTATTTCTATATGTACGAAGGTGTTTTTTTATTCCATTTATGAAACCCGTTATATTTTTGCTGTTTCGGATTTCTCTTGGAAGACTGTTTTATAAATCAAAACCTCCGTACATAATTCCCCTAGCCGTACTCGTTTTCTTATACTTAATTATCTTTAAATTTTCTCCATTTCTAGTATTATATTTATGTACATCTTTATTTCTTATTAAATACTTATTAAAATATTTTGGTAACATATTATTTTCTAACTTATATATAAATACTAAAACATTCATACTCAATATTTCTTGAACATTCAACTATTCTAATCTATTAATCATACTTTTACAATTAGTTAATCTATTTTTATTTAAGATTACTCACATTGCCCTATTTTGTAATTTTTGCAACATTTGTTTGTCTAATTTATTTAACATATTTAATAGTGTTGCACAATAATAAAAATAGGGCAATATTATACTATTGTAAATTATTTTTTTTGTATTTATACTTAATATATTTCTTAATCTAGATAATAAACCTATTTTTCTACTAATTTTTTTTAATATGTAATTACAATGTTCTTTAAAATTTCAGTTTGTTTCAACAATTACTCCTAAATATTTTATATTATCCACTATTTCTATACTAGAGTTATTTATTACTATTTTGGTTCTAATATATAACACATTTTTATAATTAATAAACATACATTTAGTTTTATTCTCATTTAATTTAAGTACATTATTCTTTAACCATATTTCTAATAAACTCAATTCATTATTTAAATTATTTACAATTTCTTTAATGTTATCACCTATGCAATACATTAATGTGTCATCCGCAATTAGATGAATTTTACATTTTTTCACGTTATTAACTATATCATTAATATACAAAACAAATAACAATGGTCACAATTTAGACCCTTGTGGTACTCCATAAGACACTAATTTCTCTTTAGAATATACATAATTTATCTTAACTTTTTGTTTTCTTTTATGTAAGTAATTATTAAACCATCTTAAAACTATATCACTTATACCTATACTCTCCAATTTCTTTAACATTATTTTTCTGTCTATTGTTTCGAAGGCTCTCTTGAAATCCAAGAAAACTGCTCGAATGATTTTGTTTGTATCCTTAGCCAACAGCCAATCATTTATCACTACTTGTAATGCAGTTTCAGTCGAATGCTTTTCTCTGAATCCCGATTGTTGTTCACATATTATGTTTTGAGAAGTAATAAATTCCTTTAATTGTTTGATTACTACTTCTTCTATTATTTTTTCTATACACGGTAGCATGTTGATTGGTCTTATTTCTTTAATTTTTTTACTATTTTTTATTTTAGGTATGGGTACAATAGTAGCAATTTTTAAATTTTCAGGCATTTCTCCTAAGGAGAGTGCTTTATTTATTAAATAATTTAATTTAGTTCCTATTATTTCCCATGTTTCTTTAATTATATTTATATCTAGTGCATCAGTACTAGTTCCTTTTTTAAATTTACATATTATGTTATGAATTTCATCTAATGATACTAATTTAAATTTACTAAATTTTACAATTATTGCTTTATTATTATATTGTACTAAATTACTAATCCTTGGTATTGAATTCACAATTTATTCTATGCTCTTATTATTTCTTTACAATTATTTACAATTTAAATTTATCAATATTAATCTTCATTACAATACCTCCTTGTTGTATATTTTTATCTATCATTGATTTAATTCGGTACAGAAACATTCTTTTCGAATAATTTTAAGTCCAATAAACTTATTTCTGTCTTATCTCGCTACTTCTCATTAGACTAAATATTAAATAAAAAATAAGCTCGAGGCTGTGGTGAGAACTCAGATCCGTTTTGCACAATTCATTTCAAGTATATTTGAACTAAATAATTCGATTAAAAACCAGCAAGAATTGACGCTGGGTGGTCGCATATAAGCAAAGCAACCTAGTAAATAGCCAGTGGTTAAAAATTTAAGGTGAACAGAAAATGATAATTGCTTCTAAAAAAACGTAACGCTAAACATTTACGCTTGACGCAAAAATAGCTGTATTGTTCAAAAATTTCAGAAATGCGATGAATAGAAACGTCGAAAAATTTAATTAAAATAAACCTTATTTTCTTATAAATTCTTAAGGTTGTTTACTTGTGACTTTCTTTTAAATGTTTATATAAGATCGTTACGTTTACCGCTTCATTGAAATTATGACTTACGCGTATGTATGCGCATAAAAACGAAAAATTGTAAAATCGATTCCATAACGCGTTGTCGTCATAATATAACGATCAACTTTTGTTGTAATAATATTTTATAGACCTATAAATCGCTTACGCATACCTCTGAAAGCATAAATTACCTTTTAATATATATTTATGTTTGTACACGTTCATATCTATCATACACCTACCGTACGTATATAGTCGTATAACCGTAAAAAGGCGAATCGTCTAAGATGATATACATACCTAAAGTTAGTATACATATATATTTTTTATTTGTTCCGTCATACGTAACGATAAAAATGACAGTAAACGAGGAATAAGTGCAAAGGTCGTCGGAAAAAAGTGGGCAGAAGGATAAATTTATTGTTTAGAATAAGTAAGATATTTTATTAATTTACTATGATTATTTAGCAATGCTCATATTGCAATTTTTTATCATTAAAGCTTAAAAATACTTAAACATATATATATATACATGGAATTTATTTTACAGAAGTATCTAAATCAATACTAAGTCAAAATCTCACTTTTGATTCGATAAAATGTTTTATGGAAAATTGTTGTTTATTGTGTGATTCTTCAATAATGTTTAATAACAGTTATCAATTATATATTAGCATAATTTTGTAATGGATTTTTCCAACTTGAATGGTATTACTTATAAACAAATTTAAATATCAATATCACTCCACCAAAAATATCATGAAACCTTACTCTCTCACCCTACATTCTTTTCTTTCGCAATCTTGGCCATCTCTCTCTATATATATAATATAATATTTAATTTGCGCCCTTCTTCGCTCAATTTGCATATAAATGCATTAAGTCCTTTTTTATATTAATTCTCGTTTTAATATTCATGGTCTAATAAATCTATTTTTATATTTCGCTGGGAAAGTTTCTGGAATTCGACAACGGACAAATATAAGAAGAAGGCGCAATAACTTCAGCTCTAGTACACTTTCATTATGTGCCAGACAAAGGTTTTCTGCTGAATTAATAATAATAACAGTAAATAGTACCCGTTAAAAAATCAACAAATAATTTACAAAGTGATATTGTAAAATGATATGTATTTATTAAATATTAAAATTAAGACCATCGTGACCTGCCAGGTTAACCTAATGTTTCACGATGGCTTAAAGCATTGATACAATTTTGCGGTCAAAGAAGTAAATACATATATTGAAACAAACTAAAAGAATCGAGCCCTCAAAGATAAAAAGACATTTAAATGGAAAACACAGAAGTATAGTTTCAAAGCCGAGGGAGTTCTTTAAGAGTTTTGATTTTAAATCACAAGAGAAAGTTATATTTACTACATCACAATAAATAGTAATGCTATGCGAGTCTCATACAAAGTAGCCCTTTATGTTGCTAAAGCAAAAAAAAACATATGTGAGGACCTTGTGAAGCGGTACATTGACGATGTCTGTTTTGAAGTGCTGGGTGAGTTGGCAGCAAAAAAAGTCGAACGTGTTCCATTTTCTAATGACACTATAGCTCGAAAAATTTATGATCTTGCTAACGATATTAAAAAAAACAGCGCATGAAAGACATAAAAATGGCAAAGTACTTTTCTTTGCAGCTAGACGAATCCACAGATGTAAAGAAAATGACAATTTTATTGGTATATGTGCGCTATGAATATGAAGGCGTATTTAAATATATATTTATTAAAATTATGACCATTGTGAGCTGACAGGTTAACCTAATGCGTCACAAATATATACATATATACGTATGCATACATATAAATTCATATACGCATACACACATACGAAAACAAGATTATAGAACAGACACAAATCACCTGAACAAGTGTGTATTGTCCTACACGAATTGAACCAAAACCCCATATATGCACGTGAAAATGTCAATATCTCTATGCATAGTATTGAGCAGACGAACGGCCTCTGCCAGAGAAGAGTTGGCAAGTGCTCCAGTTCTAGGCTTTACAGGGAAGAACAGTGGACGCGATCGAAAACTAAACCACCTTCCGGAGCCCACATTTGGAGCTACACTGTCTACAATGCCTTTGAGCAATTTCCAGAAGTGTTTAATTATATAAACACTTTTGCAAAGAGCACCAAGAAGCGTATCCCAGCGCTCTCATCCAGGAAACAAGAACTCATTACGCCTGGAATCCAAATATTAGAGCTAGTTTCTAGTATGCTGCGAACTAGAGCATCATAGAAAATGCGCAATACTGAAGTAGCTCACGTTTCTCAAGGCAAAACCGAGTATTTTTAATGATCTTGCCTCTACAAATTTCCAACATCCTTCGAAAGTCAGACATAAATCCTTAGTAAAAAAAGGCCTGTCTAGAATATATCCGCCGAGATAATAGGAATATTTTGCCAGCATCAATGACCTTCAAAATTTAATTTAATTCAGATACTTCTGCAGGTCGAGGGAATCCGAAATCGACTGCACTTTCTTGAAAATTTTCAAGTCATCTGTATATAATAAAAAAATTAAATGATGTCATTAATGAACCATAGAAACAGTAACGGGCCCAAGTTGGATCCTTGAGGTACTCCAGTTGAGGTCTTATATCGTTCTGAAAAAAAAATTACACTTTACGAACTGTTATCTATCAGTCAAGTAATTTGAGAATAGGTTTATAAGACTTTCATAGAAACCAAAATTAAATAATTTTTTTACAAGTAAAGCATGTCTTTTCAAAATCTGTGTATATAATGTTCACTTGTACACCAGAGTCCAATGATCTTGAAACAAAGTGAACTGAAGGCTATACTAAATTGTACAGTATACAAATATTTTACGGATTTATAAAAAAACGATAGTTCAAGTTAATTATTACTTAGTGGGGACATCAATATTAAAGTATACATAAATATTTTTTTATCACACCTCGTAAATAACCGTCTAGAATTTTATAAGTATTACGATAATAAATTCACCACATAAAGCTACAGCGCGTCACATTCTAATCACAGAAGAGTTAGAGACACGTAAAACGCGCCGTAATTCGTTTTCTTATTATATACCACATCCCAGGGTAACCTTTTCCCCCAACATCCATCCGACGCTAAGCCGGTTGATCGGCAGAGGGTAGCAGCGGACTGAATGAATATCCGAGAGTAGAATTTGAATTTATATTAGGGGTCGTGTATCTTTTTTGTCTTGATCGATCCGATTCGGAATTCAGCCGCAGTAATAAGGTTAAACCTCTCTGCGGAAGGATTGCCCGCCGCCCCTATAAATCGGACTGTTAATCCTAACGACACATTAAAAAATGCTGAGGCGGAGATTTAATATATGGAAAAAATACGGAAAAAGAGGTCGGAGTTTTCAGTGGCCCGAAATGACTCACATGGGTGCAACAGCAAAAGGCTGCAATTTAAATATATATAAAATAATGTAAATCAAAATATTAAAAAAATAATATGATCATCTCTGCGAAAGCAAATGTATCAATTTTATATCGACATGAATAATTAAGTGCTTCGATGTTATTATATACTACCTATTGTAAAAATAAAAAAGTGACATGGAAATGGAAATTAAAATAAGTCATACAAACCTACAAAGCTTTGCTTCTGAAAACCTCGGAAAAATGCCAGATATGTATGCAGATGGACCAACGGTTGGGTTCTACCCACAGAGAAAACAACTCCCAGAGACTGCAGCTTTTACAGCTGCATCTACAGAGAAGTTATCGTATTTCTACACCCTTTAAAGCCCTTTATTTTTACTGTGAATTAAAATAATTAAAAAATCCGTTATGAATAAATTATTAAGCAATGTTTTGGATATGCGATTACCTCGAAATATCTCGAAATTATATGTTAAACTCTCTCTGTTACTATAGTTGTTCTTTTAAACCTTCACAATAACTTACAATGTAACAAAAAAAAATACTATTTGCATTCTACGATGATATTATGAGACGATGGATTTTCTGTAGATTTCTTAAGAATTGTGTTTTTATTGGAACATATTTATGGTCCAATAAAAACGCTAGGTCTTTATAATTATAGTATATGGCATCTAATAATGATACAATGAGTCTTATATTTGAATTTAAGAATATGCATCCATTTTGAAAAATCAATATTTATTTTTATTTTAAAATAATATAGAATTAGGGGTTTAGAGAGCCATACCACATAATATATTATTTAAGCAAAAACTAACGATCCTTATATTTTTTTTATATATTTTAGAAATGGGCTGAATGCAACGATGACATTTGAACTTGTATTGCTTATTCTGCACTCTCAAATTATTCGCATTATTAATTCATTCGATTTCCCGTATCCCATAAAAAAATCCCCTGTTTTTTTGGGCCACTGTAAATAAGTCAGTGGTAGGGGTAACCCCTTGGACACCGCCACTTGGCAAGTTGGTCCAAGATAATTATTTTATTGTTCATTCGTGGACCGGCTTTTTGCGGGGGGTGTGTCATTAGTGGCCGCTAACGACCCTGCACACAGGGGCATGAATTTGGGAACAGCAATTAACATTCTGGCATAACTTTATGCCAGCCCTGGGCAATGGTGGGGGGCGTGCGAAGGAAGCAGACTGACATCCGCAACAATGACCGGACCCCACCGCTCGGTAATGACTGGACCGAAGTTATACGGTCGAAAAATGTAAAGCGGACCAAGTACGCAAATATAAGGGATGCATGGACATAAGGGTCGTGGCTACGACGTGTCCCTCTTCTACGACAAATAGGTGGAAAATTTATATGGTTTTTGTATTTGTGTAAGTGCAAATAATATATATTTTTCAGGAACTCCTTGGTCAAATTAAATATGTTTTTTAAACCTACTTTTTATCTTCTCAATAAAATATTTTTATGTTTAAATCTTAGGACTTTTATTTAATTGACATAAAATTAGGTAGCAATAATGCAAATGCACAGTCAATGTGACATGCATAATTCTCTAGCAACTCGACTACATATCGTATACAGCAATATTTTATGATGACGATTGAGTAAATTGGACAAAGCATTGCTAACTAATTAAATAAATAGGTAAATAGACGCACCAAATATTTTAAAGCAAAAATATTTAATATCCAAGTAGTAACTATGCGGCAATTGATTCAATGGCAAATAGTATTACATATAAATGCATTATGCAGAAAAATAAAATAAACAGTATTTCAAGGAGAATAATATATTTAAGTTTATAAAAATATAACAGTTTGCAACTTATAATATAAAAAGTTAATACATATTTTAGGCACAGCGCAAATTTTTGTAGTATACAAAAAAAAATATTGAGAAAAAAATAGTTATTATTATAGTCTATAACCTTTTTCTGCTTATATTTTGTCCATAAACATTTTTCGTTGATAATGCAACTTTTCAATTTCACTTCTAGCAACCTCTGTTAGTTTTTTGTTGAACAATCTTGACATCTTTAAAAAATCAAAAGTGAATTGAAGATGTAAAGAGATGATATTCAAACGATTCAACATTAAGTGAATACGGTACACACTGTTAAACTTTAAAATCAAGTAATCTGAATTTTTCCATGGTATTTCTTACCGTATATGCTCTTTCATTGTCATGATATAAAATCCGTATTTTGTTATTCTTTAAATCTGTTCATTTTTTAACCAAATCTGTCCTTAATCTGAATAATTGAGCACAATAAACTTATGCGGTAATAGTCTTAATTAACTCCTATTTTTTTTTAAAGACTATACATACTATAAATTATTTGATTTACAGTTTGTTATTAGCTACAATTTGATAAAAAAAAAAGAATATAAAATAAAACATTGTTGGTTATAGCTAATCGATTAAAGTTTAAAAAAAGAGGAAGATCTGGAACCATTGATATCTTGAACCTCTTATCGAATATAAATAAAAATGACATGATAAATTAAGTTCAAATGTACTGCTAATACTGTACACTCACTCCGTTGTTGAGAATACTAATATACGATCTACCTGACCCGGTGGAATTTTAAAAAAGTCGCTTGTGTGAAATTTCATATGCAATATTCGACTGTAATTTTTTTATTTATATATCTGTTTTATGATAATTTATAAAAATATTAATAGTGAAATGGTTTTATATAATGAATACTAAGGATCCTATGCTGGAACCCTGAGAAGCACTTAAGGTAATTCAAACTAAGTGTGGATTCATTTATATACATATGTTCTATACATATAATGTCACAACTTGCCTCTTGAAATATATTATTAAGATTAATTTTACAGTATAATTTATTTATTCAGTAAATAAAAATACGTGTGTCTAAAAACATACATTCGAATTTCCTGGCAAAGTATGAAAGAATGCATATTGGTCTTAACTTTGCTAATAATATTAGTTTTGTAATTAAATTTGATATTTATTCTTAAAGTTAACTACTTCCGTCAGCTCGCCTGTTGGTTAGTTAAATTTTTAATTAAAAATCCCCGAGCGCAAGTTTCTCGTCTCGCTGAACACTCAACAATATCCGCCGAGAGACTCCAAGAGTCTATCACTTTGGCGATTGTGGCGAAAATTCATGTTTCATATGGGCTGAAACTTTGCCATTAACACACTATTGTGCGCTGTGTTGTGGAGTGCCACACTTTACAAATTACAAACGGTCCCTACGCGAACGAATAGCTTTAATCGCTTCCTACTTCAACAATCTCGAAAAGCAGGATATCACTCAAATTAAATTATATCGTTTACAAACAAGAATGTGTTTTTTTTTTAGTATCAGATATTTCACATGAAATTCCATGTGTATAAAATTAGGTGACCATTATGAATATATTTATCAAAACGGAATTTAAGTTTTTTGTAAATACTACTATTCTTTTGCATTTAATTTAAATTAAAGTAGTAATTTAAATTTAATAAAAAACGTACTCAGCTATTAACTAACTTTTAAAACAATAATTTTTAAAAAACGAAATTTATTTTTAAATTACCTAATACATTTTACTTATTTTAATTAAAATCAAAATGAAATATCTCAAACGTGTACTACAAATTAATTTATAGCACAAGTAATTTTTAGTTTAAGGTCAAATTAATTTTAAGGTTAAATGCAAAAATCTAAATCTAAAATAATTTAAAATACTAGGAAGTATAATTGTACATAAATATCCGATTAATATACATATATTTGTATAATTCATTAGAATTAATATATAATATATAATTGTCAATAATTAAATAAATTAGACCAACCAAGATTTTAAATGTGAGTAATAAAACATTTTTTTAAACTGAGCTAGAACTTTTTAATAAGTTTAAAAAAATATAGTTCTTAATGATAATTATTTATATTTTTTACAGTTATTTATTTTGACATATATAACTTTTTAATATGTTATACTGATTTTGTATTATTGATATTTTAACCGTTTTTTACACTTTAATATAAATATAAAAATTAAGATAGTAATTATTTTTTAAAAAGACCCAAAATGAAAATTACTAATGACATTATAAAAATTGCCTTTAGTGTTTTTCAAATTATTTTTCAACTTTCAAAAACTCCATTTGATCGGTGATAGATTTTATAAGGTAACAAGCAATATTTGGATTTATACATTTTTCTATATTAGGAATAGTATTGAAACAGGAAACAGGGGTATTATTTAGAGACATCCTCTAATAAAGTACATCCGTTGGCGCCATTCATATGCGGTATTTCTTTTTAATATTCCACGGATGCGATTCATGCATTCGATTTTTATGTATGTTTGGCGGAAAATGCACTTTCTGACTTACCATATCTTTTCTCGCTCGATGGTTTGCGACGTTACCCGCGTGTGCATTTTTCATAAACGATTTCGCAGGTGAGGCGCATAAAGTCGCTGGTTTGCATATTATTTTCTTATTTTTCTTGGTTTCATCTCATCCAATGTATCCATAACCGAATATAAAGCTAACATAATAAACCTACCGAGCAAAGTCGTCAAAACGGGGAATTTGGGATGCAGAGCACATGTGTACTTGTGTTAATATTGAATCGATGCGATTGTGAATTATTCACGAGAATTTATTTTGCTCACTTGGAAGGACTGTTATATTTTATTTATTTAATATAAAATAAGATATATAAAATCTTTGAATCGTATTAAGCTTTTTATGAAAAACAAGTTTTTATAAACGTTATTTTTTGTCTGAAACATTTCAATAATTTAATTTTGTCTTAACATTTTTAATTTTAATTTTGTCTTAACATTTCAATAAAATATTTCTGTTGTATATCTAAGTACAACAGATTTTTTTTATTGAAATGTTACAGAAATACGTGTTTCAATGATGCGATTATTAAATGTCTCTGTTTCTCTCAAGTCTTATTAAGAGAAGCATACAAAAAAATTGTCGCTTTAATCTGATAAATATATTATTTATATGAGAAAGCTACATTTAACTCCTGCAGCAATTACCGTTTAAAAGATTTGCTAATAATATATTATTATACAATAGTAATCACTATAAGACGTAAAACAAACGCAAAATAGTTATATCAATATTTTAGTTAGTCCGCATGACTAAATTAAACATAACTCCACCACACCAAAGGTGTGCTTGTAATTTGACGTGTCAAAGGGCATTTTAGATAACGCTTTTAATTGCTCTGCATCTGAGAGAACTAGCTAATATTGTTATTGACATATACTGTGAAATTTTAAAGGGTTCAGATAAGCATAATATTTTTTTATTGTTAATTTATTGATCTTTAGAATTTATTAGTTTTGAGTATATTAATAACACTTGTCAATAAACAACCCATTAATATGTTTTTTGATAATAGCAAAATTATTTAATAAATTAATTTTGCTCTCATCAAAGAAAATCATCCTTCCACAATCGATAAAAGTCTAATTTTTATGCCGATTGGCCCATTCTTTGCATTTCTGTCGCATTTTTTGGGTCAATAATGGCTTTTTAGCAGATATACGTCCAAAGAAATCTTCATCGCTGAAACGCTTACGAATTATGTCCACAATTATTTGTATCAGCCGATCTTCACCAGATAAAGTAATTTTTCTAAGCCCACTTAACTTGATTTGTTGAACCTGTATCGATGTTTTTTATTAGTCTTTAAAGTGTAGATTACTTATAACCAACATACTGCAAATTTGTCTTGACGAATACACAATGATATTGCCTTTTTGATTTTCACTTAATTTCGAGCCATTTGGCATTATGACTTTAAAAAATATTTTCTCCACGAAAGCTGATAATCAATTAAATTGGTAAATACATACTATAAAACAACGGAGACTTACTCTAAATAAATGCAAAAAAAATCTTATTTCTTTACGATTTCGAGAAGTGATGCGTTTTTTTTTGCATTTGCATACTACAATGAAACATAAACACGAAATTTGTAAATATAAGAAAAAAAATTTTCGCGGACCACTGGTTGATGACCACAGTTCTAGTGAAAGCTAAAATTTTAATTTACGCTGTGTACAATTGGTTTAATACGTAGGTTTTGTTGAAAATCTTATATTAATGTATGTATTATATAACAAACCCACCTGTAGGTATGGATCCCATTAAAAATATATTTTTTTCTGACCAAAACTAATTAATTTTGTAAGTCCTTTGGTAGCAAAAAGTAAGAAATAGTATAATATATGTTTGCATAATTAAAATAAATAATATAAAAAATATATTGCTAGAAATAATCGTTGATTGAAAAATTTGAGTCAATGAGATATTTTATTAATAAGGAGCCATTTAATTAAAGCAAAATACATTCGATTCGATTTCTTCAGCAAAATATAATTGTTCTATTTAAGTGCAAAATATGCTATTATGAGAGACTGTTTGATGCCAGAAGAGCCATTTGTTAATTGCTAATTATATTGAAAATGATTTAAATGTAGTATTGTTATACAAAAATAATTTGGATGTAGTTGTGCCTAGCACAAACATAACGCTAAAATATACTATTAATTTATCTGTAAAAAACTATGTTTGTTTCTTAAACACAATAAATAAATCCTTGCCTAAATATTGATCTGTCAGTCGAAAGCCGAATTAATGTTTCGGCAAAAAGGTTTTCAAGGTCAAAGTGTACGGTTGAAAAGTGCAAGTCAGTCGTAGGTCGCGAGCCCCTTGATAAAGCAGATTTCTTCGCAAATCTTACCTGAGTCCTGAACAACTAGACCGGAACAATCACCTGTAGAGCCACATCTGACTCATGTGAGTAATTTATATCGTGCTCAGCCGCACACAGTCTGATTTATAACAGGTATAATACTACGTACAAGTTTGCGTGCGTTCAATTAGTTAATTGACGCGTGCCGAATTAGTAGCTTGTTGAGTTCATGAATTTGTAAATGCGCAAACCTCAAGCAAATCTTTTTTGAGAAAATGGAAAAGTTGATTTTTATATAATTTCTAATATTTTTAATTTAATCGCATATCCAATGAAAATGATGCGATAAGGACTTCGTATTTTATATAATACATTACTCAGCTTATTACAATATAGATCGATTAAATGATACGGTTATGTGATATGATTTGATCTACAATCAGCTATAAGCTGCCACAATGAGATGGGCTTTGGTAAATCGATTACCGTTTAAAGTTCTCAAAGGACTTTTCCATGATCTCAAAAAAGTATTTTTAAGTAATTCAATATTAACTCTCACCTTGTCAATATTTTTAGTAGGCAATAAAAATGCTGCGATTTTTATTCTTGAAAAGTAAAGAAAATATTATTAAATTAAAGCCTAAATAAAATCTTTAGAACGACTGCATATTTAATTTAAGCACAGACTTCATTCAATGATATTGATTACGAAGTGCCGCGCCTACACTTTTTTTGCCAACCAATGCAAATATTTCTCATATTTATGTATTTATAAGCTTTAAATAAAAAAAATATATATTTATAAATTAAAACGTCTTATTTAATGCAATTTGTTATTATTAAATTATATAAACCATATGGTATATATTTAAAAAAATTGGGTCAAAATTGTATTTAACTGAAAATTCGTTTCTCTGCTTATTTTGCTTATATAGTTTCACAGTTTTATTTTATTCCAAAGGTTTATTATCCAATTTCAGATGATTTTATCTGATTTCTCCCCCCGCAAGTTTGCCCATATATCATCGTTATTGTGATACGTTAGCGTGGAGATATTGTTTACGGTGTTGCCAGTTTTTCGTTGCAGCCACACCGCCGCGCCGAAAATATATTTTATGTTTTGTACATAATAATTTACATTTAAGCAGCGCTGATGTGGGGAGTGTGGGGGATGGTTGTGTCGTCGGATATCTAAATTATGCTTACAAGCGAAGAAATCTGGAGAATTCGCAAACAAAATTATGCGAGACACAATTTTATATTCTCGAGCCCGTTGTAAAACCCGATACGCATTATCCGCACGGGGAGTCGTTTCAAATTTATGATTTTTTGAAATATGTTCGACAGTTAAACAGTAGCGTAGTAAAATAAGAGCAAATGCATCCGTGTCCACAATATTCTATAAAAAAAAATGTATGTGGAACATATCCGAGCGTATGGATGTATTTTTGTTCATCCTTGAAAATTTCTAAATGCATTTTGAATATACCTTTCGTCAATGCATATGCTTTGACAGAAGAAGCAGAAAAAAAATTAAAAAAAAATGTATATTAAATAAAAAACAATTTTATTTTCAAATTATTAACTCATATTATAATTATATATAATACTACTTAAATATATTTTCGCTATTGTACCTCAAAACTTTTATGAAAATTATTTTGTCTATTCATTTCATAAAGATATCCATTCCAAACATATTTTTTCTTATCTTTTTGACTTAATATGCCTGAATTATCCATTTATGAAGAATATACACTATGGTTACTCAAATTAGTCGTTCTCAACAATGATCTATAAAAACCAATTATCTATAAATAACACATAAAATATAACCCACATGTGAATAAAAAGATACATACTTATTTTCTTGGTGTACTGAATTTTTTACCAAAAACACAATGACACTGTGACAAGTGTTTTAAAACCACGACCAAAAAACTTTTCAAAGACGCAACGAAACTTTTTGCGAACGTTTTCAGGCAAAATTCAAAAGAATACTGAGCGCTAGTTATTTATTTATTTATTTTATTTTAATAATTTATTTAGCTTAATAGCTAATCTTTATATCTAACAAATTTAGTAAACATATATAAAAAATATATAAAAAATACATAACAGAAAGAAAAAATAAAATATACAATAATAAAGACTTAATATTATAATTTATTTCTAAATGTACGAAGGTGTTTTTTTATTCCATTTATGAAACCCGTTATATTTTTGCTGTTTCGGATTTCTCTTGGAAGACTATTATATAAATCAAAACTTCCGTACATAATTCCCCTAGCCGTACTCGTTTTCTTATACTTAATTATCTTTATATTATCTCTATTTCTAGCATTATATTTATGTACATCTTTATTTCTTATTAAATACTTATTAAAATATTCTGGTAACATATTATTTTCTAACTTGTATATAAATACTAAAACATTCATACTCAATATTTCTTGAACATTCAACCATTCTAATCTATCAATCATACTTTTACAATTAGTTAATCTATTTTTATTTAAGATTACTCTCATTGCCCTATTTTGTAATTTTTGCAACATTTGTTTGTCTAATTTATTTAACATATTTAATAGTGTTGCACAATAATTAAAATGGGGCAATATTATACTATTGTAAATTATTTTTTTTGTATTTATACTTACTATATTTCTTAATCTAGATAATAAACCTATTTTTCTACTAATTTTTTTTAATATTCAATTACAATGTTCTTTAAAATTTAATTTTGTATCAACAATTACTCCTAAATATTTTATATTATCTACTATTTATATACTAGAGTTATTTATTACTATTTTGGTACTATTATCTAACACATTTTTATAATTAATAAACATACATTTAGTTTTATTCTCATTTGATTTAAGTACATTATTCTTTAAACATATTTCTAATATACTTAATTCATTATTTAAATTATTTACAATTTCTTCAATGTTATCACCTATGCAATACATTAATGTGTCATCCGCAAAAAGATGAATTTTACATTTTTTCACGTCATTAATATACAAAACAAATAACAATGGTCCCAATTTAGACCCTTGTGGTACTCCATAAGACACTAATTTCTCTTTAGAATATACATTATTTATTTTAACTTTTTGTTTTCTTTTATATAAGTAATTATTAAACCATCTTAAAACTATATCACTTATACCTATACTCTCCAATTTCTTTAACATTATTTTTCTGTCTATTGTTTCGAAGGCTCTCTTGAAATCCAAGAAAACTGCTCCAATGATTTTGTTTGTATCCTTAGCCAACAGCCAATCATTTATCATTACTTGTAATGCAGTTTCAGTGGAATGCTTTTCTCTGAATCCCGATTGTTGTTCACATATTATGTTTTGAGAAGTAATAAATTCCTTTAATTATGAGTTATTATATTTATATATATAACTACCCTATCTAGTTTTAAATAGATAACTGTAAAATATGCGATTTTTGTGAATTTCCAAAGTTTATTCTCACACTAATTTCGAAGGCTCAAAACATAAAATAAATTCGCTTTAAGGGCAAAATCCACGATTTACAAATATCAGCGCTAGTTATTATATTTATTCATTACTACCATGTCCAGTTTAAAATGAAAAACGGTACAATATGCTATTTTTGAAAATTCCAAAAGTTTGTTCTCTTATCATACTTATCAGCGCTAATTCTGTGTTATTATATTTACATAAACCTATCCTATTTAATTTAAAATAGATAACTGTAAAATATGCGATTTTTGGAATTTACAAAAGTTTGTTCTCAAAACATAAAAAAAATTCGCGTAAGGGCCCACTATAAACATTTATCAGGTAGGTATTGATAATAAAATTACCAAATTAAGCCTAAGTGTTTTATGATATCGGGTAACACTCTTAAATTCTTGAATAAAAAAATCAAACTGTTTAAGTGATATTTTATGATTAAATAGCACAAATGATAAGTAAATATATACATATCTCTTATGAAGGTATATTATACAATATTTTGTTTAGACCAAATAATGTTTTCATCTTTTAATTATTTTATAAAAAATATTACGCTTATTTTCGTATGTACGTATATGTATATATATATTTTAATATGTATTAAATTATGGTAATTATTTAATTAATTATAAGATCATGATTTGCATCACATTTATTTGTAATGCATTATTATTGTATCGCCCAAAAGACCATCGCCCATGTGTCCGTCGCCAAATTGACCGTGTCCCGATTAGATCTGTACTTGGTAAAAATTAAATTCAAAAAAAGAATTTATATTATTCAACGAAAAGAAGAAACGAGAGGAACAGTAGTAAATCAAAAAACTAATAGACAAATCAAAGAAGACATCAAGACAACTTGGGAAATAAATAAGGAAAGCATATTAACGTTACTAAATACGATAGGAACATATAAGAAATAGTTTGACGCAGAATGCATAGCTACAATCGCTGAAAAAATTTAGAAAGAGATGCTTACAAAGAAGCATAAGAACAACACAGAAATTTACAAAAAAAATAGTCACAAAATTATGCAGAAAAAAAATAACTTAAATAATGAAATATCTGCTTCGAATAATGGAAAAAGAAAGTTCACTCAACCCTAAGTATTTCTATGAATTACTCAGATAGCAAACAAAATCTCTTCAATCACGTCTCAATGCTTGCAAAAATAAGGAATGAAAAATCCTAAGAGAGAAAAACGAAATCATAGGGAAAAGTCCTGCAAAGGATCAAAATTGTATCCGAGAAGCAGCGTATTTTTCAGCAGAGATACGCATTGATGAACCCGCAACTAAGTAAAAGTAAGATCAGCTATGAAAAACTTGAAAAAATCACAAAGTGATTTTGGATGGAAAAAATTACTGAAAAACTGCTTAAATATGAAGGTTATGCTTTTGATATAATAATACATAAAATAATATATAACGCTTGGAAAAATAAAATATAACGACCTCCCGTATTAAAAAAATAGAATAAAATAAATTTTATTATAAAAAAATTTACCCCCGCTGCAACGATATCTGATGGCTTTAAATAATATTACACAGGTTACATAAAATTTGATATAAAATAAATAAATAAATATGCTGATTATGCGGCAGTAAAATTAAACAAAACATACTCCAAATAATTCCGCCCCATCATTACTTATGGCAGTGAAACGTTGACAAACATACAGAGGCAAGGAAGACTTTGGAAGAAAAATTAGGCAGAAAAGGGTTATTTAAAAAAAGTAAAAAACCTTAAGCTTTGTGAAACGTGACTTTTTAAAGCACTCTTGTTGTGAATAGTCTAAACGTACGAAAAAATTTAAGAGGAAATATATTTTAAATTAAAAACTCTCAGTCTTTAACCCCATTAATTGGGGGAAGAATTAAAATCTTATAGGAGTTGATAAAAGTTTATTTACTTATAAAAGTATTAGGCGTAGGCTTTTAAGTCGGAGTAGCGAGAAGTGAAATTTCGATAAATAACTTCATAATTTAATTTAATGTAATTAAATATATACTTTTTAATTCGGTCGTTATTTTTACATATGTATTTATGTCAACTTTCAAACACATGTCGACAATGACCAGAATAGTTTCAAACATATTTAATTATAATATTGATTCCTAAAATCCCAAAGCCCATATTTATTCCTCACAAACAATTTATTGACGCAACGAACCGATTGCGGTCTACAACTTTACTACTGGTACGCTGTCAATAAAAGCGAACGTTACATTATTACTATTTAACATATAATCACAATATAATACAAACTGATTTAGTGAATATTGATATAATTCTACTACTCGGAATATTGCCCTATGAGTGCCATTGTACACGCATATTGATATTGTTTATTATTCTGATTTAAAAGGTTTGCCATTTTTTATCTAAAGTTGTTTTATTATATAAGTTGCTGTCTTACCTTTTAAAACGCAAAGTTAATCAATTGCTAAGTCTTGAGTAATTTAGTATATTAATTTAAATTTTATTTACTATCACCAATCCAACCCATTTTTAATTTAAATCACTTTGAATTAATAGCTTTCACTGAAAATGAATACTCTGTACGGATTTTTCTTTTCTTATTTTTGCAGGTATTTTTTTTAATATTTCATATTATAAATACACACATTTAAATACTACTTATTTTCTGGAAAGCAATCAAATAAGCCTGCAAATTTGATCGTGACTAAGATGGAATATGTATCGCAATTCTACTCTATCTCGAATCTCAGTACCTCGCATTCAGCCTCTAACGTATACATATACATAGAGGAGAATAAGGACATTTGAACAAAAAAAAATTAAGGCGATACCTGTCTTATGTATTATTAAAAATTAAAAATCAGATCTATAATATTGTACAAACACATTTTTAATACAAAATAGTTAATTTCGTGATAGGTCTGATTTCACCAGAGAAACATCATTAATATATTTTGCATCTTCATATTTCTGAGTTATTCTTTAACTTTCTATTGCCACTTCTAAACTTTTCAACTATCTTGATATTTTTAGAGCTCTTCGATGTCTCTCAAAGTATTTTTTGCATTTTATGGTTAATTTAAAAAAATGTTTTACTCTGATTATCCTTTTTTCTAATCAATAATATGTTTATATATAATATTATAAATACAACTAGCAATAAACTAATTTAAAACAACAACTTTTATGTCATATATGTCAGATCGTTTTTAATAGCTGACATGTTTACAATTAGGTAATTATTGACGCTGCTTTAAATCTAGTTATATCAAGCATTTTGCTTTTTTATATTTAATCTTAAATATTGCTTTCATAACTAATTTTCACAATTATTTAAGCAATTTATTTTTTTATTAAGTTATAATAAAATTTCTTAATGCATTTCTTTGAACATATATTCAAAAATGAAGCTTATTCTACTGAGCTTTCCCCCGTCGCCACATACATACATACACACCCATACATTTCTGCCCTTGGATGCTTCCGAAGAACGCCAGCCGCAGCCAAATGGCAGATCAATTTTATAAATTGCTTGCTACTTATCTTTTCTAGCTTCTTTTACTGTATTTGCCGATCTCGCGTTCATCACGCAACTTTTCCCATAAATAATAGCACGTTTTAAGCCGGCGGAAGTACAGCTCTGCCGGAAGCTGAAGCTTTTGTTGGTACATTTTTTGATAGCTCAGCTACAATATACACAACAGTCATTTTAAATTCAAACTAGTGCACTTTTCAATTGATTTTTTTATATATTGTGAGTTGTAAGTTTTGCTGTGCACGATTTTTAGTAATAAAGACGTACTTTTGTCATCTAGGTATTTATTAAAAAAAATTATTATCGAGGTAAAAAATTGGATAATGTTAAATGGATTTTAATTTTTAACGATATCAAGAAAAAAGAGACCATTAGTCAAATAAATAATCTTAAAGAGTCAGGTTCTCGCTCTAGTTGGACTATTTTTTGCAAACTCGTTCATATGAATGAAAAAATATTTTGGACTAATCTTTATATCAGGAACATGCAATATTTTTCTAAAATCAGAAAAAATATTAAGAGCCGTTTGGAAAAATTCAGAATAGTGTTTATTGTGTTTATTGTGTTCATTGTGGCAGCAACAACTGTAATATAATATAAAATTTACGCAAGTGTCCGGTCAAAAATCAATTATGCATAAATCATAAATAGCCGTAATAAACATTTTATACCGAAAAGAGTATAAATGTCAAACATATGAAAATTCAGATGAAAAAGTAATCAAAGAAGAAGAAAACACTGATTAAATTAAATAAATATCTAATACACCAGCAAAGTATATAATAGATACAATCTTCAAAAGGAAATTCAGATATTGAAATTAACTAGAACTTGGGCTCCTATCTTATATCTGTTTAAATCTGTTATGTCATTTTAATTAAATTAATTAAAAAATAAGAGGGTAAATTATTAATTTGTATGTATACGTAATTGTATAAATATTTCTTATGTATTTATACATAAATTTATAACCGAGCAAACGCCTAGAGATATCTTAAAGAAAAATATTTTAAATTGAATAAAAATTATTTTAAATTCAAGTACAATTAAATAAATATTTTAATATATATGTAAATTTAATAACAATTATAAGCAAAGTACCTGAAATGAAGTACATATTAAATTAATATATAATATAACGCATCTATAGACATAAAATCCAAAATATCTTAAATAGCTAATGTCATTACTATTTACATAACCATCTTATTTTTAGTTATTTTAATTATAAATTAATTTATTCCTGCATATTTATATTTAAGTAGCTATTCAATAATAATAACTAAATTGTTATTAAAGTAAAAAATCATGTTTACAAATAACCATGAACTCTAAAGTTACTAGAAATTTACCATAATTTTTCTTATAATCTTCACAATTTTTAATTATAATAACTAATATTAATATTTTATATCAATACGTTTTACTTCAATGCGCATAACAGATTATATTTTACTATTTAGAAATATCTATAAATACAAGTTTGGTATGTAATATCATAGTTCCTACAATAAATGGATAATTTACAAAGAATATATATAAATTTTCGTCTAAAATATTTAAGGAACCTTTAAGTTTGAAAGACTCTAAAATATTGCACTTCCCAAAAATGTTAGATAAAATATTAAATTTAAGCAAACCGTAATTTTAAATGATCTGCTTTTATCTATATATATACAATATATATAATTTTTTCGTGTAATATGTAGTTTTTTCGTATACCAATTATAAACACATGTGTTGCTTCGTAACTTATCGTTATTATTATTTAATTACTACATTCACGTAAATACATTTTTTAGCAAATCTGTTGATTTTATTTAATTTTATTATCAGGAAAAAATATTGTATACAATACAAAAAATTATATATTTGCCTGAGAAATTAAATACGTTAACCGACTTTTAATAGTTTTCAATAAATTGATCATCGGTGATCAATTGTAGAATTGGTGAACTTTTCGTTTGATGAATTGCGGGGTCGTTGAATTTTCCATTCGAAGAATTTACCATTTGGTGAACTTTCCTAGAACCATATATGTGTAAAATAGATCTCGTAAAATATTTTTTATTTTTTCAATAAATTATTATACACACATGTGTTTCCACAATAATACGTATTTTTTCCAAAATATTATTTCACAAGAAAAATTCATATATTTATTTATTGTGATTCAAATAAAAATTAATCCAAGTCTAAAGTCCCGGGACTTTTGTAAATATAAAAAACACTAGAATTCCTAATCAGCAGTAACAAGTATTAAGTGAGATTAAACCAAAAATATTTTAATATATACAATAAGGTGTCAGAAAGGTGTTTTTTTTTTACTTTTCATAATTTAAATTTTGAGACCACATTTAAAATTGTAGACAATTAACAATATTCGTTATGCTGATGACACGGCAATGTTTTTAGAGCCCCTTGGTGACCTTAGTCAATAATGTATAATGTATAAAAAAATAGTATATTATATATAAAAAAAGCTATGAATAAACATTCATATAAAAATGTTTAATTAAAAGCATGTTCCCAATGCTTAAAATTAGATGGATATAGAATTAAAATGATGAAACATTTAAAATACCTGGGTAGCTTGGTAAATAGTGAAATGTACCCCAAATAAAATATTAAAGTCAAACAAGTACTTCTACAAAAAATTTTGAAAATGTAATTTTCTGTTTTCTTTAGACAGCCTTTTTTAATATCCAGGAAAATTTATTGGCCTTTCTCACTCTTAAAACACTATATTGATATAATTTATTTATAATAACATATGGATTTTTATGACTTATATACATATGTATATACATGTACATTATAAATTATTTTGCATTAAATATATAGAGTATTAGATAACTCTCCCTAATTATATAAATAAAAACAGTAAAAGTAGGATATCTTTAAGCAAATATTCAATTCTTCCATTCAGTTACTTTCATAAATTTACTTTTTGACTTTTTACAACCTTTCATAGCATCCAGACTTCTCTGTACCTCTAGATATTGTACACGCGACCCACTCGTCGGGTGGCGTAATTGCAAATTTGAAAAGTTTGAAGTTTCGCCCGCATAAAGAGCCTTTTGAATAGTTCCATTGAAAATTTAACATTCATTCATCTAGGTACGTAAATGTATATACCATGATATACATATACACTTGGAGATGGATGGGTTATTTGAGTGAAATTTTGGCAAAATTCGCGTGCGGGACAGAGTAATGAAAGGCAATCTTTCTTCAACCCCTTCAGCTTCAGACGAACACGTCATTTCTCAAGTCAATCTCAAGCTTAATTACTCGCCACTCGTCCGCAAGAAAGCATAAAGAAAATATGAAGCCAGGACTGAGACGAATGTCCACATTATTCTCTATACGCAAACATTTTTTGCCTGATTTGTCCGTTGTCTAGGGCGATTTGCAAAAACAGGTCAAGGATTAAAATATTACAATAAAAACGTACAAAAAAAACAACGGTAAACAAACACATATTGTTTAAAAATAAATATAAAAGCAACATTAAAAATTACAAGGCTTAGTACGCCCACAAACTGTGAGTTGTCAACATTATCTGACAGTTGGTGAAAAAATCAGACCCGTAAACATCTTGGAAGCTTTACTGCTTATGAATTTTCCATTTATTTATTTATTCATTTATACAACTAAACAGTATTTTAAGTATTTTTTCGCATCGTACACACTTAGCTTAAAATAATAAAATATTTATTAATAAAAACCTTAACGCGCAAAGTACAAGTAAGTGAATGCCTCTCTATCTAATATAATAATTATAATAATAAATTAAATATTAAGTTGCGTTATAATTACAGTTAAATTAATATAATAAAATGTGAAAGTTCATGAAAATTAATTAATTTTAAGTTAAAGGCAAACTATTTCATTATTGAAATTTTAATAAAGCAATTTAAGTGCAAATCCGACGCTCGGAAAGTTAAAAATATTTAATGAAGATAATATGAAGGTAATCCTAATTTTTTATTAAAAATTTATAGTTTATATATATGTATAATTAGTATTGAGAAAACCTATATTTTTATTTGTAATTAAAATTAACAAGCATCTATTTTCATCATCATCATCTATGATATTTCATACAAGTAAAAAAATCTTACATTAAAAACAAATTTTAGCATTATTTTGCAATATTTACTAAATAATTATATGTTTTTATAGAATCGTAAAAATTTAATAAAAAAATACTAATTAAATGCATAATAAATATTACTATAATTAGAATTACAATATATTTTTTCTTTCTTACCTAGAAAATAGGTTTAATTCAGCAACTAGTACTTAATTTTTTATATATGTATATATAATATAATAATAAAAGTTAGTTATTAAATATATCGGATAATTGTGGCAATATTGTATATAACTGTAAACTGGAATAAATTAAAAAATAGATATGCCAATTGCGGTGACGTCACAAAAAGCTTTTATATATAATTAAAAAGAATGATTATTATTCAGCGCTAGCAATATTCATTAAAACTATAATATATATAATGAAAATCAAAACTAAGAATATTCGTTGTCTCACTTGTTCTTATGGCGGCAATGCTCATTTCAAGGTTTTTCGTCCGTGTAACATCCGGCTAATATTTCGGTCCATTTTGCACAGAATAAATAAAAAAATAATATATAGGTAATATCACAAGCTGGCTGTCTTAGTTAAGCGTGCGTGTGTTTTGGATAAAAGGGGGAAGCTGTGACGTTTATTTATTTAATTGTCATAAAGAAATCGCTAACGTGTTTGCTAAATATTTTCAAATCGTATAATATATTTTCAACCTATGGGTTACATTTAGATTTCAGTTCTAATTGCTTTGACACACAACGTACATGATCATTTTTGATGTCAAAAATTTAGTAAAATGAAGTCCAGTTTTTCTTCATGACTAATAATCTGGTCTTTAGAACCCTCTTCGATTTACATTTTATTTAATTTTGAAAACCTCCTATATTCTGGAATTCTGTAATTTTTCTAAAGTTACCCTGATCTATAAAAAATATGACAAGTCTTACAATAATATTAAGAATGATAAAAATGATAATTTTACAAATAAATTATCATTTTTTATCATTCTTTATGTAAACTAGACTAATGTTTTTTTTTCAAAATCATTAAGCTCTGGTGCACAAGTGGAAATTATTTATACAGATTTTAAAAAGGCGTTCAATAAAGTGAATCAAGATTTACTTGTGAAAAAATTATATAATATCAGATATGCTTAAGGTCTCTTGAAATTATTTTAAAATTACTTGAACTATAGATATTAATTCGTCAAGTATGGAAACTTATTTTTAGGACCATATAAAACCTATACTGTAGTACCACAACGTAACAACTTATATTTATTGCTGTTTCTAGTGTTCATATCCTTTCAGTGTCATGAAGTATAACACAAGTTCATTTTTAATGTCATTGATTCTCGGTGTGTATATTCTAGCTTTTTTAATGTTTTGCACTCTTTATGATGTCCTAGTTCGCAGCATACTAAATTCTGGTTCAAGTGTATGGATTTTATGCGTAATAAATCAACGTTAACTCTTTCTATATTTATACTTGAAGGATTTATACGGTTACTATTCATTCCTGTTTTCTAGTGTTTACATTTTGAGATATGTTTCGTTGTCAACTCGCAGAAGTATTTATCTAATTAAACACTTGGAAGTTTCTCAAAGGCATAGTTGACCTTACGGTGCTCGGGCAATTCCAAATGTAGACCCAAAGGACACTTATAGTTCTCAGTATCATCGATATCTTAATATTTTCTAGTGCACAAACGGGAAGTTAGTTTAGATATTTCAGCAAAGCACATCGTTTGAGGTAGTTTGTGTATACGTTTTTTTTTAATTTTAATGTTTTGTGGTTTTGCTTATTAAAATGCATTAAGTTAACCTGTCAGGTTACATTAGTTTTTATATTATTAAATACATAAATAATTGTATTGTATGCATGTGTATATTTATTATGACTAAATCAAGTTTTGCGCTTGAATTTCATTTGAAATATTTGATATTATTTGTACGAATTCATCTCAAATAATAGTTTAGTATAATACATAGATACAATATGTATTTGAAATTATTTATTTGTTACATTTCAATTCTTCAGGATATTGATCTTTTAGGAAGGCAGCATTTGAGTAATAGTCTGACACCGTCTGCAAACTTCCACTCAAATACTTGAAAATGTTCATACACTGCAATCTATTTAGACGCATCTTTCGCTTTTTATTAAAAAATAACACACATAAAATTTCATATTTATTTAAGTCTCAAAAAATGATATGCTATAAATATATGTTTTTACGCATGAAACTCTATAAATAAAAGGCAATAGCTAAAAAGAGTATCAGAAGTTATTGAAAATGTATAAAGGTTCTAAACAGAAATAGGTTCTAAACTCTATCACAATCCATTATGACCTTTAAATCACCTCCGCTTTCAAATATACGATCCGTTCAGATGGAGCGTTATATTTTCTTGCACAAAATTTTTGCGAGAGAACTGCTACGCCCCTGGTCGATGATTTATAACGGCAAAAGTCCAGCATCGACTAATAATAATAATGCTACCGGATCTTTGTTATTGCATCGTAAAGCGGGGGATAATCGTCTGATATCGAAGCTATTTGCGATATGTGACCTATAAATCATTGAAAATATTATTAAAAAATAGATATTAAAAACAATTGTACATCAAAAATCTGTTACATAAAATATTATTTCATATATAATGAAAAGCAATTTTAAAGTACAAAAAAAACAATATGTGAGCAATGAAGCAATTAAATCTAACAATTTTTTGCTATTGCATAAAGGATGCAGATACATATGTATCTGACAATTACGTGTCATGATATTTTTAGCATAGCGAATCTAGAAATAAAAGCGTAACTTCTATGTATACTTAATACATTTATATATAAAATAATGTTTCCGCATTGAAACAAATATATTTTTTTATTGCAGCAATTCTTAAATTACTTTTAGCTTAAGAGTTATGATGTTTTACGCAAATTAAGTAATCCATAAAGCAAGTTTAAGCGACACCTCTATGTATATTATATTACGTTATCTTAAAATAAATGTCGTTTCTTAATAAAACAAAAAAATAATGATTGAAAATATAATTTCTTTCTAAAGATATGATTTTATTCTTACTCTCGGCTTTTTTTATTGGCATCACATATTGGAGTGTTTGATTTTAAATATATCAACAGCATCCTTTTCATATCGTCTGTTTTTTTTCAGTCTGTAAAATACGGTACATGAGTAGAGTTTTTTTTACTAGTATAGGCTTTGCCATGCTTAAGAGTTTCATAATGCACAATTTATTTACAATCTTAATACACAGATAAAAAAAAATTTCAGTAAGCCCGGGATGCAATATAGGTTTTGCTACTTATCCTTTGAATAACAAGTCTTCTACGATACTCGTTGTTGTACAGCACCCATTTCTTATTTTCAGTAATCTAATGATTAAGAAAAAGCAACTCATGTTCAAGATACATAAGCCCTTGAAATATGCATATATGCGCAGACTTGTTTTCTTCTCTTAAAACACGTGAAACATATACACCTTGTTTTTAAGACTTACCAATTATTTTAATGTGTCAATGCACTTTTGTATTGTACTGGTTTAGTTTATTAACCAGCTGATGAATAGTTTAAGTAGGGTTTGCTTTTATTTTTGCAGTCAGGACATTATTGTCTATCTTTCTCTACCTAATCAAATTTTTGTATTATTGACCTTTGCGAATATTTAATAAATCGCGTTCTTCTTCACAATTTGATGGCCGCAGTAGCCAATTTTTTTTTAGGAAATTTATAAATCATGCAATTTCAAATAAATTTTTAATTTAGTAAATTGTCTGTAATTGTACATTTTGCGGGCTAAATTTATTATAAAATATCGGAATTTAAAGTCCAGATATGCACTATCTAGATTTACATTCCGATATTTTAAATTTAATAATAAATTTGGGCATTGCATAATTTATAAATTTCCTAAAAAAATCGGCAACTGCGGAAATTAAAAATATTTGTGAAGAAGAACGCGATTTATTAAATTTCCAAAATGGCAAAAATAGTAAAAATATAAAGTTTATATTTTAAATTTAGACTAATATATAAAAAATACGTACTTAACATAAACAAACTGTTACTTAAATTTATAAATATTTTGATTCCTAGTTGAGGTAATTTTGCTTCATAAAACTCTTGTATACTGTATCGTTGTCTGTTGTAGATTAAATAGCGAGTATACTAATTGATTCGAAGTTGTGTCGACGTCGGTGTCAGGACGCGACCGTTAGCGTCGACGTACACGGTTACCATGATCACAGATTGAATAGGACCGATTATTAATAAAAATAAGCATAAGCTTAAAATAAACACTTTAATCAACCTCGATCGGTTTTTCATTTATATTTTTACGATTTTTAAATTATAATAAGTTTATTGTGAAGCCTGAATATTGACATATATATTGAATATAAATCGATTTTATCTTTGTTACAAAATAGTATTGTAGGGTGTTATTCTTTGTTCAATTTGGAATACCATTCTATCCTACTGTGTACAACAAATTAACGAAAATCGCTATTATTACGTCGGTGCGCGGAAAAGTTTTAATCAAAGACGTTTTATCATTCGCGTTCGAAATGCGATTTGCAAATTGCGATCGGCCGTAAACTCGATACGAACAATCAAGTTCGCCCGGGGCGCCTTTTTTATTGCGCTGAGCGCAGTAGCGGCGCGCCAGTCATTAGGACATCGGAAGTGGCCGACTTTTGCGGGAGAAAGGCGATAAAAAAAATAAAAACGCCATGACGTAATTGAATCTTTAATGGATCTTGAAAACGCTGAAAATATTCTACGAGTTACTACGATGAAATATTGTTAGTTCGATTTGACGAAAAATCAAATACCGATATTTTTAAGCAATTGATGTATGGTTTTTACACTAAAAAAAAAGAAATTCAACAAATTAGTATTGTGTAAAGGTTTCAAACATCTGCAAAATTAACTTACATGTAATTTTAACGATTATTTTAAATAATTGAAAATAATTAATTAAGGCAGAAAGAAAGAAGCAGACAATCCCGAGGATTTCTCATACTAGACACAGCGTCAATACAAAAATACAACACGACAAATCCCCGCTGCTCCACGACAGTTCACAGTCGACAATAATTAAACTCGACACTTTAGAAAATACTATTGAACTTTCAAGACCAATTTTCCAATGGAAAATTTTGGTAGGAATGTCACACCGCTTCGGACCTCGACGTGACTCAATCACCGAAAATTTATTATGTAAGATAAAATTTAACTAATAAATTAATTAAAACTAGTAATTTAATATAATAAAATTAAATAAATAAACGTTTAATACCTGCACGATCAGAATCTGCAGTTCTAGAGAATGTACCACAACTAGCCCCAGGCGAAGAAGACTAAGACCCGTTGATTTAGGCGCGCAAAACGTCGATTTTTATCCGGTCGCCGACAAGAAATTTAAGGTGCGGGGTGTGCAAGGCGGTCGCGGCTGCAGCCGGGCGGGGGCTATCGGGCCGAGGCAATCGTATCAACATTACGATAATAATAAAATAAGAGCCGGAGGCCGGTCCGAACGGGAAATATGGGCTACCGGGTTTAACCTATGATCGTCCCGAACCCTCCCTCTTCTGTAATACTTAGCGGGTAAATTATTGCTGCACACCCACGCGGAAATCCACGGCTGATTTATCCCCTTGCCTTGGGTAACACGCTTGAATTTATTTGCTAAATCATACCGTGGAAAAGCCATTATTTCACGTATTAATTATTACGATTATTGCGGAGCGTGAGTTATGTGCGAGACCCTGAAGTTCACGCTCCGGATCGCGGACAAACGACATGGGAGAATTTGAGAAGTAGGGCTATATTTGAAAAAAATTAAATTATAATAATTTATAAAATCTATATATAGTCGTTTTATATTATACATCGCACGATAGATTAAATAAAGTCAAAACTAAAAATAAACAGTATGAAAAAAGCATAATGACTCTCTAAGGAGGCAAGCAACGTTTACTGTAAAAATAATATTTTATATCCATTGAAATCGATAGAATAATCTTAATCTTATTTTTTATTATTTACGAAGTGGCAGTAGCAAAAATCATACTTGCATTATTACTTTTAAGATTGAATAATTGTATTTCTTATTTCTGAAACTTTAAATTGTATCTGTCTTTTTTTTATGCAGTACAGCAAATAATTCGCGTTGTAAGTGATCGCTATGTAAAAACTCTTATTTAAAAAATGCAAATAAAAATACTTCTAAAATTATTAAAAATATTTTTTTTTAATAATGATACAAATTACATACATATATGTATATAATAGATTATTATATTTAAAAAATAAAATTATGATTGTCACATTTTGTAAGGAATACTTCATCACGTATGATATTGGTAAATTCCTATTTTATAAAAGCGGAAATATATCTTTAAATTAGTAAAAAAAAAACAAATTTTAGCTAATAAGAAGAGGATAATTTAAACAAATTATAATTACATAATGTCAAACAAACCTCCTCTGAACAGTTATCTTTGGTTTTGTTCCAACAAGATCACTTTATAATAATGTATAAGAAGAAGAATGGTAGTTAAAAAGTCACTATAAAAAAATGTTAGAGAACCAAATCCAAAGACAGTTTGATGTTAACTGACACATTAAGAATTCGTACTGCATCGGCATTATTTTTGTGAATGCATTGTTTACGTATACAGAAGCGAAGCGTTGTCTCGCTTGTTCTTGTTGAAGCGGCAATGCTCATTTCAAGGTGTTTCGTCTGTGTCACGTCCGGCTATAAAATAAAAATTACGGACCATTTCACAAGAAATAAGAAAAGTAATATATATGTAATATCACTGTAACTAGTTGTCAACCTAGTCTATCTTGAGAAATGCGCTTTACTTCAGGAATACTTTATTATAATAACTCTTTTTCAGAACGATATAAGACCCCTACTGGAGTACCTCAGGGATCCAATTTGGGTCCATTGTTGTTTTTATTGTTCATTAATGACATAGAAACAGTAATAGAGCATTCAATTTTTTTATTATATGCAGATGACTTGAAAATTTACAAGAAAATGCATTCGATTTCTGATTCCCTCGACCTACAGGAGGATCTCAACTCTATATGGAAATGGGCTTGCTATAACCAATTGCCTTTCAGTGTAAAGAAATGTCACACAATTTCATTTTCAAGGTCATTAACGCCGGCAAAATATTCATACCATCTAGGCAAATATTTTCTGGAAAGGTTATCTTCAACTAAGGATTTAGGAGTGACTTTCGAAGAACGTTGGAAATTTAGCCAGCACATTGCAGAGACTCATAGCAAATCCTTAAAAATGCTCGGTTTTATCTTGAGAAATGCGCGTTACTTCAGCAATACTTTAGTATTGCGCACTCTTTATGATACTCTAGTCCGCAGCATACTAGAAACTAGCTCCATCATTTGGATCCCAGGCGTAATGAATCAATGTAATGAATTGAAGCTGGAAAAAGTACAACGTAAATTTCTTCGATATTTATACTTGAAGGAATACGGGTATTATCCGTTCTTGTTTCCCAGTGCTTTTATTTTGGGTGCCCTGGGATACGTTTCTTTGTCGACTCGCAGAAGTGTTTATGTAATTAAACACTTCTGGAAATTGCTCAAGGGCATCGTAGACAATCCTTCAGTGCTCGAGCAGCTTTAAATGTGGGCTCCTGAAGGTGATTATAGTTCTCGGTCGCGTTCACTATTCTTGCCTGTAAAGTCTAGAGCTGGAGCACTTGCCAACTCTTCTCTGGCCAAGGCTATTCATCTGCTCAATTCTGTCCATAGAAATATTGACATTTTCTCTTGCACATATGGAGTTTTGGTTCAGTTCGTATGGGACAATGCACACCTGTTGAGGTGATTTGTGTCTGTTGTTTTGTCTTGTTTATATTTGTATGTATTATGATGTATTTGTACTTTTGACTATCGTTGGGTTTGCTTGTCAGGTCACGATGGTTATAATTTTAATAAATAAATAAATAAATAAAAACCCCTACACTTCAGCGTGCGTGTATTTTGGATAAAATGGAAGCTGTGACGTTCATTGGTTTAGTCTCTTCTATTTCGCTTGACTATGCGCAATTACACGTCATACATCATAGTTCATATATCAGAAATTTTATCAACATACATATCACTTATTAACCTTTTACAGGATACGCTCATAAACAATCAAGCAAGTGCAAAATATTTTTAATTTCAAATAATAAAGCTAATTAAGAGCTGAAAAAAGTAATGTCAAATACCTAAATTATTATTCTACAAACCCAAATGTATCGATCACTGAACATATATTTAATTTTGCGATTCATGTATTGTTTTAAATACATAAATGCTGTGCATTGGCCTCTAACCACATTCACGTATATATGGATTCATTACAAAAGGAACTGGAGTCGCAAATACCTTTGGGCATAGTTGAGTATCGTATAATTATCCTTTCCAGATCTCTTTACTCTGCGGAAATCTCTTATGGTTAGGGCGTAGCGTTTTATCTATACATGCTTTAAATCTGGTTCCATTGTCTGCACTCCTAGCAAAAAATTGTGCTAATGAAAATAATTTTCTAAATGTTTTAATTTAAGCAATCGTTTATGTTAGAAAACATAAGATTTTCAAAACACTTGAAATTAAAGAGTGATTAATTTATTATATAGTATATAAATAAAAGTAATTGTTTAAGCTTTAATTCTTTACGTAATTGTATAATAGATATAATGTCTGTAAAAGCCACTTGCATATGTATGCTGAGTTTTATCATCGTAACTACAACACAGACTTTTATAGAATACAATGCATTTTATAAAAGTGTTTGCAAATTAAATTTAATTAGCATTTAAAAGATGGAATCCTCGAATTTAAATTTTTAACATGAAAAATATATTATATTACATAATAGAATTTATATTTGCTCTTTGCATACATACACTACTGCATTTCATAGCGACTCGTGAGATAGTGTTCGTACAAAATTTCACAATGTGTACCACACAAAACTTTTTTTATTATTTATCCATTTAAAATGAGTGCAAATGTGTGATTTTTTGTTGCAGAATGAATGCACTCTGAGAATCTGCATATTATTCTGTGTCACGCGCGCATGCGCAGTGCGTTAATGACGATCCGTTGCTCCAGCTTCCGCTTCTAGTCTACTCCCTGGGCGAGACGACGGAATAATTTGAAAATGAAACGACGTATAACGTCAACCTGTGAGTTTTTATAATTTCCCGTCGCGGTGTAACAATTAAGAAAACCGTTTCATAACGTAACATCCCGAAAGGGGACCTATTTAATTTTTCACGAATCGCGCAGTGTACATAGAATAGAAAACGTCCGTTTAAATATTTCACAACCTAATTAATTAACATGAAAAAAACACTGTTTTATATTTTTATTTGCGACTATTAAAAATGATATAATTATAATTATTTGACCTATGTTTAGTTGCTAATATGAAATTGATTAAAAATCAAGCATATGATAATAATAATTTATAAATGTACTTGATCTGTTCAGACTCGATCTCATCACAACTTATTAGCTCACGAGGTTGAACATGATAAAACAATATGAATAGATAAATAATTAAAATATACTTTTAACTCACCAGAGATCTTGTCTATGCGCAAACTTGACTGGCACACATAGTCTAGATTACAGATCCGGCGGCGAAACTTTGAAATTATCATAGAGCGGCAACGTGTGCGTAATAGGTGTTATCCGAGCACTTAGCGCTGGGGGGCCCTAACCCAAACTTGTTAATGCAGTTAAGAGCGATGAAGGTCGAAAATGAAACTTTATCGAATTAAAAACTTTGCCGCTCGGTGATTATTTTTCAATTTCGCCAGTCGGCCGCATAATTACGCGCCCGGTTTGTTTTTCGCCCCAGGCGGGAGCCACCTAACGCCCGTAATCTGAATCAATTTTTTGTTCGTTACTAAGGGTGAGAGAGCTTAATCTTGCATGGAGAATGACCGTAATTTTTTAAATAATTCTATAGTGATATAGGGTTAGGCAACGACTTTTATTATTTATATATATTAAGTAATTTTAACTGTGACAATATTGTAAATCATATTTTTCACAAAAAATTGTCAAAGGCGATAAAAATCACGTGATGATCAGATATGTGTATATATTAGGCCCAAATCGAATGTGACTATCAGGTACTCGATTGCAAGTGTTTTTCGAAAGCATTGCCAAATCTCCATATGTTACACTCAAAGCTAATGCTTTCAATATTCATATTGCCGCGACAAGGTAAGAAAGAGCTAATCATCTTTTATATCTAAAAAAATACTATATAAGCGTACTTAATACACTTATTTTTAAAATACACTTCTATCAGAATCTTTCATCTAGAAATTCCACATGTCAGAACTTGACTTTTTTTTATACCTTATTTCCGAATTGGGTCACATGAGAGTTCAGTCGAATACGCCGAGTACCGACAACCTCAGGACGACTTTTAACGTCAAACCTGGTCTAGCTATAAAGTCCAAGTTATAAGAAGACAGTTGGATAGTTTTAAAAATGAATACACAAAAATTTTACTTTCAAAATATAATCAACACAAACAATGATACTAAGATAATTAGTAACTAGTCCAGTCAAATAGGGCGAAATCAAGGCTAAATCTCGGAATGAAAGATAACAAGCTGACATTTTGCACAGACCTTTGTTTTGATGTTCTAATGACAGGATGAAAAGTCTCATAAAATATCGTGTCTGCTAATCAAGATATCAAAGGTCAAAGGTCACAAAATTTGTTTTTTTGCAAATATCTCGCGTTTTATGCATCGCACGTCATTAAATGCTTTACAAAACTTGTAAAGCATAAAATTTCCTACAAGTTTAGTTATTACATTTGTTTTGTATCATTAACCGTTTTTGAGATATAGCGCGAAGAGTGGGAGGCGTACATCCGTTTATAGAATCCAGCGAGTATTTCTACCTGCTTAACTTGGTATAAGCTTTGAAAAAGTAAGCAATCGTGAAAAAAGTGGTCTCGGCAAGTCGTTTGAACCATAATTTTATTACTTTTTTTATTGTATTATTAGAAATTATGAATGAAATATTGCTCGACTAGAAATTTGTGCGAAAAAATTGAAAGAGTTGAGAGATGTCCTTACGGAGTATGTACCAGATGATAAGAAGATCATTTCCAAATTAAGAGAAAAATATTTAACTGACATTATAATTACAACGAAGATTGGATCATTCCCTATTTTTTCTTTTTGCGATGCTCAAGCTTAAATTTTATCCATAGCTTGGTATGAAAATAAAAAAGGCACTTCGGAAGAAGAACACTTGCGCGTAGTGGAAGCTGCTGCGGCGATTATTAGAGAAGATATTCGATCTTCTGTTGTTGAGACCAAGTCCTATCCGCCCCCGAGTAAAATATGAATGAAGAAATTCCGAAAACTTTATTACATTTTCTGAATAAGGTATTATAAAGAACAGAAAAGGTAAGACGGGGCATTTTAAAACGAAGTACACAGCTATAAGTCATGCTATAATGACTTCCATACGAAAACGGTCCTTTTCTTCGCAGTTATTAATAGGCCTATCTGTATTTCTTCATAGAAGAAATACAGATAGGCCAAACATCCAAAAAGACTTTTGAATGTTTTGTCAAATTTAGGTTTTTTCGCTTTATATAGTGATACTGTAAAATGTTAAATTTCAGTTGTTTATCACCCACAGCCTCGTAATCAACCATCATAGTCAAGTGCCTTAGTACAGTATGCAGCAGATAATGCAGAAAAATATTTATATTCTTGATGGCTATAATACTGTTCATATAATGGGAATGATAAAAATAATAACTCCAAAATCTGAAGTTATATCCGATTACCGCATAAAGAAATTTACATCAAAACCAAGTGCAAAGGAGTTAGCAGCACTATCACATATACCCCTTCTAGTGTATGAAAATCATGTCGTACCCGGATTGAGCAAGAGATTCAAGTTCAAAAGTTTAATGATGTAGAACGAACCGAACAAATATTTAATGTAGTTGATTTGTTGTGGATGTACGGAAAGTGAAAAAATATCTCACCGTTGCCAGGGTGGAATGGATTTATTGAACAACTTACAAAAAACAATGAGAACTTTGTAACTTCTCGGATTCTGTTTCTTACTTTTATTCATCATCCTGCGAGTAATATGGACACAATTTACACTACATTACAGTGTGCTATAAACACTGCCAAGAAACATGAACAAAGAACATGCTTAATAACTTTTGATCAGCCGTTGTACATAAAAGTACGTGAAATCGTAGCAGCTTCAGATGCTAACTCAGACTTGTCCAGAGTAGTTGTGAAACTAGGCTTTCATATGCTTATGTCTTTTATTGAATTCATAGGGTATATAATGAATGGAAGCGAAATCAAGGAAGCTCTCAGTACAATTTATGCTTCGAATTCTGTCGACAAAATGTTGGATGGTCACGCTTTTGCAAGAAGTATCCGAGGCCATACGCTATTACTTTTTGCATTATCGATGATGATTTTTGAAGATATGGAGATTGAAAGTTATAATGCTTTAGATGGGTTCATTCAGCAGTTAACAATTTGCGATGTTTCCTATGAAACTGTGGAAGAATGTGCAGGTAACTCTGGCTCCGTAGTTTACATAGCGTTATCCTATAAACGGATGCGCGCTTCCCACTCCCCGCGCTATATCTCGAAAACCATTAACCATACGAAGAAATTATTTTAAACAAACTTGTGAAAATTTTTATTTTCTATAAGTTTTGTGAAACATCTAATGGCATGCGACGCAAAGGAGGCGAGATATTTGCAAAAAAACGATTTTTATGACTTTTGACCTTTAATATCTTGATTAGCAGACACGATATCATATGAGACTTTTCACCCTATCTTTAGAACGTCAAAACAAAGGTCTGTGCAAAATTTCAGCTTGTTATCTTTCATTCCCGAGGTTAAACCCTTATTTTACTGGACTAAACGCTTTTTCACATCATATTAACTCACTTAAAATTCTAAATTGCAGATTCTCAATAAAAATAGAATATCCACGGTATATAGATAATCTTTCTGCAAGGGTAGCTCATAATGTATTTTCAGTGTCATTCAAAATTTAAAAAAATCACAAAGAAGATAAAACATCAATTAAGAGCCTTTACTCAACAAACAAAACGCTTACTTATATTTTAGGTATTTCCCAACCATTTGAAAATAAATCATCTGATAAGAATTCAACAATTCCAATAAGTTTATCACCTCATTAGATTATTACTGTCATGTAGTGAAATATTTAAAAAAGAATCGTTATGCATTTTGCGTTTAAAATATGCTCTAGAGACTAAAATGATTGACGAACAGTTTTGCTTTCGCAAAATTCACTCGACGACATATAAACTAAAAAAATTGCCGGAACATTGAATATAAAAAAAGCTTTCAAAAAGTATAATTCTATATCGATTTAATAACAATATAAAAACAAAAACCCCCGACAATACACTGATACTTAAGAAATAGAAGCTATATTGTTTTATTAAATAATGAACGCTCGATACCGCGTAAAATTCCAGCTGGAGTCCTTTGAGTCGTTTTTTGTATACAAACTATATTCCAAAATTAAAAAAATACGCCTTACAGTTTTTTTAACAAATCACACAAACCCTGACTATACAGATATTTTATCGAATTACATAATTACAAAAAAAATTGTAAACTTATATTTTTAAAAAATTAAAATTAAATACAATTAAAATGATACGCCAATATTTTTAATCCTAGTTTTCTTTATCTAATACAATGTCGTTAAAAATCACTCACAATGAGCACATAATGAAACCCGTACACGTTCATATTCGTAATATATTTGCAAATTTTATACGTGCTCAGGTTAATATCTGCTTATACATTAGGTCTCTTTTCAGCAGACGCGAAACCTCTCAGTATCGCACATGTATTATAGAGACATGAGCAATTTTTGCATCATGTCTTTCTTTCTCTTTTTAAGTAAAAAAAACCTCACTCAGTTGTTGTGTGACACACACTCACACACACGCATAGACACAATTACTCCCTTCTCTCTGCTCGGCGTATGTCAGACTATATGGTTAAGTTAATGGCACATATTTTTTTCTCCATTATGCTTTCACAAGTTTATTCGTACTGCTGAAATTACCGATTTGTCATACTAGGCCTTGGGGATACGCCCTCGTAAAATTACCGTTTTACTATTAAGTTGATAAGCTTTTGGTGATATACTTTCATACTTAATTATAAGTAATTATTTTTTTTATATTTGTTTTATTCTATGAATATAGTAATTATTTGGTGAGCCCTGAAATAATAATACTATTTGATTTATACCGATTAAAAACGAAATTTGCAGCCATTTTTACAGCTTTTATTTTGAATTGTATCTGATTTTTTTATGTTTTTACTAATTCAACTTAATAGAATAAGCTTAAATATATTATTCTTGTGTCATGTCTAATTCCAAACGTTGGCGAATACCTTGTTCATAAACATCCTTATCGATCCTTAATTTATATATTTTTTCTTCCAATATATTTTTAACCCTAAATATTTCCTAATATTGAGGTATACAGAAACACAAATCATGTTTCCGAGGTACTAAATCTTTATCTGTTTCACAGCTAAAATAAGTTCGCAATCGCATCCTATCACGAAAAAAATTCGGACATTGAATTATTAACATACGATTATAAAGCCACGTTCTAAACGTTTCTAGTCTATTAATTTTATTAATTTTTAAAGTCCTCGTCTTGCCAGACATAGCACTTTAAAAATGTAATTCTGGTCTGAATATGTTTGCTCAATTTGACATGAATCTCTTTATCAGGGTCCACGTTATAATTTATTCATCTACGCAAATATTATAAATTCTTCACCATCTCAAATCTATCTCCGTGAAATGTTAAGTTAACCGGGTCCACAGGGAGCTTGCTTGTAACCATAAATTTTGTTTTATTGGTGTTTATTCGTGTGCCCTATTTTATATAATCTTAATTTACACTATCCAGGTATCTTTAAAAGTCGTCAATGATCTCACTAAATATATCCGTGTCATCAGCATAACAAATTTTGATAATTGTGGAATAGTTTTTACATGTTTTCTAAATATTTTGGCGTTTTATTTAAATTGTTTCTATGTTTATTTTTAAGCTATGCCAAATATATTTTATTACAATTTATTAAACCTTGGTGTTTAAATGTGTTGCTTACCACAAAAATCACTGAATTTATTTATATACTTATATAAGTTAGATGTAATAAAAACGATTGTTATTTTAACAAAGTTTTTCGTAATATTATATTTTTACTCGTGTTGATTATTTTATTGATTTAAAAGATATTATATTTTCTGAATTATGCTTGTACACGTCAAGGGTCATAAAGGTCGTTTGACGGTTCACGCGATACATACGAAAAAAATAAATGAGATTTGAGCAGACAAGAGGGACCTTGCCCTTCATGCTATATTCGTCTACCTACTACGTCCAGTATCACTTTCTTTCAATAATATCAAGATCAAAGTCCACGTCTCCAAACGACTATATCTATAAGATGAAGGTCTAAAGTGAAAGGTAGTTGCTGCCAGGGGTTGTTCTATTTTCTTATGATTTTTCAAAAGACATACATGCTTGTGTGTGTATGTATAATATATAAAAAATATATTTTTTAAAATAATCACTAATTATAAATTCTGTAACGAGTGACTGTAATGTTTGCTTTTGTATCTTTGTGTGTGTCTTCGGCATTATAATTATAAAAGACGTCTCAAAATGTAAAGATGAAAAGAAATCCTAAAGAAGAAAAGGGAGAACTCCTAATTAAGAAATGGATCACTCTTTACTTTCTAAATAAAATAAAAGTAAAGGCGGGAACTTTTCAATTATAAAACTTTTGTGGTGACGCAAGAGTGTGTATGTGTGTCGGTTGCTCAAACAAAAATCCAAAAAAGAAATTTATTTATCATTCCGCGGTCATATCTTTTACTAAGGTATCGTGTTCATTTTATTTCAAATCTTATTTCAGCTATGGTGTGAAACCAAATAATAAACTTTGAGTAAATAATTAAATAATACATCTTCTTATTTTGGCTAAATATACTGCATTTTTAATCATAAGTTTTAATAAAACAAATCTGACAAAACTAAATAAATACACAAATAGATTTTATTACTAAATCACTTAAAAAAACTTTGCTTTTAATTAAGCACAATTATGCATATTTATATTTAGTTAACAAAAATATGTTTAGCTGACAGAATCTGAAGCATGTTAGTGTTACCGTAGTTTCAAACAGTAATAAGATATTTATACATAACAAAGATTTAAGTCAAATTAAGCACTCTGTAATACGCTAAAATAAAATTAATTTAAAAACAATTTCATGTAATACAAAATAATCTATTTTGCAACGTTGTATTTTTTTCACGTGAATTTTATAAAAAACGTATCAAAGGAAGTCGGTTATATGGCGCTGAAAAATAAGTTCGAAGGAGCACGACTCCCAATTTATACTCGAACCGCTTTACGATCGTATATGAAAGTATAACTCAATCATACAAGATAAGATAATAAACAATAGATTACTTATATTTAGGAGTAAATAATTGAAAATTCTCGTGCTAGAAGAAGCTCCAGTATATCGATCATAACTATTAATTAGTATATTAAAAACAATTGATAAATAATTACGGAGTGCGAAAAAAAAACAACTGAACTATAATAAATATATAAAAGGTGTTGATTACGTAGCATATTATCCAATATTTCAAAAAACAACGGAATTGACAAAAGAATGTAGTTTTTTCATTTATTTCAATGCGCATTGTTTTATTCGTTCAGTGTCTATCAAAATTTGAAGCATAACAGCAAAATTAAATTCAAAGATTTTCTTTTGAGTAAGGATGCAGAATTCAGTGAAATCTATCGATTCTGAAGACATTTCAACGGTATCTATCTTATGTTGCCGTGCCCGTGCTGTCGATCCACCAGAAAGGCTTTCGGATAAGCTGAAAAATCATCAGCCAATAAAAATAAAAAGTGGGGATAAATGTGTGAAAATAAAATGTCGTGTTTGTTCTGCAAATGGAATAAGGAAAGATACGGCATACATGTGCAGGTTTTGTGAAATTCTTTTACATATATACGAATGTTTTTATACGTATCACTCAAAAAATTATAATAATAGATAAGAAAGTGTATATAATAAAAATAAATATAAATAAAAATATAGTGTTGTGTATAAGTGTAATTATAAAAATAAATGTGCTTGTGACAGTTGTTTGCAGAAAATGTACGCCGAAAATCTGGTGAGTGCAAATTATATTTTATTATAAATAAATAGTTTTTATATATCATTTATATAAAAATTATAGAAGTATTAAACATACATATTATTAAATTCAAACTGGTTGTTAACCATTGCAACTATTTTTAATTAGCACAAAATATTAGGAATAAAAAATACATATTTATTCGCTCATGATTTTATTCCTCAGAGATTCTTTAATCTTTTTTTTTCAATTATTTTACTTAATACGGCGATCATTTATCTGAATTGTTGCTTTTTTTCCCTTAGTTTCTTAATTTGTGAATCATTGCGGTTTTCAAATGGTGAGGAAATATCAAAATAACAAACACGCGGTAAATATGTTTAAATTTAATGGATGCTATTTTTTGGGAGTTCTTTAATATATTTAATATTTATTATTATATAGTTTTATTAGACCAACATCACGGGTTTCGTCCTGCCCGTTCCACTGTTACTAATCTTCTGTCGTTCACCAAAACGGTGACAACTTCTCTCGATGCCGGAATTCAAGTAGACGTCGTGTATACAGATTTTGAGAAAGCCTTTGACAAAGTTTGTCATACGTTATTATTAAAAAAATTGTCGAACCTCGGTTGCTCAGATAATTTAACTCGGTTATTTTCGAGTTATTTAAGCAATCGTAGACAGTTTGTAACCTATGGTGGCCGATTGTCAAAAGAATATTTTACCCCTTCGGGGGTTCCTCAAGGATCCAATCTGGGACCTCTGCTTTTTGTGTTATTTATTAATGACATAAATACAGCAATTAAAAATTCAAGTTTTCTTCTGTACGCAGATGATTTAAAATTATATAAATGCATTCGATCTGTTGCGGACTCCTTCTCTCTACAAAGTGATTTAGACTCTCTGTGGAGATGGGCTTCCGTTAACCGTCTGCCCTTTAGTGTCGGAAAGTGCCATACTGTGTCATTTTCTCGATCCCGTTCGCCATCAGCTTATTTCTACCATCTCGGTGGTAACATTTTGACTAGAGAAACTTCCATTAAAGATCTCGGAATCACTTTCGAGAGCAAATGGAGGTTCTCTCTACACATACACGACGTCTGTGATAAATCTTCCAAGATGCTCGGCTTTGTTATGAGGAATGCCTTTCACTTTGACGATCCGTCAGTTATTCGCATCCTCTATGACACCTTAGTTCGTAGCATTCTTGAATCGGGATCTATAATTTGGAATCCCCGAATAGCCAAATATTCCCTTTTAGTAGAAAAAATTCAAAAAAGGTATTTAAGATACCTTTACAAAAAGACATTTGGTTATTATCCGTTCTTATATCCCAGCGCCTTTCTTTTAGGAGCGTTGGGATATGATTCGCTGAATTCTCGCAGAAAGCTGTATGTCGCTAAGCATTTTTTCAAACTACTAAAAGGTGCTGTCGACAATCCAGCTATTCTCGAGGAATTTCAGTTTTGGGTTCCGGAACATTTTCGAGAATCACGATCGAGACCTCTTTTGATGGCAGTTAGGGCTAGGACATCCGCACTTGCCGACTCGCCTATAGCTGTGGCCATACGGCTCCTTAATACGCTGGCATTGAAAATTGATTTATTTAATGTTAGCTACGAGGATCTGATCCGGTTTATATCTTTTAATTTTATTATTTTATAATTTTTTTTGTTATGGTAAAGTATTGTTATATTTATTTATATATATACGTTTTTTTATGTTTTATAAATTTATAATTTGTTCGACCATCGTGGCGCATTGGGGTAACCTGTTAGGCCACGATGGTCTTAATTTAATCGAAAAAATAAAAAAAATATACCGTAACATTTTTACTTTGAATAGAATTTCAGTTTGATATATTTTGTTAATTAATGTATCAACCGTGGATGTTTAAATTTCTTATGATTGGACTGATTTTATGTTTACTTAACTAAGCAGTTTTGCCCCTGAAATTTATTCCTGTTCTATGAGTGTAACATACAATAATATTTTTTAGATGAAATAAATAATTTTGGTTCATATATTACATAAAATAAATTTAAGTGCCCTAAAAAAGCTACGGCTCATTTCATTGCGATGTAATGAGATAAGGCGACTTTTTTACAAAAATTTGAAGTAAAATATCATTTATTTTATATTTGATATTATGTAGAAATAGTATACGAGCATCTTTCTTAATCAATTAAAGGCAATTTAATGATATCTCAGTATTTTTTTAAAATAAAATTAAACAAGTCCACGGCCACCAAACAATGTTCTTTCAAGACTCGTACACGAGTCCTCGGGCGTTAAGCTTTTAACAAGATTTTTTTTCATCAATTCTTTAAACAAGTTGCCATCTCCAGCAAAGTTTTTACGTCTATCCATGTAGCCTATATAGTCTTAGTTAAATCTGCTTTGGAAAACAAAAATAATACGTCAGCTAATTCAAAATACTGACAAAGTCAAAGTCTTGAACATATTACATAACTATTAACATTCACAGAAATAAATTTAGATAGTCATAAATAGCTTGATATCCATAAAAAAAATATGTCAATAAAAACCTTTTCTTAAAATAAAATTAATATTTTTCTCCCGTTAGTTATTATAAAGCATTTTTTATTTTAAAGCAAAAGGGTAATAAGACATCTTTTCACTAAGTCAACCAAGGTAAAAATGTAAACATTGAGTCGCCCAAAAGCAAGCCAACGACTAAAATTAAAATTTATACGGTTGGGCGAAAATTTTTAAGCTCCGTCTGAACAAATTAGCGTTGGCATATTGCGTTTCATCAAATTTTAACAGATTTTTTTCACAGTTGCTGAAACCCTTATTTCGGATTTTAATTCGTTTCATTGAAAAATCCATAGAGCGTGCAATTTCTGATTCGCTTTCGCGTAAACCTCTTATTGATTCTATTAATAAAAAAAACGAACGAATGGAACATAGCGCTACACATATACACAAACAAACGCACACAAACACACATGTTTGCTACTATTTGAGTTACGATCGCAATAAAAATTCTGTGTCGTCCCTGGTCGTCTAGATAAGTCCTCAGGATTTCATATCCTCCGACAATTTCGTTGTCCTCTGCACCGCAACCATAAAACCGACTGGTTTGCGATATTTCTTTATATTTGCATTGTTTTAAATTCCTACTTAATGTATACGAGCATAGGATAAGACTTTATATTTTGTACTGCGGTACTAAACGTGCAATGTACAATGTTGCAAAACATTAAAAGTAAAAGTATGATAAATCTTGGAATAATCTTGTTAAGGGGAAACTTGGTGAAATAATATATGTACCGTTTATTATTTAATTGGAATGAGTCATAAATATAAACGAAAAAACATGGATCTAATTTTGCTGTTTATGTAAATGTCACAAATCACTTCTTATAGTGCTTTTCTATTATTTCTAACAATTGGGTTAAAATGTATATGGTAGTATCGTATGCTAATTGCTTATCAAAACTTTTGCTTACGTTTTTATGTTCTTTTTTTCTACGGTATGTCTTACAAATGTAAATGTTTGATACATCAAATTTGATATGCTCCTTCTAATTCATTATAAATTTTGTCTTTTAAATTTGGTAAAATAGTTCCTATTGTATGATAAGATTTTTGAATTGTTTTAATTCTCTCTTTAAAAAGTACTTGTCCTATATTTTTGAGATCCCTCGAACATATAAATGTAAAATATTATAAAAAAATATTTTTCTTGCATGTTTTATTAATATTTTTTAACAAAGCCATTTGATTTTAATGCTTCTTTGACTTTTTTAAATTATTGAAATTTATGTTTAATATTAAAAAATGTATAGCTCTTAAAACTTAGTTGAAAAGGATGATGGTGAGAGTTAATATTTACCCAACTATATGTATCTGTTTTTCTTCTATAAATTTTATTCAATAATTCTATTATTAGTTTTTAAATCAATTTATTTTTGTAACGTTTATTATAAAAATTCATGTGAACATATGACAAATATGTCGTCTTTATATTAGTTCCAAACTGTTCTAAACTAAATTCAGACTTTTATTAATGTTCTGGTTTCGAAATTTTTCATAAAAAAGTTTTCAATTATTGGATAGTGATCCCATGGATGTTCCTCAATAAAAAACGAAAAAGATTACTTTAAATCCGAACTAAAATAAAGGGTAAAATCCGCGGTATTTTTCAACGGTCCAAAGTTTCTTATCAAAGTTCATCATATGCTAGCTAATGAAAATTGTAATAATTTCCATATTATTAAATTTTTATTTTTAACAGAAAATATCAGTTGTTAAGTTTAATCTTATTAGTGCGTGTGTATGTGAGTATGTGGCAAATAATACGATAAAGTCGCAATTTTCTCTACGTGTCTCATACGAAAGCGCTTTGGAGCATTCAATGAGAGCACTGCAAGCAGAAAATTCACGGGCGTCATGCATAAACTTTCACACGTACACTTGCACACGTTTTATTTGCACAAAAGAAATTGCACTATGGCTCCGTTTCATATTCAGAGTTGTTTCCTTTTGTAACCTGCCAGGCATAGTCTGCTAAATTCAATTTTTATCACGAAAAAATGCGCACGTAACGAGGTAGACGACGGAAGTACTCGGATTGCGACACTGGCTAGAATATTAAAAATCAAATATTTAATATCGGGGAGAAGAATGCTGTAAAGGCAAGGTATTCAGTCTCAATATTTTTTTCCATCGATATAACGACATCGATTGAATTTGAAATCAATATAGAATATACACGTATTTTAAGGGTTATATCAATAGCAAAAAAAAGTGAAATTATATATAAACTATATCAGTGCGCTTCAACCTTTTTACATCCGTGGCCCGGCGAAAATGGGAAAAATATATCGTGGACAAAACAAAAACTAATGTTAGATTGAATTTCATTCAAATGCTACAAAATTACAATTTTTTGTTAGTGCGACATCTACTGCTGCTTTTTTGTAGGCAAATTTGATATACGTGGTTGCAGCGTTGTTTCTGAGAGACTAAAACGGAATCGATTCCTCTGTTTGGTTTTTGTTATTGACATATTTGATCAAGTCTTTTTACACAAATATAAAGTTGAATAAGCTACCAAAAATTTGATAGCTGTATATTCTTTATCAAGAGATATCTAGAATTCTGGGAATGAGTGTATTTTATGTTTGGACACCAGAGTGACATCAGAAGATAATTCGATCAGATTTTCTTTTTCACGACTTCTAAAAAGGGCTTATTTATCTATAGGTTTCCTTTATGTAGATTTTCATTTTCAGATAAATTTGTGACCAGTGCCTTATCACTAGTTTTCTTCTTAATATTATCCTTGTCTCTACTAAAGAAGTTTAAAAGATTTTGCTGATTGTCTTTTTTTATTCATATTGTAAGGATTATAATTTTAACAAAGAAATCATTAATTTTTTGAAATTAGACAACACAATATTAAAAATAAACACAAGCGTGATAAAATGAACATTGTCGACAGGCGACTTTTCGCAATTCTAAAGCCTGAACTACACTCTCTGGAAGTTGGCCAAGGTTGGCCAAAGACGGAGAATATAATGGGTTACTTCGGTCGAGTTCGGTTCTACCCGCTCTTAAATCTCTCGGAAGTTGTCCAAGGTTACCGAGAACGGGAAGTAAAGTGGAGCTAATTCAGTCAACTTGGCCAGCTTCGAGAGCTTCTAAACATTTCTGAACAAAGAAACTAATCTCTTACATATACCTTCTTATATTATCAACTTTTGATTTGAGATTTTTGTCACAAAATTGTAAAAATACAGCAGATACGTTGCTTCTATATTTTTATACACTAAAACTTTTCAATTTAAAAAAATTGACACTTCAACCAAATTTCAAGATTTTTCTTATTGTATTTAGTTAATTTACTGTTGTGTTTTTAGTACTGACCATCAATGAAACTGAGCGCTCAGATCTTAAATACGGTTTTAATAAGTTGAATATTGGGGTGATATTCTGGGCCTGATTTGATTCCTGGTTTAATTTTGAAGGATTGCGAAGTCAGTCTCGTTGCTCCTCTAAAACGTATTTTTAATCTAATACTCAAGACGATATCATTTTCTGCTCTATTTAAATGCACAAAAGTCACCCCTTTTAATCAAAATAGGGTGATAAATTGTATTTAAAAAACTATAGACGAATCGCAGTGTTGTCAGCTCCTGTTAAATTGTTTGATATGTCCCTAATCACTTTTGACAATTTTTGATGGACCAATAATGTATGCCTTTCACCAAAACGGTGACAAAATCTCTCAATGCGGAAATTCAAGTAAAATTCGTATATACAAATTTTGAGAAGGCCTTCAACAATGTTTGCCATGGGTTATCTCGGATGATTTAACTCGGTTATTCTCGGACAGTTTATAACCTATGGTGGCCGACTGTCGAAAAAATATTTCACCCCTTCAGGGATGCTTCAAGAATCCAACTTGGGCCTTCTGCACTTTATGTTATTTATTAACGACATAAATACGGCAGTTTTAAAATTTCTTCTGTATGTAAATGATTTAAAATTGTATATTGCGCTAAGAATGGCGACAAATGCTCAATGGTTTGTCCGAAACTCTAATATACATAAAGATTTAAAAATAGACACTTTACGCGATTATTTCTATAAACTCATTTCATTCTAACCCATTAGTTTAAAACCTTAATAAGATAACATAAATATTTAAAAAAAAATGCTAGCTAATTTAATAAGAAACAAAAAGTTTTTTTTTTTTTCCTTACTTTTTTTTTTTTTTTGCCCTAAAAATAAATAAATAAAAGTAAGAACAAATTAAAAGATACCCAGGTGAATGGCTTTGGCCAGGAAAAATAAATATTAGACACTAAAATTGTATAAATGCATTCAATCTGTTGCGGCTTAGACTCTCTATGGAAATGGGCTTTCGTTTATCGTGCCATAAAAGGTCTTTGAAGGCCTTTTCTACATCTTATTAACTCACACAAAATTACATTTATCAAATATTTAAAACTTGACTTGACTAAGCAATTAAAGATATAAATAGATAACAAATAGGTAAAAGAAATCGATTATCAAAGCCGGCTTGAAAAAAACTTCTCAGTATTGTTAAACGATTATTAAATAGAAAGGCTCCAGGAATAGACAATAGATAAAATACTGATTAAAAGCCTTCGTTTTGTATGCTTTAAGTATTTAACTAAAATATGTCATTCATGTTTATCTTTTGGATCAAAACAAAACTCAAATTCAGGTAACACTGTCCCAATTTTTGTAATAAATAAATAAATGTAAATTTAAAATGAAATAGATTTATATCTAATATATTTATTTGCTTTAAAACGCATATATTGTATTTCAAAAATAGTAGGCGTTCTATGTGTCAAGCTTATTGATCCAGGTAGTGTTATACATATACATGATAATATAAACAGCTATACAAGAGAAGGGCAGATTATTTAATTTTGCAGTTTCGAACGCTTAAGCTAAACACCAGTAGAAAGTTCATTATCGTCACTAGTGTCCGCAGATGAGCAAACATAACTTCGCCTCAGTGAAAGCTTTTGGGGGATAAAGGGGAGCTTTTCAACTCGGAAATAACTCAGGATGTTCATGCAGTTAGTAATTCGCGACATGAAGCTTTCATGACAAAACAACGCTGATTTATGAACGTGCGACGTGTCGCTCCTAACCGTTTAATTTTAATGTCAGTCTTTATTCATCAAACTCTATTTTAAGAATAATAATTTTAAAATTGCATCTTATCATCATAATACTGAGTTGTTAACGTATTTGTGTACTTCGTCCGACCAACGCAGTACACAAATTAAATTGCTAGGCTCATTTTAGGCATTGTATTGCCGACATTATGTTTTGCTAAGATTTAAATTCAGATCTATACGATTCACGTAAGCTGTGATGAAATCTTTCTAAATGTATATCTAAATAAATGTAACATTTTGTAACTATTTGCAAATTATGAATTATCAAAACAACAATCTATCGTGCTCGTTATCTACTTCAATATTTTTTTAAATAATTTCACAACAGTAACGTTTAAAAAATAAAAGTTTATTAAATTTTGTGTTTATATAGTGCTGTATAGAATTCAAAGAGTTACAATTTTTATTTTGCTCTTTGAGCTGTGTATATAGGTAGTCGTTTTATACTTCTATCTAGTATCGTAGTGTACCTACAAATGTATATATAAACATACTTAATGAAAGTGCTTTTCGACGATTTTATAGCATTTCAATACGCCAAGGCCCGGGATCATCTCACAAAGATTGGTTCCATTAATTCAATCAGCTAAATTTGCGAGTAGTTCGTAAAATTAAAAAAAAAACATATTGGTTTATATATTTTAATAATATTTTTTTTTATTTAAGAGTAAATATACGAATAAGGTATACTATTTTTAAATACTCATAGAAGTTAATTACATTCGAGTAGCATACCAGCGCGATGGAATAGTGTCAAAGGCAATTGCTTATAAAATAAAGGATTTAAGTTCAACTTTCTCATTCTGAAAAAAAATTAAATATAAATATAATTTTATTTGATTGATTATTACCTACATATAAAATAATATTTTCGTGTGTTCTTGTAATGTTATTACATAACTTATAGTAGATGCTTTATAAACTATAATAATATAAAAAAAAAAAACTAAATAGTAAATAATTTGCCAATTAGGAATGCTAGATTAATTAGGTTCTAAATTCACTAAAAAATAATATTGTATGTATTAGGTAATCCCGGAATTAATGTCGTTTTTTTAATAGGCAACTTTGGCTTAGTATTTTTGGGTCCGATGAGCAGTGAAGACGTGCGTTGTAATTTTTTTCTTTTCTGTGATCCTTTGCCTTTCTTTTAAACAAAAAAAAACTTTTCTATCCCATTTACAAACAATGGCAGAGACGTGTCCTTCGGAAACACATTTAAGAAACTGTATGCTGTTTTCGTTTCATTAAAAAAAAACTGCGACAGAAGCAACAGAATGCATTTATGACATTTACGATGATATACTGGACAAAAGAAAGTGCCAAAGTGGGTTCAAAAAATTTCCAACGGGCAATCTCGATTTGAAGGACGAGCTTCGAAGTGGACGGCCCAGTTTAGTGGATAGTCCAGCTCTAAAGGCGGAAATCGAAGCAAATCCGATTATGACCATTGATGAATTATCGAAGAAAGTCGGCACATCACGGTCCAACACCCATCGTTATCTTGAGAAACTGCGAAAAGTTAAAAAATAAGGTATCTCGGTTCCTCACGCGCTCACCGACGCAACAAAGCTCAACGCCTCAACACATGCAAAATACTGCAAGAAAAGCAACATTTTACCCCGTTTCTCCATGACTTTATCACCAGAGACGAAAAATGGGTTCTTTATCATGATATAAAAAAATAGAAACAATGGTTAAATCGAGGTCAAACCCCAATTCCAACACCAAAACCAGGACTACATCCTCGGAAAGCATTATTGTGTGTGTGGTGGGATTCGAAAGGTGTAATTTATTATGATGTTTTAAAACAAGGGCAAACTGTTACTGCAGCCCTCTATTGTGAACAGATGGACAAATTAAATACGACGTTACAAAAAATTAGACCTGCTCTTGTGAATAAAAGTAATGTCATTCTTCAACATGATAACGCCCAGCCGCATGTTGCCGATATTACCCGTAAAAAAATCCAGGACCTTAGCTGGGATGTTTTATTGCATCCACTCTATTCTCTGGACTTGGTACCGAGCAACTTTCACTTATTTCGCTTTTTAGAAACGCAATTAGGGAACAAAAAATTCGACAATTCGACAAAAACTGAAATCGGGTCTTTCGGAGTTCTTCGAATCTAAACCAAAAGCCTTTAATGAATAAGGAATTTTAGATCTAGTAACAAGATAGCAAAGAGTCGTAGATAACACTAGAAATTACTTTGTATTAAAAAAATATTAAATAATTGAAAAAAAAAAATAAGTTTGAGTTTTAATAAAAAACGACATTAATTCCGGGATTACCTAATATATATGGGTAACTGTAAGTAATATATCAGCCATTTGAATGCCACATATTTTTATCATATTATGTAAGAATTGCCAACAATTTATTTACTAAAAAGAGGGATATAAAAAAAATTAACAACTTTTTTAAATAAGAGGCAATCATAATATTTTTATACGCTATAAAAAAAACATAACAGTTGTTAAATGTATAATATATACATGGCTAAACATTAAATCAATTATTTAGTATATTAAAAAAATATTATAGAATAGGATATATGGTTTTCAATAATAAAAAAAACAAGCTGATCAACAAACTTTACATCTTTTCTTTACACATTACAATTTTTTAAATATTTATTAAACGTTGATAAAAAACTGCATATGCATAAAAAATTTGTAAATATTAACATAATATTTACGTAAAAAAAATTAAGTTTATTTTACCTATTCTTCATACTTATGCTAGTTCTTTTTCACATCTGACACATTTTAGGTTTTATCCTTTTATACATTATTTATTTTAAAAACTGCATACAATACATCTTCTTAAATTGTGACAAAGTAATTTTTCCAACCTTTTAATTCTGTTGGGATTGCATTTGTAGTTGGAATACATGGTTGAATTTTTATTTGTAATTTAAATTATACTTATGGTAAATCAAAGACGTAGCATACCTTTACTACACACGTTTATTTTATAAATGATATAAGCATTTGTATCAGTTTTTTTTAAGCTACATAAAAGCACCCTATGGTTGAACAGTTACAAATATTTGTGTTTCTTGCATAAATATAATAAAAATATATTCTAATAACAGAAAACTGTTTAAAGTCTATACATAAAAAAAACAGCAGCTTGAAACGTGACTTTGTCGACTCTAGAGATATGTAACCTAATTCATATAAAGGGTAAACTTAAAATTGCTATATTTAAAAGCAGTGGTTCTTAAACATTTAAACTTAACGAAACTCGTTGAAGTCGACTCATAAGCACATTAACTCTACATGGATATTATTATAACTTATCTCTTTATTTAGACTTTTAATATTAATAGATAGAAGTCGAAACTTTTATCGTGATCAGCAAATAAATAAATTCTGACATATCGTCGAGAACAAGACGGGGAAGAATAGACGCGCACAAAACTAGATAGCGTCACAGTGCATCGGGCTAAATTTCCCCATAGCCGCCCCTGCCCCATTTGCGAAATTCCCGCGTGGTATCTCGAAAGTGGCCAGTAAGAGGTTGCTGGAGCAGAAAAGCTGGGGTCCGCATGTACGGAGATAAATCGGTTTGATACAATGTGTGCGGTCGGCTGTGCGACCCACAAATCCTCGGCAAGATGTTCCACGTTTCGAGCTTTCATGCCAAACGGCGAAAAATAAACTTCGCGCCTAGATATCGAATTGTACTTTAAAGCTCGCTTGACCAGCCTCGTGACAGCCTGTGAGGAAATGAGAAAACGGTCAAGAATTGTTTGAAACGCACTTGAGTTCCGAAAATAAAATAGGCAATTCGTCTTCAAAAGACGCTGTCATATTATAAGCACTTAGATATGATTCACTGAATTCTTGAATAATTATGTAATATAAAGTACTAAGAAATATCTTTATATATAGTCTCATACAAGTTTATCTAACCATACTTTTTAACAAATCCTTCGCCACCCATGGCAACATCTGGCTTTCTTAAAGCTATCTAACTATTTTCTAACCAGTTTTTCAGGACTTTGCTGTTACTTTTTCAAAGAAAGCATATAGTTGATTAAAAAATAATAAAGCATCACTACTTGTGCTATGTTTTATTTTAAGAAACAAACAGTAACTCTGTTACAAATTTATATATTATTAGCAATGAATGCTTTATTTACATTGTTAAGGTTTTAAAATATTAGTTGATATATTTTATTTCTGCGCTTAAAAAGTAGTCTTTCCCATAAAATTTTGATTTTCTAACAGTAGAACTTTGCTTTTACCAAATCGACAATTTAATGCTTATCTAAATCTGTTCGTTGTAAGAATTTCAATGTTCCGTCTTTACTTCAATATTTTTAGAGTTTTGAAATATTTGTTATTTTCAATTAATCGAATATCTAATAGTAATTATCAAAATTATTAAATATTCTTAAGCTCTTAGTGAAATAGAAAAATAAAACTATACGTTTCTAATTTACAGTAAATGTATTTAATTTTATGTTAGTCTTATTATTATTTTATTTAAAATAAGTTTTCGTGTGATTTACCCTAAAAAAATATGGGCAATTATTATTTTAAATCGTTTTGTTTTTTAATAAAATCAGAATAGCTTGATCTTAATGGTCTAGACAAGTAACCCAGTTCAACGGGTTCGAGCCACAGCAGCAAACTAGATTTTTTATCTATAAAAATGCGCTAATAATAAAAATCTATTAATTATAAATTATAATACACGTAATAATTTACAATTAATAATATAGATAAGACTGATTTTTAGACTAAAAATCTTTTGGTTATTACTTACTTGCGAGTATTCATATGTCTAATTGACTTACCTATTTGGTAAATATTTACCTCATTTTTACGCATTTAACTTACACCTGTTTGCTACAAAAGATAATTTAAAAAAAATAGGTTTTTGGAAATTTGATTTAATTGTATTTTGAAATTTCAACGTTAAAAACTGATGAGATTCTTAAATATTTTAAAAAATACATTTTGAATTTATGTGCGTTAAAATATAAAAAAAAATGTTTTTTATATACAGATATAAATTTAAACAATTCTATTTATACTGCCTGTAACATTTTTTCGATTAATCATGTTTCTGTTTTCTCAACTGTTATGAATGTTATATACATTCTGGATATACGATATTCTGCTATTATAGTGTAAGAGTATAATAAAATATTAGTAAAATTAGCAACCCCCAAAGTTTGCACAATAACCACACAGATTTAAAAAAAAAAATTTTTTTTTCATATTTTAAAATATATATTAAAGACGGAATAGCGTTGTCCGTAACGTCCCAGACTAGTAACTCTGAAGTAGTAGGTTCGAGCCCCGGCAATGGGCTGAAACCTGCATTTTTATTAATAAAAAATGCATTATTAATAAAAACCGGCCCCAGCTGCAGTGACATCTATTGATTATAAGATCCTTGTATAGATCATAATAATTTATAATTAATAATATAGATATCACCGATTCCCAGACTTTCAGTCTAGTGGTTAATAGTTGTAGGTATTGATTATGTCTGATTGATTCATTTAGTTAGTACAGATTTACCCGTTATAACGCATTAAGCGTACGCCTGTCAAAATACGACTGAAGATTTAATCAAAAAAATAAAAATAAAATAAATATAAAAATGAAAAAATATTATATTTCATTGAATTTTCTTTATTACAGTAATCAAATGTAAAAACAGACTTTTGTAAGCAAATAAAAAAAATTATAACTGCTTCTTTGTTTACCTCCACTTCTGATTCATTCCTTCGTGAATGCTTAACTATTAGGAGAGTGTCTGAGAATATAATTACAAAAGATAGTTTAAACAATAAAAATGTAATGAAAGGATATTCTTTTTTTATTTATTACCTCTAGAAATTTATAAAAATAAGAATAGAAGAGTTTTTATGTTGTGAAATAACTAGGATTTCAAAAGTTTTACGTGGCTATTGCTTAAGTTTGTCTTTTTGATGTTATGTATTGACGTTTTTTCTTTCGGGGTTTGCTTGTAAGAAACCTTTGTTCGATTGCGCTTCTACTTGATAGTTATGTAGGATGCTCTTTATTATGAATGCTGGAGAAAAAATATAAATGAAAACATTTTAAATATATATCAGAAAAGGATTCTCATTATTTCTTGAATAGAAAAGAGTAATAACATCTCCATAAATTATTTTCGTTGCATATAATGCAATGAAAATAATTTACTAATACTTTTAAAATATCCAACGCAAACAGATATCCACAACACGTAAAAAAAGACGACGGAACTTTATGAAAAATTAAATTTGTCTAAAATCAACGAACATTTTTTGCGCTTGATTTTTATCCATTAGTATAGATTTAAAAGAGGCAAAAAGTGTAATGCCCAATCAGTTGTACTTTTATTCATTGATAATCTACGTTGTAGATCATCAATAAGAATGTGAAACATCTGCTTGATTAATTATTTTCTTAAACTCAATTACATTTTTATAAAAAAAATTTTAACGCTTAAAAAAGTTGTGGGCCTTTGTTTAATAATAAATCGAGCTATAATCAGATAGGAAAATCAGGTCGTGTATGTAGATAAAACTGAGCAAGACGTATCAGGGGTCATCTGCCCTCGGTACAATGCTCAAGTGTCTTACTCGGTATATATTTGATTTTATCTCAAGTGTATAGGGATATCATTCAAAAATGAAACTTAAGCGAATATTTAAGAGGCGATAAATTAAGTGGCCAAATATATAAATATATTAAAATTTCCATTACCAAGCATTAGTAGAGATTAAAAATGTAAATTTTAAATACTAAGATCCTTATTCACGAAAAAGTTCTTACCAATTTTACTTTATAAATAAAAGTCATAAATATAAATATATATCTTTAATATTTTATAATTAACTTAAGTAATAAATTAAGATAAATATTTCATAATATTTTTAAATTTTATTTTTTTAATCAACTTAGTTGATTAAAAAAATTAAAAATACACAAATAAAAACATATTTAATATAAAAAAGGAATATTCACGTATTTTTTGTTTATTTAATTGAAATCGCTATGAATTTTTATTTGTTTTTTACATTTAATATTAGTATATGAAACCTTCAATATAATTAAAATATTTCAAAAATTACACCATAACCGTAAGTTTAGTTCGAAAAACGCGGCCCTTTTAAAAATAAAATAAAACATAATTAGGTGGCACTTTTTAACACTTTGAAATGTAGAATTATTTATATGCATATAAATCTGGTAAAAATATTACCGAAAATTGAATATTGTATTTTTTTTATTTTGTTATCATATTTTTGCAACCCCTTGCACAACCCAAACCTTTTATGCCTTGCACTTTCTTCATCACTTTTTAGTACTTTTTTGTGTGTACCTCAAATTAAAATTTTAAGCAAATACTTATCTGAATTTTTATATTTTTTTTTCATACATATTAATTATTAAATATATTTTGAGTCAGGCTTGGTTAGGGTATGTAATATATCGTAGCCTAACTTAGCATTTTCTCATTTTTTTAAAAGTAATATTTTCGTAATTATATTTATAATATAATGTGCACATAAACATAATTTTATAAGATTATGTAAGCACACCTAAAATTATAATTGAGACGATAAATTGTAACCTAACCTAACAAAACCCAACTAAAATTTTTAAAAAGCATATTTTTATCATTTTATATATTGTAAAAAAAAAAAATCATAATTCAATTATTTTAAAATTTGTGAATATCATTTTAGAAAATATCAATACCTTTTCTGAATATTTTCTATGCTTTTCTTTTTGCTTAAATTGTAAATGGTTTTAAAGTTGCTTTTCTTAAATTATAACAACCAACTTATTATTTAATAGTACGTAAATATTAAATTTGTTATAAGCCGATACCATGTAGGTATAGTATATTTAATGAATATCATTATCAAATTATTTTTATTAATAAAATAAACGTATTGAAAAGCATGAAATCGACGAAATCTTCTACGATGATCTTTAACTAACAATTATCTTTATTTTATCCAGATATTTCATCTCCAGCATTGTCGTAAATTAAAAGTTTTTTATTTGTAATTGTTATTATTAACTTTAACCTTGCATTACCTTTGTTAACCAAATATTATTATCAAATCTGCGCATAATTTTATTAATTAATGCTTTTAATGATACATTTAATTTTGAATAGGTAATATTATCTTTTGATATTGAATTGTTTTAATCTCAAACATCTAAATCCCATATTTTCCCATTGATTTAATTATGTTAGTATAAAGCTTATATTATGGACCCTAATTAAAAATAAACACTTTTTTTAACTATTATAAAAACTTAATAATACTATCTATGTTTTGTCTAAGTATAGTGTATTAACAATACTCAAATGAGCAATTAATGTGTATACTTACTGTATAAGTGTTTAATTTAATTTATTTTAAATGTATAAAACTATAAATATAAATATGTTTTACTCTTGGTAATATTAATGAAGTTTATTTATCAATATTAAGTTTCATGCTATAATTTGTGCACTAATTATTTACAGCATTCATGTCCCGTAGTATAACTATTTTCTATTCAATAACACATTTTTTATATTTTATATTTTAAAACACATATAAAAGAACGTGCAATTTGGTTACCATTCTTATTCTTTAACATCATAACGTTGTATTTTGCCTGAAGTATAGAATTACGGCCATAGACAAATTTTTTAATTCGTTAATATTTTATAAATAAATAAATATTATTACCTGAGAGTACATATATATATATATATATAGATGAAATATGAATCAAACTTTCTTAAAAACTTAAATTATATCGTAAACCTGATATAACTTTTAATGATTTTTCCTTTAGCTGCGTCTCTAGATTAACTTCTACATTACTTTCTTTGAATTTCTATTTACTGCTAGGAAGCCAATTATTAACGATGCGCACTTAACTTTTCAAATCTGCATGATAGTCTCCTACTGAGAATGCGGGTTATTCAAAGTGCATAGCAGAAAGTTAAAATACATTGAAAGCAAAGTATAAACATATAATCATGATCCATATTTAAAAAGTATTGTCAATATTTTTACGCTTATCTTAAAAACCTTTGCAAGTTTGTATTATATTGTAATCTTAAAGAAGATTTTATTTTGCTTAATTTAGTTTATTTTAATTAAAAAGTATACGTGCTTTTTACAATATCCTGAAATTATATGTCAAAATGAGAATTTAGAATGGTTATTTTAACCTGTATTTAAAAATATTATGTGCATTTTTGGCGAAAACTAACCATGGGAATAATCATCATTGAGCTTTGTATGTTTTTATAAATTTTTATATTTATTAATTTTGAGACTATATAGTACTAAGGATAAGATTTTAAATCAATGTTATTTGTTCAAATTGCAAAATGCAAGTGTTAATCACAATAAATTTTATTATTTAAATATTTAAATTACAAGATTTACAGCTAAAATTATAATATAATACTATACCAAATATTTAATGTTGTCTCTGCTGTAAGTATTTGTGTGAATAAAAATGTTAATAATTATTGAATTATCATGTAAATTATATTTAGCTTTATATTTATGTAAATTAAATTGCTTTTAAAACATATAATTCATATGCTTTTATTTAAATTGATAATTTAATTTAAAACTGGCATATCATCATATAATCGTTAATCCAATTACTCGCAAATGTTTAGTTGTATGTTTTAATTTTTAATTTCATTTTAAAAAATTGAATATTTTTTTTTTCATTTTAAATAAAGTAAACAGTATAACTATTTAGTTTAAAAAATCAGCATTTTGGTAAAAGGAGGGGGCCCGATAAACATGTTGACCTGGGAGCTTGATTCAGGATGTGGTGTTCATGAATATAATCATGGTATTTAGAGTTGAATGCTTCTCATTAGTTCAGGTGAAATTTGTCAGAGCGTGCAGATTTATTAAATCCCGCAGTAGTTGCAATTACTCTCTTGAAATAATAATAAAATATTATTATCTTTTAAAGAGTATTGTTACATTTGCATTTCTAAAAGGCTGCTAGCTAATATACATAAAATTATTTTTTTAATAATTATGAGCTCAAATTATCGAGTTTTATTTTGTTCTAATGATACATCCAAATAAGCTTCGCTTTTTGATCATATTTTTGAGGTAGGGCTATTAGGTCTGAATGTTTCTACCGTCTGTAGGTCAATGTGTTTGTAGTCCAGTCAAAAGATAAGGCTGCAAGCTTTTAGTTCATCGCCGTCAACAGCTGCGACTCCCAGAGAGTCTGCGCCTCCCAGAGCTGCAGTGCAACCACTTAACTGCTTCTTAAGACTTGAGCCAAAACAGTTCAGCACAATATTAATTATTAAAAAAATGTAATGAGTTTTTAACAACTAATTCAATAATTCTATATTTACTTATTTTAAGGCTAAAATTATTTCTGAATAAGTCTCACTAAAACGTAAAAACTACCTTAAAGCAGGTTAATCAAAAATATCTAAAAACTTTTAGCATGACCTATGTATAATATATTAATATATGTAGTACATTTGAACTTGCCATCCGCAACGCCGTCATAGTGAGGCACTAGAAGTTTGCGGATGAACTTTGTGTTTGCGGTCTGCGAAGTTGGGCGTCGAGATCTGGCTGCGGGCCCCTGTTTGGCCGCCCCTGGTCAAGGGATATTATTTAGAACGGCGGTCAGGGGCCGTTTATCTCCCGAGGATGACGTTTCGGGCTCCCACCATGCCCCACCACTGCCCGGGATACACGCAAAGATTAATTTTAATGTTATCGCATACCGCCCACCCCCCAACGCCGCCTCTACAAGAGTGTGGGTACATGTGAGGGATGCTGATGTATGGGACGGTACAAGCAAACTGATAACGTATACCGAGTGTTAAATGTCACACAACAAAAGTGATTTATGGACTAGGAACTAATGGCGATTCGGTGCTGGTTGAAACGGATTTGCGTCTTAATTCAATTAGGATGGGTATATATATGCGGGATGGAAATTATCAAAACGACATGAGAGATTATCTAAAAGAAGACATTCGCATGACGTATTGGATGTGACTAGACTCGCAGTATTTTTTCTACTGTTATTTATTAAACACAAATATAAGCTGTTAATGCCTTTGTCTATGTGTCAGGGCCTTAGGAGTGCTTATTTTGATACAAGTCAAAGTTATTTAATTTTTAATTAATATATTTTTTTACCTTTTAAAATATATTAAGCCATAGTAATATCAAAAAAAAATCTGTATTTTAAAATATTTTGCTTAGCACTTATCTTATGACAAATTAAAATATAAAAAGGCTTCAGATCTCTGTACATATGTATGTGCTTAAAACCACCAACTTTTTTTCGTCGCATCGCCTAAACTCCCTTCCCTACCCATTCCTCCTCAATACATTTTTTCAGTAAAAATATCTTCGCATAAATTCATTTGGCCGAACTTAAATCATTATTCAATTTTACGTGTTTTTTAAGGCCGTTTTTAAATTAATTGAAAGAAGAAATTAACCAAAAAAAAACATTACACAAAGGTTTCTTTGTGCGAAAAAAATTGGTCCCTTTGCATGGCAAAAAGGCACAATTAATGTGAAGCGCCCATGAATGTAAATTGCGTTTTGATATAAACCTATTACGTGTATTATTATTCGTCGGACAATTTAATGCCTATGAAAAATTTATTTAAATTCAGCTCAATCTGCTATTTAAGATTATATTTAATTTTTAACAGCATTTTTATTCTTTAGAGCTTCATCGCGATTTTCACTTACTTTATTTTTATATTATGGCTGTGATGCTCCAGCCATAAACACAAATTTTTATTTGGCGCTATAGTTAGTTAGTGTTTCTGTAATTGTGTGGCAATCAGGTCGGTGACAATTTTATGTGATTTTTCATATTTTTTCCGATATGTAGTTGCGTCATTTATATGCTTTATCATCTAGTAAAGCTCAAATTTTATTATCGTTCTCACATTGATTTAGTACTACAGTAGCGTTACCTTTGTTGGCATAGAGAACTATCAGATCTTTGCTGTGTTTAAGGATTTTTAATGCCTGTCACTCTTCCTTTGGCAGATTTTGTTACGGTAGCTTGGCGTTTCGTAGGATTTTACATATGTCCTGACGGATTTCTTTCACTGCCATATGTTTATCGCTACCTCTACATTGCTGATGATATCTTTCTAGCAAGCTACTAGCTCTACTAAGAATAAAGATCCAAAATAAGCTTCGTCTATTACATTAAAATGAAACAGAAGCAGCAAAATTAAAAACCGTACTTGATACAAAGATAGAATCGGAATTGTGGCAAATTATTAATTCATCAACACGTCGCCACATTAGCAAATTAGAAACATTAGAACAATAACGATCAAATAAATATTATACAAAATACAGCCGATAAAATAGATCACTGAAAATCATCGGTGTTTAATTTTAGATGATGCTGAAATAAAAGTTTTATCAAAAGGTCTTAATTTTGCCCACTATTTTCTACCGATGTTGACTTATTTATACAATTAGTGCAAAAAATTGATTATCAATAATTGTTTTATTTTATTATTTACTTTATTAATTGATATAAGTATTTTTTTAAATGATTTTTTAATTGATTTTTCTTAATAACATTAAAAACAATAATCATTTTTTTTTAATATACTAAGTTAATCAAAATAAGGAAAAGATGGTTGTATGATTTTAATTGGAATCCGGAAATCAGAAGACTTGTTAACAGTCAGTTGTAAATCAATTAATGTATTAACAAATAGTCTCTGGGCTTCAATGTTTTTAACATACCTTGTTACCACATTTAACATTTTTAATAAACAATAATCTTGGTAATTTATTTGAATAGCAGGTAAAAAAATGCTGAATGTCGATACGGCGTTTTTTTGCCTTTCTATTTAAACGTATGTCACACAAATTTCTTCAGAATTAAAAACAATTTAATAGAATAACGATTATATATTATGAGTCATAAAATATAAAAGCTTTCTAGCGACTGTTTTTATATCATTTTTCCGTATTGATGTATAACATAAAATAGGAGTATGAAATAAAAAAATATTAATATACTTCGGTATTGATTGGCAGACTTTTTTGTAATACCGGTTTCTGTATTCCCGATACAGAAATCTCTAATTAGGATTTAATTTTCGGCTTAGTCTTGATTTTATTTCGGTCCACTAACATTTTTTAGCTGCATCGTTTAACTTTTTTTAAAAAAAATCTAAATAATCTATTTTAGTTCTTATTTTTTACTTTTTTAAATAATCAACACGCAGTGGTTATTACACAAAATAAATCCTTACAATTTTTTGATACAATGATACATAAAAAATCCCATGTACGGTGAAAAAAAACTTTTTATTTGCTCTTTTTCGTTTAATTTTTTTACCAAGTTTAAACGCATTTGCTTACACATACACACAGTCAGCCGCAGTAATATAAAACGAATAAAAGTTTGAGAAGTTGTAAATTCCAGCCGCGGAGAAGAGAAAGGTTGAAAGGTACGGACTGCGATCCTTCCGGACCGTGCCCGTTTTCCGTGGTTTATTACCTTGTGACTTCCTCTAACTGAATGTCTGAAAAAGAATATGTTATTACGTGTTTTCCAACTGTGTAATTAAAAAGGACCGTGTCAAAATAAGCGTTTGACCGAAAAAATAATGATTGAATAAAATATGGAGTATAAATTATTTATTTATTCCTTAATATTGATATTGTGCTCTTTAAAATATCTTTAGTTTTTATGCTCACTCTTAACTGCAATGTTATAATTAGGGATTCTGTGTCGAGACAACCCGGGAATTTATTTCCGAGAATTCAAAGATTTTTTGCTGTCTCGAGTCCCGGGAATTTAAAAATTAATAAACCGGGACTCGAGACTTTCCGAAGTGCAATTTTACAAAAATATGTAAAGAGCGAATTTGATGTAGAGCTTAATTTATGTCTCGATATGAAGACAAGGTGGAATTCCTTATTATCCATGATCTCGAGATTTTGAAAGTTACGAAATTGCATTAGAAAATCATTAATTGATCTTGGCATCGGCCAAATTTGGAATGAATCGAACATTCACGTATTGGAAAATATTTGTGAAGTACTCACTCCTATAAAACTGGCAGTTAAAGCTTTAAGTCGTCGAGATGCCACTTTATTAACCTCCGAAATTATTGTTAATTTCCTTTTAAAAAAAATATTTGAAATCAACACAACTCTGTCGCACGAACCACCAAAATATTTTAACGACTAGAAATAAAAAGTTCAACTTTAAAAAGGGGTTTCAGATATTAGATTCAACTATCAAGCGAACTCCGAATTTAGAGCTTTTATTCAAATCATTGCTTACAATTAAGCCAATATCTACAGAAAGCGAGAGAGTTTTTTCTACTTCTGGAATATTTGCCACAAAAACCAGGAACAGGCTATGTGATTCATCATTAAACGCCTTGGTGTTTTTAAAAACATATTTTTCCTTACAAAAGTAAAGGGTTTAACTTAATATTGATATAAATATTTCGATTAAAAAAATTGTAATAAATTAAATTTAAATAAATATCGAATAAAGTGTTTTTAAATTGTTTCGATAATTTTTCACCTATCGTACCTATAACACAAATAATTTAACTTAATAATAATAAATTAATTAAAGTTAATAATAATAAGTTAATTTTTTAACATAATTTTTTTTCATGATTATACGAAAAATATTCAAATTCTTGAGTCCCGGGAATTCCCGGGACTTTAAAAATTTGGGTCTCGAGTCCCGGGAATCGAAAAAACCTGAGACTTCAGAATCCCTAGTTATAATCCTTGTTTCATTTAAAAGTAATGAAGAAAAACATTAAGAAACCTTGACATTAGATCGAACTTGACGTGCTCTTTAGGGCGCTACTATTTAGATTATCACTTTTAATTTGTTTAAACCAACTGTGGATAGTCTGTGTATTTCTTTTTTTAATCCACTGTCGAACAAAAACAGCATGAAATACCGCAAATGCTTATCTCCAACGAAACATTCCTAGTCTATGATTTTATAGCACATTCCTTGAATTTCTATATTCAGAGTTAAATTCTTGATTCTTCATATAATTTATATTTATAAAAACAATTCATCATTAAGTTTAACCCGAGCAAACGATATTATCGACGCGACCGCATGCAAATTCTCATCTTCGGGGTCACCGGTGTCACCCAGCATCGCCGCAACCCCCGAATAACGACATGCAACGACCGTGTAACGGGCGCGCCGTTAAATAAAGCACAATATAGGCGCAGGCTGAGCCATAAATCAGTGCCTGGGGCTCGGTTCGAAGCGTAAACCGGGGTTGGGCTACACATAAAAAAGAGAGTCTCACCTTACGCACGTTTTGTGCGCGCGAGAACTCGTCATGTACATAGAAATAGCGATCCATAATATGTCCATGAGTGGACGTGATCGGAATGATGACTGTCGTGTGTCTGTTTATATGTGTTTGCCAAATGTTCGTTCGTGGCTCTTCGCGTTACGTCGTCGGAAAATCTCTCTTTCGCCTTTGCTTTCTCTCATCCCCTTTATTATATATTACTTGCTCTATCTCTCTTCACCTCATTCATTAAATATGATGACTTGAACATGCAGGTAAACAAGCTTTCTTATGAAACAGATAGGTGTAGTGGTTTTTTTTTGTTGTGAATTATAATCATTTCATATAAATTTATTAGTAAGATTTTCAAAGGAACAGATAATTTTTTGTCTGCTTATTAGAAAAATCTACTAAATATGAATATTTCAATGCTGATACTGAATAGTGAGAATAGATCTAAACAATACAATTAATCATACTTTTTTTTTTTTAAATATCAAGTAGAGTACCAAGAGTAGAATTAATTGAGATAAAAAGTTTTGCAAATGGGTCAATAATCAATTATATTAAAAACACATTAATTTATATTAAGTGACAATACAAATCATAATTGTTGTTTTTTTGACATTTAAATCGGTTCAATATTTTTTCAGGATCTAGATCCATTTACACATTTTTTTAGTCAGGTTTTTTAGCGTCGCGGAAAAACTTCTTTCCATAAGCGACACTGATTGACAAACTTAATAAAATTCGTAATAAAATTTCAATATAAATTATGGTATAAGTCTTAAAAATATTTAAAAATCTATTTATATCTTTATAAGAATATTTTTTCAAATACCTTTTATCCACATTTCAACTTCCGACATAAAACATGATTCAGAATTCAAACCCCTATTTAATCCAATTAGAAATTATTTTATTCATTATTTGCATAATGACAATATTTTTCATTTTATGTATTATTATACTTTCTAGTAATAATATGTGCAATATACGAGCATTTATTTTATCTTCATTAAAACGTAATTTTATATCTGCAATTATCTTATCCAGCACTGTAATAAAAATACTCTTTCGGTAGTCTTGTTGCACAGATAGTTTTACCGCATTGACTGTTTTGCAGCAATCTTTGTATTTCATGGTCCATCTCTAAATATTTTTATTTTTCCTAAATATCTCTGAATTATCTCTATTTAATTTGAACATCAAAGAGATTTTGTGAAACAATTAACAATAATTTTTATTTAAATTTAATTTATGAGAATACACAATAAACCAATGTTTAGTAAAGCATATGTATATTATATAAATATGTACAAATGCTTTTCTTTTCACTTCGCCAGCCATCCCTATCATTAAAAAGGGCACGGTCATTTGTCTTTAATATAACATTTTATTTGTCTAAAATAAACCAAATGTATTTATCGAAAATGTTGAATTAAATTTTAAAAATTTGTGCCGAAATATAGGCCGCTGGTAATTTTTCCGCATAGGTAGGGTGTGCCAATATTTCGACCCTCTTGCACTAAAAGGGTATTCTAATTTGATATTCTACCCCAATAAAACCACTTAGGTTAATCCCCTACAATGAGCATCATTTTATTCTACGCTTTTGCTTTCAACTAATATGTGCATCGTCATTTTCGTAGTTGAAAGCAATGGATACATCGTAGGATATCAAAAAAAATAAAAAATATATTTTCCATATTCGTAATACCGAATATCAATTTCTTTCTTTATACTTGGAAACAGGTATTGCAGTCCTTAATCATGACATCACTTGTGTCGGTACAAATATATTTATTTTATTTCTTTTCAAAATTTGTGTTACTGAATTTCCTTATTCTACATTAAATTTCGCACCATAATTTATCTCACGTAAGTCAAAAAATTCAATAAAATTCTCTCTGGTTTTATTCTTGTAAACATACCAAATTGTTACACCCATTTAGAATATTTTAACAATTAATAATACTATTTTAGGTTTTTATATATATATATATATATATATATATATATATATATATATATATATATATATATATATATATATATATATATATATATATATATATATATATATATATATATATATATATATATATATATATATATATATATATATATATATATATATATATATATGAATATACATATGTTGCATTAGCAGATGCAGATTTAAGCTGATTTTCAAAAATTGTATCTCTTCCTCGAATCCTAAATTAAAAAATTGCTATTATTATATGTATCTAATAAAATTTTAATATCTTTATTACACTTAAAAGCTGTCTGTTTTTCCAAGTGTTATAATATTATCAATAATAGGAATAAGACCTTACATATTTTTTCACTTCCTTCAATCGCTATTACATATTTTGTTTCGTTCCTGTCTTTCCTAAATTCCATCCTTTTTTAGAAAATTTAAAAACGCTTTCAAAACTTTGTAACCGGATTCACTGTTGCATCACCTTTCACCTACAACTGTGAGAGTAAATAACGAATAATATTTACAAATGAACTCTTTCCTAATTGTGAAATAAATTAACCATGAATGCTTATCAAAATGACCTAGACTTTATTCTTCACCTTATGTTCTGAATCTAAAAAAATTGTATGTTTATGGTGGAACAAATAGATTATCCAAAAGTTTTTTTTTCAAAAATCACTTGGCAATATATTACAATATAAGGACTATTTTTTCGCATAGATACATTTTTAAAAGTTAAAATAAGGATTTGCTGCAATAACATCGCGAACGGTCGCTTTCATCTTGCATTAAGCTTAGTCCGTCTAGCTGGAAGGGTCGTAATAAAAACAATCGTGCAATTATGTAAAATTAAAATAAAGCGAACTAAAATATATTTATAAGAATTTAAATCTGTTAAAATTTAAATTATATATAAAGTTAAATTTGACCATAGATCGAATCGAATAAAGCACATCCAAACCAAATTTTGACCAATAGGAAAACGCAAAAAACAATTATCCCTTCTCAGAAGTCAAAAATCCACGTCAAAAGCAATAAAATCGTGCCGTCGCCGTCGCAGTGGGAACGCTCGTTACCGAGCGTTCCCACCGCAACGACACCGACACGATTTTATTGCTTTTGACGTGAATTTTTGCCTTCTGAGAAGTGATAATTATTTTTGCGCTCTCCTATTAACCAAAATTTGGTTTGAAAATACTTTGATCAGCCTTTTTATATTTGAAATCCATATGTATATTGGTAAGAATAGCTATTACGTTTTTAAAACATAGTGTAATATTGAAATGCAGACAAACTGTGGAGCAAATCTGTCTGTACTTTTTCTTCTGCTTATTTTCCCCCGAGAGATAAGTTGGCCTAGTTTGTATTTTAGACTTGAAGCATCTTCTAGATAATTTATAGTTTCACTGGTTAATGTATATATCTACTGGAGAAAATGTATTCCGATATGATTTTACTGAAATGACATATTTAAAAAAATATATTCGGTATACATTCGAACCAATTTTTATAGATTTTCTTTCGCAAATAATCATTAATTTATTTTACTGCATCAAATCCAGTAATAAAATTACTGATAATACAATCTATAAATACATTAAATTCATATTAAACTGGTGCTGTTGTTGAGTTCTCATTATTTCTTTGCTTTTTCCTTAGGTATTTGATCTGAATTTTCAGATCGGATACCTAAATTCACTGCTACTAATTTACAATCGTTGAATATATGCTCTAATATTTTTTATTCGTTCAAAAATCAATATAATCAATAATAATTTGCAAACAAATTTTAACACCAATAAAAAAACTACAATCTGTTCTTTTGAATAATAATATTTATTGTAAAAGTACTACCTAAAAAGTGGGTGCTTTTGAAGGCAATGTTCCGCTTCATTTACTTTTTGTTTAATATGTATAAAAAAGGTTAAAGGAACTTATACCTGAAATACATCATTATATAGGTACATATTAAACAACTGTAGTTTAGTTTAGATTTATTATTTAAGGTCAGTTTTTACTTTTTTTTTAAATATATTCTTGCTATGATTTTTTCCAGAGTTTGCCCCCTAAAGAAGAACGGGTCCCGGAAATTTGTCTTCTCTCGGCAGGCCTAGTAGAATTATTTCTGGAACTATATATTTCTTTAGACTTCTTCAACATTTTAGATTTGCCCATATGTCAAGGAGCACTAAAATAATACTATGTAAAACCTTGATAAGGCCAGAGACTGCGAGCGTTTGAAAAAAATACGGAATATCTAATCGTCATATTAATTATCTAATTATCTTTTTAATATGTGTTATTGAATTAATTAAACTTACAAAACAAACTTATGTAATTGGATATTCATATTCCTTTATTTACAAATATAATGAATATTTAATCGTACTAGGATTTCATATTCTATATATATTCTAATATGCTAACCATCGTGTGTCATATATAATACGAAGTGACACTATATTATTGAGGTGTCTCGCAATTCGCAAATAAACCTCATAATGTTTGATGCTATGTTACTTATTTATTGTATGGGCTAACGCTCTAAACGAAAATGCAAATTGTTAGGTAGCAAAGGATTCTGAGAATAAACACAATCTCGCTTATAAATGCGTCTATTAGAATCGTTTTGAATCTCACGTGTATTCAAAGCCTTTACAACCAACCGTTTGCTACATATACATATTTTTTGTAAGCATAATAAAACTAGCAAGGTTGAGTTATTTGTGCTGATTTATTATATTTACTTACATTTGTCAATTTTTAATTATTTATTTATGGTAAATCTTTCGTGAAGTATAGCAAAAAAATAGCGCTAAATAAAAGCAATTTTGGATACTTGGTTGCTGGTTACCAAGCTAAATTAAATTTTAACAAAATTCATGCAAATATAAATTTATTTAAACAACAATCGAAAATGAAAGTACTCGTTGTTCTCTTAGTAACAAACAAACAAAATCGAATCAATGACGATGCAGCTCAAAAGTCTGTTGGTTGGTGCAAGAGAAGTATTCTCAAGCGCTGTAGTGCAGGCACCACGGTAAGAATAAGGTACGCGATCGAGACTCTCTAGGGCACTCGAAACTTTGTAGCCGAAAGTTACCAAGCATTGACAGAATATCGACACCACCCCTTAGCAAAAGTGCTTTTATGAGTAGACGCTACGCCAATAATATTTACAATGTATTGTATCACAATGCTCCTAGCAAAAATATACTTGGATGCAAATACACATATGACCCGTACTTCTTATTGTAGATTTTTTAAATCTCCCTAACAACAAGGTGTATTTCGCTTCAATTGGATTCCAGACAATGAAGCCATTTAAGCTTAAATTATGCATTACTATATTTATTCGTGAGACACATAATATGTATGTGTTATTAATAGTTAATATAATAATAAGTGACTTTGATCCCTCAGAGACGACACTCTTTTAAATATCAATCAATGATTTTTATCACTGGAATATCGTGCTTGTTTTACTAGATAACTTTTAGTCTTTGCTGTTAATTATTCTAGTAGTAAATTAAAATGAACGTTCTACAAATTATATCATACCTGATATCGAGAAATCAATTTCCTACAGCGTTGTGTATGTCAACAAAAAATAACTAGGAAAATATTTAATTTAATTTTAGTTACGCAGCGATGACGTCATCTAAATTTTAATTGTTTTTTTGTGTAAAAAACTTATGGTTTATCACGTGCCGCCATTGACGCGTTTCTTTCGACCAAATAAATTATTTCCCCATCCTCTTACAACTGTCGCGGCTTACATCTTTTGCACAGGGGCGGCGCAGGCGTTAATTTTGCCTTTCGCGCTTTTTCCTCCCATCTAACGTTCTGTAACGATCTTGGCGCCAAGATAGTGCTTATCCTCTCAGATGGTAGATGGGCTTGTTAGCGTCGGACGGGAACAATGGCGACCAGGCAGATGGCAATCGGACGATAATAAGCAAAAAAAACAAACGAATCGGTTAACCCCGCCGCTGCCGCTTTCTTTCCCAATAAAAAAATCCGCGATAACAAAAGGATATGGATGTAGCAGATGCTTGAAGTTTGAAATTTGCGATGGCGATTAGGCGCTACAAAACTTCAATATAAAACGCCATTGTTTTATTGCTTTATTATTGAGCCGATGCGAAAGTCTTGGCTACAATAAAATATTACTACCATTTTTTATGATAGTCTCAAATATTGCAAAAAATAAGGCAAATCTTTGCTTGCATTATATGCACAAAAAATGTGTATTAATTGAATATTGAATGCTGATGCTATGTTGTTTCGCTAAATAATGAACCCTCGATACCGCGTAAAATGCCAGCTTGAGTTACGCAAAGCGTGTAGTGTAAGACCAATAATTAGAATTTGTACAAACTCTCAAAAATAAAGTGATGAAAATAATATATAACACATATTTTTATACTAACATCAAAAAACTTTATAGTCCAATTCCAGCTGTTAAAAACTTCCTAGTCATCTGCACAAAGCACTTCTCCTGCTGTCATTCCCGCCCCACGTATGTTTCGCCACCAAGAAGTATTTTTTCTGATCTTTATGGTTTATTGTATATTTTAAATAATAATTGAAATGCGACAAAAAAATAGTTTTTAAAAAATCATTTTAAAAAACTGTTTTTTAGATATCATGTATGGTTATAAGCTATTGAATTAATAGCAATTAATAAAAATACTCGTTATGTTATTTCATGGAACGTTTATAAAGTAAATCTAAAACTAAAAAAATTGTCATAAATAGTATATTACACAAATTTGATTTAAATATAATTTTGAGAAATGATATTTAATAAAATTTAGAAGTGAAAGAAACTACTTTTTCAGTGCAAATTTAGTATATGTTGTTTATTGCAAATATGTGTATATATGGCCGGCTTTGTACATTTTATGACAGCATATGTCACATGTAGTACGTGTTCACTTTTTACGCCACAACACTTAAGCAGTCTCTTTGGCTTATATAGATACATTTACAATGTTGTCAGGTAGTGGTTTTGGTGAATATATTATTTGTTATTTTTCATTATATTTAATTACGCATTTAAAGTAATTGAGGTACACATATGTGCTGCAGATATTTTACCACAGATTGAACATGTATAATAACACGAATCATATCAGGTTTATACTACAAATAATTGTTTAAAAAAATTCTACTATTATAAAAACATTTAGAATCTGTTCATGTTTTATAATTAGAAGAGAGAACCATTATAGCTCAATTAAAATAATATAAAAATAATAAGAATATAAAGATATTTAACGCGCACCCTCCATTTAATGCAGTTTCCTTGTTCACTTTTAAGAGGTGAAGGCAAAGGTTGTCTGCGTGTTGTAAAAATTATTGATTTAGTTCTTTCTTAATTTATTTGAATTTTCTGTTTAATAAAATATTTTGAGTTTTATTAGGATTTTTGTAATATATTATTAATTAGTATTATTATATTGTATATAAGACCGTAAGAACTATTTATGACGACTTTTTTAAATAGAAATGTCGTTAGTATGCAAAATAAAATATCGCTTTGATATGCAAATATTAATGAAGCGACAGTATAATTTGCTGTGTATAGTGGCAATTAACCAAATATTTTTGTAATGTTAAAAAAGGACTATTCAGGAAAAAATATTATTAAAAAACAGTTTTTAAGAACACCAAGGTTTTGCCGAATTTTAATGCTTTTAAAAAAATCCCGTGAAAAATTCGATTTACTAATATTTACTAAGTGTCATTTATCGCACGTCAAAAAATGTGTAAAATATATTGAAATAAAAACAATAATAAAAATTAGAATATTCATAAAAATAAATTTATTTTATAAATAAAAAAATACTAGGTTATAAATAATAACCAAAAAACTAATATGCAAGACTGTATTTTATATGTATATATTATACCCCTATATTTTTTTTTAAATAGATTAGTCGATTTTAATGGTATTTTATTGGTTTGATCCCCACTTGTTTTTAAAGTAACGAGCCGCCTTGTATATAGCTATTTCTTAAATCGACTAAAACATACAATATATTAATATTCACTACTTCGTTACATTTTTTTATTATATGTAATAAAACTTATTTAACGACTAAATTTGCTTAATCCATCTAAATAAATTATTTTACTTGTATCATTTTATTTGTTTTAATTAAATCCCTTTTACTAGATAATTCATGTTTTTAAAAATCGATATATTATTTAATAGTTCTAGTAATTTGGTTATATGGAAAGTAAGTAAATTTTTAAAGTATATTTATTTGCCACGTCATAACAATAAAATTGTCATCTTATTTACAATTATAGCCAGATTCGTATTTATTATTTCTATACAATATTGCCATTATGCATATTTTTTAAGTAGTTAAATATCATTCCTATTACTATTATTGTCACAGTAGTAACTAATATCAAAATCATCGTCATTTCTTGTAGCATCCATTATTATATAGTCACTCGTAATTTTTTGGATAATTTCTAAATATATTTTAAAATAGTTAAAAATAATCAAAGCACACTTTACATATTCTGTGTCTATATAATTTATCAATTTACTGGCCCAAAATAATGTGTAAAAATTCTGAATCCTTACCAAATTTTATAATATTTGTATTTCATAACAGACACAATATATAGTATTTATTTATTTTATTATTTTATTTAGCTTAGTATTTAATTTTTACATTAAACAAATTTTAACTTAATATACATATAATAAACATTATCAGAAAATAAAAAAGATTTAATATTATATTTTATTTCTTAATACACTAGGGCGTTTTTTATTCCATTTAGGAAGCCCGTTACAGTTTTATTTTTGCGGATTGTCTTAGAAATATTATTATATAAACACCTTCGTACATAATTCCTCTGGCCGTATTCGTTTTCTTATACCTAACTAACCTAAAATTTTCGCTATTTTTAGTATTATTTATTTTCTTATAAATACCTTTTAAAATACTCTGGTAACATATTATTTTCTAGCTTATATATAAATACTAAAACATTCATCTTAAATATTTTTGCACACTTAACCATTCATATCTATCAATAAATTTTTATATAAGACTATTTTGAAATTTTTGCTATTTTAATAAACATATCTAATATCTTTGCACAATAAGTAAAATAGGGCAATATAATACTATTATAATTTTTTGTGTTTATACTTAACATATTTTTCATTCTGGATAATATACCTATTTATCTACTATTTTTTTTATATGTTAATACAATGTTTCTTAAAATTTAATTTTGTATCTACAATTACTCCTAAATATTTTATATTATTAGCAATTTCTATAATAGAGGTATCTATACCTATTTTTTATTTTATCTAACATATTTTTATAATTAATAAACATACATTTAATTTTATTTTCATTTAGTTCAAGTACATTAATTTTTAAGCATATTTATATTGTACTTAATATTGAAAAAATCTGTTTTAACCCTTTACATGGCAAATGAATTATTTTAGAGTTTGAGTATAAACTATAATATTTTAAAATAATCATTACCACATGAAGTAAATTTGGTAAAAAATTAGTATGTCAGAAAAAGTAATAAATTTATTTTATGAAAATTGACAAAAATAAACAACAACAAATAAGTATATTTTATAATAAATTATAAATAAATAATTCTAGAAATTCATATGCATAATCTCTTTAAATGTATAATTATGATTAGGCATTTCTGCTATAGCAAAAACTATTAAATTTTGCAAAAAAAGACAAAGAAAAAAAATTTATTACAGGTAACTCTTCTATGGTGCGCATTATTATAAAGCGATTATTTCTAAAACACCATATATAAGTCGTAATATAGAAGGGTTGACTAATTGTAACCTTACCACAGGCAGGAGTTGTAAAATTATCAGGGCCAGGAATTTGATGATCAATTTATATTGTTTTTGTATATACATATGTAGTCATATGAATATACAAAATATAAATAAATTAGTATAATATAAAAATAATAAATTTAAAAGTAAATATTACTGAAACATTACGTCAAAAGTTACAATTTACTATTTCTCATTAAATTATTTAAAAACTTCTCTAGTCGCAAATAAATTTATGATACTATATTATTTTCTCAATCGAAATAACTAAAGCAATACGCTTTAAAATAAAAATACATTTCCTTAAAAATTACAAAACAACCTTCAAAATTCAGCTCTAAAGATGCAACTCTGCGCTCGCTAGCTGTCAGGTTAATTTTATGACTCGTTAATTTTCGAGAAACAATACAAACAAACTTTACGCCGTTGGATCAATTTATTAACCAACGATACTAAGGTGGACTTTACTATGGATGGTATCGCAAATTTTGACCTTCATGTTACTAGTTAATATATTAACTAATTTCGGCCTCTGCCCAGTAAAAGGTTAAAAGAAATAATGGATCTGTCGATTATTGCGTCGCGCACCTGCACGATACGTCAATATCCCAATGAAAAAAATTACACTTGTAAATTTTAAATAATTACGTTATGTGTCAATACAACTGGAATATGTTCTTAAGAAGTATATTTACCATTTATAAATTGAAATATGTTTGTAAAAAGTATATTTACCATTAATAAATTAAAACCAATAAATGCTTTCAAAAGTCGTCGACGTTTGAATACAATGCTTGGAATATAATGTCGACATATGGCCGATTTATAAACGCAAAGAGTTAATACGTACATATGTTTTTTATATATTTTGGACTTTCAAAATTTGGTTCTCGATTCCTGAGAATCAGAAAACTTTAAGCATTTGTGTTTAAATCACGCCCGGTATAAAACTCTATAGTGCAAGTGAAACTTTTGATCGCGATTAATTTCGCCACATGAAATGAATTTTCCTGGAATATTTAGCACAACATTTTTAAATGAATGCCAAAGATTAGTAGACAACCGGTTTAAAAACACTGTTCTAAACATTAAAAGAAGTATATAATACAATGCAAAATGTAAACTTCCTTCTCCTATCTGCAATTGCAGCATATGACGCCACTACCAACCCACCTCTCACCGAAAAGTTATTTTCCATCTCTCACTCTTATGTTGTCATTTTTGTATGCTTTCGCTTGTCATCTATAATCTACATACTTGCAGACTTATTTATGTTTTAGATTTAAATTATTTATATAATATTATAAAGCGTATGGTTTAAGCGTTAGATGTTCTACCTAAAACTTTCAAACTGTATTTTGAGTGATATCGAGTTTTTCTTGTTCCACTTTAAATTCCACGCGCGTAACGATCTTTCAGATACACCGGCGGTTAAGAGCAATAGAGGTCACCAAGCGATATTGCCTGCGGTGTGTGCGTATTTCTTTTTTTTTCTGGAAACCGGGAAAAAGGAATTGGCGCACCAGGCAGGTAAGGAGGCAGCGGGTAGGGTTCGCATTTAAATATGGAGCAATAATGGTCATTTGCATAAAAACCCTTTTCCTCGGAATTACTCTTACCCGGTGGCGCCCGCAGCGCTATCGCGGCTCGACGGGTAATCTCGTAACACTCGCCGGTTTATGGGTACATTTGCGCGGTCGACGGAATGTGCATATGTACGTATACGAACACATATGCTTACAGTGTGTCTCAGATACTCGCGTGACTCATTTCAAACTTGCTAGGAATATGTCAGATAGGTAGAAAACAATGCAATTGACTAACTCATTTTTGGTGATATTTTATAATGTACAAGGCTACGAATCTCAAGAAGCTATAAAGTCAATCAATAATAAAGAAAAAGTTAGCTTCCGGACACGCTCGCTTCAAAATTAAAACGCCCTTTGTTAAATTTATCACTCTGTAAATCGTACCTCTCTGTATGAACGGTTTACACATAAACAAAACAATGTTCGTATGTATGTACTCTATATACTCAAAAACTACTGCACTGATTTCGCTAAACATTTTACAGTTTGTTTTTATTAGTGCCGGGAATGTTTAGAGAGATCCTAATAAAATTTGACAAGTAAAGCTGTTGTTATTATAGTGTTATCGGGCTCAAACGCGCTTGCGATATGATATATAATGACGTCACATCATGGCTATCTGTTTTTTTTTATAACCCATAAATTAAAATTTAGATGCTCGCCATCGTTCTATAACTTTGACGTTATAGAACGATGGCGAGCAATTAAATTATACTAGCTGTTGGTACCTCGCTGTCATGAGGTACCGAAGCTAGCGAGTGTGCGAATACCGGACACTCAACTTTTTAGGTTTTAAATATATTTTTTGCTTCGTATTGATTTTGTAACCTATTTTAAAATTTACTGGTTGCAATAAGACATTAAACCCATTGTGTAGCTGTACGATTTACAATATAATGGGAAGAGATTGTCCAAGATATATGCGGTTGATCCTAGAGCACTTTTTATTGTTACCGCGTTACTGCGTAAAATTGCGCACTACATAGATTTTTAATGATAGTCAAAATGTTTCAATCAATAAAAAACTACATTTTTTTTCGAATTTGTAGCATTTATTTAAAACTTAGCCCTGGTGACGCAAAAATCAATTACGCACAGAGCTTCATTAAAATGCATTCACCAAGTAAAAATTTTAATAAAAATTCATGGATCTAATTGAATTCCTGATTCCTAATTATTCACTTACTCATACTATCAAAGAAGATATGAACAACGTGGTTTATATACTATACATATGATTCACAGTAATATTTATTTTTAATGGTGCTAGTATAAATTATATATAACAATATATTTATATTCTAAGGTTAAACAATTTATTTTTTAAAAAACACCTTTTTGCTTATTAAGTATATAATTACAACTAATTTTGTTTTCACGCATTTTAAAAGCTCATTTTCACCGTGCTTAATGAGCAATTTATTTTTTCACGAATTATTTTTTTACAATTTATCTAAACCTCAGCTATTGTGATTAATTTGTTGAAGTTATTATTTGAGCATTTTTTGTAGACACAAGACCGCATTAAACTCAAATACCTCACGATTTCATTTCAGCATGCTCTATTTATTTAACGCTTCCAGTTTATCGCTCAGTAGCTCTCCGTTATCATCACAAGTTATCCAAAGCTTAAAACTTTTTCGCACTCCAATAATGCTTTGTTGAAATAGTCTGCTTTATTTTACGATATTCTTACTATAATTTCATTGTGCAGTGTCTATTGAATTTTCTAATATATGTGGTTATAACCTATATAGCTATATCAATCTATGACACAAAAATACAATTATTTTTAATTGTTTTTTTCTGAAATGAAATTAAAATGTTTTATCCCTTGTTAGACATCATAGCATAGCCAAATCTCAATCACATTAAAAATGATACATGATGTTATTAAGTGTTTCTTTGGTACATTTTTTACTAAAATTTAAGAGCCGGAGAAAGAAATTAACAGAATTCAGAACAAAAATATGTTTTTTTTTATTTAAAACGTATTTGCAAAATTATACATTTGATTAAATTATATGTTTAAAAATCTCTGAACTAGTGCTATAAACTAAATTTTTTTTAATTAAAATATTTATATGCCGCATCTTTGTTTATCGCGATCCCGAAATTTTTGCCCACTTTGATGTTTCTCTCTTTGCCATATCAACTTTTTTTTTATCTTGAACAGACAATAACTAAAATCCATAACAAATGAGCCTTTATAATATTTTTTCAATAATATTATACTTTTAGAAAATCAACCATACACAAAGTTTTATATCTAAAACAATATTTTTATATATTTAATACCCATAAAAAATATAAATTATTTATCATACATATAAGTGCTTATAATATTAAAAATTAAATTATAATTTTATTTCGTATATTTAATGAATTCAGTTCAATGAAACCATTAGTGCAATGTTTATTATTTTAATAACTTTATAAGTGTTTCAGGCGGATACAAAGTTTTTTATATTTATAATTGATTTAATACAACCTTTTAACGCAATACTGTTTTAATTTGTTTATAAAATTATTAATGTTCCTAATTTGTTCAATTTTATTGGGTAATTAATCATAAAGTTTACCCTTTCTCTATAAAATTATTTTCGAATATTTTCTTATTGTATTTATATTACATATTTATTCAATACTACTTATAGATCGACAATAAACTCATAAACAATGTTTAAATACATAATTTTGTAACGTAAAATTATATTATATATATATTCTAATTACAACAATTATTTTAGTAATAATTTATTCAAGTATATAGCTTATAAATAAATGTCGATTTATAATATAATACTTTAAACGTAAATTAATTTTAAATTAAAGCAAATACACGATAGACGAGTGGTATAAATCGCTGACTATTGACCATAAAGACTTGGGTTCGAATCGCATATCGACCTTAGTGTTATTTAAATTTCTATCGTCTCTGAAAGTAAGGAATAAGTGATTTAAATATATTCTGATCTACATATATTCCGATCGATCATACAGATTAGGTCTACATAGCTATTTTTTAATTTATGGTATTTTATTTAAACAATCTATTTTCTTTTTTGATTTATTTGATTATAGATATTGTACAGACATTGCTTTAAAAATAATAATACTTAGTTTAATGTCGTATTCGATTGAGAGCTATTTTAATTATTATTATAAAGTTTGCAGCAACAGAATAAAATATGATTGCTTTTAAAACTAGTTTCATAATGAATTCTAGAAAACGATATAAATAGAAAATAGTTAAGAATCCACTATGTTATGTACCAGTAATGTTATAAATGCCGTCGAATAAGCATGTCACAGTTGATTTATTTTGAAGCTTTGTTAATCCATATTTGATGTGTAAGAATCACATTTGTTGAAGCATTTTGGACAGCATGTCGTGAACAATTAATGTTTTTAACTTAATTCCTGTTTTTTGGCATTTTTTAAATGTTTCTATAATCTTAAAAATAAATCATTAAAATAAAAAATTATAATGAAAAATATAGGTCGAAATTACGCGACTGAAAATAAACGTAATTTAAGCGAGACTAAACAATTTAAGATGCAATGTATTTAAAATTCAAGTGAACAATTAAAAACGACAAATTTTTTTGTATAATTCTCAGAATTACGGTTTAAATTATCTGCTAAAATATTTTGGTCAGAATATGCACTTGTAAAGAAGTACACGCCATTTTAAGCAGTGCCCCATTAATATGGCCAATGCTGATAAAAATGTAAACAATTTTACAAAATAAAATTATATTTTTATTTTTTTGTATGAAAAATATTGTCATTATTTTTTTCTTTATTCTGTATAAATAAAAACTATCGTTTAGAGTTTCTGAGCCTCCATAAATATGGTTATAGGTGAATGTTCCCTAACGGTACCTGGGGAAACCCAGACTAGCTAGTTACTTAGCTTATCTTTATCTCATTTTATTTTTATGCTCTCTCAGCTCTTCCTTTCATTTTATTCCTCATAGAAATTACGCATCGTGTATATTTATAATACATTTTTTCCTCTTTTATACTTTATTGTTTTATATATGAAGTATTTTATTATAATTTTGTACATAAAATTTAATGGCGACGGCTCTGTGGCTCAGGCACGTACAATCTTATTATACACTCCACACACATACACAACATAGCATAGATAAACACATATAGATACACACACACATATATAAAATTTTGTTTAATAAAATTTATTGCCCTCCGGTGTTCTTATTAAATTGAACGCCGGCGGGTTAGGTATCAATTTAATTCAGTGATTCTTTCGCTGCTCGAGATGCGTTAAAAACACTTATCTCTCTCTCGCGGAGAGAAAAGAAAAACTTATCCGCCGGCAAAGTTTTCTCTCTCTCGTTTCTCTCCTCCTTTGCCGGCGCACCACTCTCTCTGTTACCTAATAACGATAAATAACCCGGATATCCGTTCGTTCTTTTAACCAGTGGCAGAACACGGGACGGCTCGCCCTTGATCTTGAGCAATGACATAAATAATTTCAGGGGATTGCCTAATTTCGGTAAAATACTATTTATATAGTACATAAAAAGTCGTTTAGTTTCCTCCAGATTTCTTTGTAGTATTATTAATCAAATTGTCTCTCCCAGTAATATTTAATAGCTAAAGAAAAATAGATATTATTTTATAGTACGTGTTGACTTAAATAAAATGTTTAAACAAATTAACTATTTAGTATTTATCATTTCCACCCAAACCAGAAGCAATACCTGACACCCTAAAGTCCTTACTTAATCATATCTATACATAGTTATTTATGCCGGTAGCAAATAATCCTGAAAGGATTTTCACAGCTTGTTGAGAATTTAATATTCAAAAAAAAAGTAGAAGCTATTTAATACAAGATCTTGTGAATACGGTGTACTACAGAGAGTTTAAATGATTAGCTCATGTAGTTTGAGAAGCATTGCTTGTGAGACATGTGTATTAGATTGGCCTCTCTATTGACTAATATCGGCTGCTTAATTGAAAGCTCTGCCATCGTTTCGTCTAATTGGTTACAGTGGACATCCGCTGTAATCGATTTACCGTGTATCGTGAATATTTTAGCACTTAATCTCTGTCCAACCATTTGCGATAGTCAAAAATATTTTTTTTTTTCAAATGCGACGTAGAAATAGTTTGTTTATATCCCGTGCGCAATAAAAGGCTACCTTCTCTCCTTACTATCTAACTTCCTTGCATTGTCCATTAGTAGTTAATTGTTCAATATGAATGGAATATTGAAGTCACATACATACATGTCACTACAGCATTCAGATAAAAAATACTCACATTCGTCAGTTGTGGGTATCGTTATTGAAAAAAATTAATAAGTAATTTATTTTATTGGATTAAATTAGTGAATGGTGCTCTGGTCCATAATATAAAAATTTAGGAGGCATCCAGAAGCGATATTTTATCAAAAACGATGTTGTTTATTTTTCCAAAATAAAAAAGATTTGGCACCCGTATTTTCTAAAATATATTTCTTTTATTAATATTTTATTTACGTTTTTTTAAATAAAATATTGTTGTTTAATTTACGCTTAATTATTATTGTAAAAATCATAATATAACTTTTCAACCAAATCTAATAAATAACTCCAAAAATTATAACTTTGGTCATTTAAAAATATTTTGCATATTTTTGGGAACATCGTGCTAAAATCTTTTCTCGATAAGCTTTCTATTGACGGAACTTGGTACAATGTTTACCCAATTTACATAAGTTTTTTAAGCTATTAATAACCAATACAGCAACTTATTTTGATGCTGTGGGACAAAATTGGCTTTGTTCCACATTTTATGATAATGTTGTTGCCATAACTTTTATTCCCATGAGATGTAAGCATTGTATTTTTTACTCACATATTTTCCTGCTGAATCATTTTAATAATAATCATTATTTTCATAAGAAGTAACCTGATTTTTTATATTTCACCCCGAAGGGGTGAAATTTATATTGAAAATCGACCGCTAAATGTATCAATCAATTAAAGGAACAAAAACTATATTTTTAAATTTATTACAATTTAGGTCAAACTCGTAAAATAAGGGGAATGGGAATAAACACTATATTTTTAAATTTATTACAATTTAAGTAAAGCTCGTAAAAAGTACGAATGCTCTCAACCTCACATATGCGCTACTATACAATTAAAAAAAAAATAGTAAAGAAAATCGTATCGATGATTTCTTCAGTGCTCAATTTAAGGCAAATGTTTAATTAAATAATAAGAAAGCTACTGCAAACAGATATATTATTTCTAAATTAATTGACGTGATTTGCTTTTTATCTAAACAAGAACTTTCTTTTCGAGGACACTCTGAAAATAATAATACCGTAAATGAAGGCAACTATGTTGAATTATTGTATTTTCTAAGCGAATCAGACACATTATTAAAAAAAGTGAGAATAGATTGTCAGCTCTTGCATTAATATCAATCGAAAAAAAAACATTTAGACAAATTAAAGAAAGACAATATACTGATTATATAATGCGGTTATTGCTGACTTTTGTAAAAAGGAGCGTCGAATAAAATTAATTTTCAATAAAAATAAATACATAATATGTTTATAAAATAAAGAAAATAAATTTCAAAATATAGTTTTGTTCAGCCCCCCCCCCCTAACCTTCATATTATCAATATGTAATAAAAGTATATATTTTTCACTGTTTTTAACGAAAGAACGTCATTTGAAAATGTAAATTTGGCACATATAAATTAGATTTAAATAATATAAAACTTGAAATCATCGACATTATACTTTTAGAAGGTCAACAAGTCAACAACAAAGGTGACCTTCGTGTCACTCTCGCATTAAAATAAATCGAACGAGAGATACATATTTAAAAAATAAACAAACAACTTGCATTAAAATAATTCGAATTAGAGATAAATATTTTAAAAATAGACAAAGAGGTGAATGACATTTGTTATTTTTAATGAAGCATAACCTTGAATTGTCTGGATGCATCTAGAAATATTTTTAAAAAATACCAGTAGCTATGCGACCACGGTCGTAAACGGCCGAATAAATTATTTTGTTACATTTTTCTCGAATAAGTGTTCTCGTTCATATTTTTTATAATAATATCCGTTTCGATGTTTTTAATTATAAAGTGATAGTGTAATTTAGTGTATGTGCTAGAACTAAGCAGTGTATAATTCAAATTAGTGTTTAATACTGTTACTATGCAAGGCACCGTTGCACCGACGCGATGCGACGCGTCCCTTCCCCCGCCGGCCTTGCGCGGGAAGGGACGCCAATTGACGCCAAAATCGCGATATTTACAATTCTAGGCGTCATGCAGTTGACAAGGTAATGTCTTTGGAATTTTCTGTGTCATATAGTTAACCTTTTGTGCTAGTAACTCAACATCGTATTCCAAGCGTTGCACTCAAAACTTTCAATGCATTTATTGGCTTTGTGTTCGAGCTAATTTTGCCAATTTCAATTTATTATTGGTAAAAAAGCTTTTGGTAGACACAGTTAAGTAATATTGAATTCTAAACTTATGCAAATAAGTCAATAATCTTAAATTTACGAGTGTAAGTTTATTGTGAAATTTTTCATCGGAATATGGCCGAATCGAACTGTGTTAAGACCGCCTAACGCTTACTTGACAGTCTTAAGTTATTAATTATTTCTCTTAAACTGATTTTTTTCTTCAAAGGTATCTATATTCTTATGATATGGGATGAAACGGGATTATATGCTCTAATTGTGCATAATTGTTACTTAATATTGCGTGTCTGTTATGAAATAAAAGGATTAGAAAAAAGCTATTTCGCTCGCACTATTAAAATGAGCGATTGACAACTATCGATCTGGGTATCGACATTTTTAGCGGCAACTCAAATAATAATATTAGTCTTTTCAAGCTAGTAAATTACTAAGTCGCGTAAAACAGAATTAGTAATCTGTGTTTTAATTATTTATAAGTACATATACTGATTTATTTTTAGAAATTATCCATATAATTACGAATGACGATATAATAATGGATGTTTAAGAAAGTAACGATGAATTTGATATTAACTGTGTGATTATTAATGTGATAGTAATAGTAGTAGGAATTATATCTAACTACTGAGGGGCCGTATACCTGCCCTATTATACGCATTCATTGAAAGTCCAGTCGATAAATAATAATATTTTATTAATAATTTAAAAAAAATATTTATAATTTATTATTTAATTAATAATATTAATATTTGTCAATTTATTGAAACATTATAAAACAAACGTAATGATAAATTTTAAATCAGCGTTTCATTTTAGTACAAAATATATAAGTATATCGTTAGTATGGGAATGGGGAGCCATACTTTCGTATGTACGTAATAATTCATAAATAATAATGTTTTCATTGACAAATCATTTTAATCGTTAATGCGCTCTGGCACATCAAATATTAATTTTACCACCTATGTATATATTATTTAATTTTCTTCAAGTATTTTTGGGCTCTTATGATGTGCTTTCTTTTGTCAAACGCTCATATAACTGGCTGCGCATTTGACGCGCGGTATTTTGTTACAGCGCTACTTTGGTAAGCGCTTTTATAACGCAGCGCTTATAATGCAGCGCTCTTTTGACACACGCTCATTTGTCCGCGCTTATTTGTGACATTGCCATTTTATTTATATTTGAACCTCACCTAACTACGTGAAAAATGATTCGTTTTATAATTTATCAAGTATGTGGTTATTAATCAAAAATTAACCCATTGAGTTTAAAGCGTCACGTAACAACCCACCTCTTACAAATGTAAGAAAATGCCTTTCCCAACACATATATATTTTCCGGCGATAATCTTAGTCCCCTCGGCTCGAACTCGGCGCTGAGTCGATTGTGAGAATTGTAAAAGTGTTTAGCAATTCATATCTCGATTCACGGGCCATAAATTGTTGAACATGAGCATAAAGAAACCTCACCGTGTCCCCCTCGCTCGGGGACCCCTCGCGGGGCACATCTGCCCCGTAGGCCGTAAAGGGACGACTTCGACAATACACATACACACAGAGCCGAATCGGTAATTTCCAACGCCGACTGCTACGTGTGTTCTTTGTCACGGGAACATCACGCGCTCGCTGATTTCGCGATCGGTTTATGTACAAACGACCAATTTTGATATTCCTCTCTTTTTCTCTATTTTTCTCTTCCGGTACTCGTGCACGTGTTATTTTTTGTTTCGTCGCGTTGCTCGTCAACGAAATAGGAATACGAGGTAATAAAAATATTTGTATGAAAGGAATAGTATCAATTGAGGGGGTCCGTGAATATTGCGCAAACGAAAATTGCGCATAGCGAATATTTATAATAACAAAAATGATGATCATAGCTGATCAATATACACATATATGTCTATTTAAGACTAGGTGAATATATGTAAATAATTATGTCTGTTTATATAACAGATGATTATACGATTTTAATTTAAAAATATCATGTTTTAAAAATATATTACAATTATATTAGTAAAATAAATTTAAATTAATTATAAATATAAAATTATAAAATTAAATATAAAATCAAATATAAAAATTACATATAAAATTAGAGAAAAAGTTTTAATTAAAAGCAAAATATATTTGATAATCAAACAACCACCTATATTTAGATTTTTGCTGTGTGGAATTTTCGTAGGGGCAATTTTTGTTTGCGCAATAATCCGGACATACAAATGGGGTGTATTATTTTAAATAATTTTATAGGTAAAAAAAGCATCGCATCTTTAATTTTTTCATACAGAAAGTTGTTTTTTGCTTATCGTCTTATTTTTAATAGCATTAGTCATTGAAATAAAATTATTTTAATGGTGAGAAATAATAAAATTTATTTTAAAATTAAAAAAATGGTTTACAGAGCAGTTCGGATTTTATTTATAATATTTGGTATGTCTTTTTGCTTTAATAAGTTTCTAAATTCGCCAGGGCATGCTTTCTAAACATTTTTTTAATGTTTATTGAACGTTCGTTTTTTATAATTCCATGCATAAACAACCTTCTCGATTAGCTCCCTTTTAGTGGTAACTGCAATTTTAGCAATCTCCCTCCTCAAAATATGGTTTAAATTAGGTGAGTTTCCTACCCAATCTAACATTTTGATGTTTTTATCCTGCAGAAAAGCTGTGATACTCTTAGCTTAATGACAAGGAGCACCATCGTTTCCTCGCCCTTAGGAAACCATTCTTCGAGTTGTGGTATAAGGCGTGTCTCCAATACCTTTTTGTATTGGTCTTAATGCATTGTCTTCTCGACTATGTAAAGACTGTTGCTTTTCCAGAAATTACTAACCAAATCGTGATTAAAAGTTGGGTGCTTAACAGTGAACACAATACATTCTGGAAGGTGTTTTGCGCCTAACCATCGTTGCGCATTTTTTTTTATCAAAACTAGAAACCCTGACTCATCTGAGAAGCACATCTTCAAATGAAAAAATATGCTTTATTCGTAAAATACTTATTTGCCATCCAAACAGCACTATTACCTATTACCAATCTTCAACAGTGAAATTATTGTATTAATACTTTCTAAGACGCTTCTTAATCATTGTCGGAGTAAGTTTTGATTTTCAGGCCGACTTACTCGCGACTGTGAGAAACTGTTATCCCTTCATCGGTTATGTTTTTAGTCAATAAATAAACTGATAATTTTCGGTTTTCAACACAAATATTGCAAAACTTTCTGTCAGTTTTAGGGATTGTAATGCGATTGTATCTAAAATGACCCCAGAGTATATTTTTTCTTGATATTTGTTACAGAACTTCTCGAGACGCCAACTATCTTTTTAATATCATATTAAGAAATATTAGAAGTCTGATATTTGTCAAAAATTTTTCGGCGACAGGTCAGAGTGTTTTCCCATTTTTATTAAAAAATAAATATATCTATCCAATTTAAAATCGGATACTAATGCACACCTATACGTACATAAAACGAAAACATACAAACTTACGGTTATATTCAATAAATTATTGATTAAAACCACGTTTCGAAGACTAACTGCAAACTCGAGTTTTTTGGTTATATTCGAACACAAATGCTCACATCAAATGACATGTAATGGGACTGCAAATATGCAAATAGCTTCCCAGTAGTTCAAATATAATTGAGCTGCCTTTACTTAAAAAACTATGGCAGGTATTGTAGAATATTTTATAAATGACTTACTCTCACGAGCTGATACCAAACTGTCGACATTGGAGAGAAGTAGTGTCCTTTGTTGAGTCAAAAGTAGCATCTATCCTGAAGCCAGGATTAGTGAAGTTCTGTCTAACGATGCAATGAAGCATTTGAAACTCTTTAGACATTTAAATTAAAAAAATAAAGCTTAATCCGAAAAAAAATCAATGAAATCATGCTGAAATAAAAAAATAATATATCACACGTAAATTCATGTGCTTTGCGAGCTTCATATAAGATAGATTTTCGAATAGCTAAAGCTAAGAACCATATAAATATAATCGGCGAGACGCTCATTGCATAATGTATTAAAGAAGTCTTAGAAATGTTCGTTGAACCAGCGGTGAAGAAAGTAGCTTTAGTACCTATTGCTGATATGGCTTATGATATGAGAGATTAGCTTAAAATAATATTTTTCTTCACAACTGAATCAAAATACAGATATTTCCAACTTGGCAATTCTGATGATATATGTGAAATTTCAATTCAAAGACGACTTGAAAGAATATATGTGACACATTGGTCCTTATCATGTTATTATATGCAATCCAAGTTCATATTATGAATTATTCCCGTGCTTCACCCATATACGTATTTACATTGAAAGGATCGGCTTCTGCAAAAGATCCAGAGATATTATTTTTTAGAAAAAGTAAAATATCTCAAATGTTTGAATAATAATAAAAAAAAATTTGCTAAATTTGTGGGGGTTTTTTTAAAAAAAAAATTGAATCACTTTTATATTGTGTAGATAACTTACTTTGTGCAATAAACCTGATACATTGTAAAATATGTTTTAAATTATAAATGCATATTTACATGATATGTACATATTTTTTTCTTTTCAGTCTCATTCGAGAAAGTTACTACACAGGATACCTAAAATACTTTAACATTGAACTTTTTTTCAACCCATTACTTACATCGTATATTATCTCATAATTTGCATGTGCAATAAACGCTTAAAATACACCTTTCCTACATATATGATAAATAAGCCTGTAATTTTATTTTGACACCCTTTCTTTTTAACGCAAGGTGAGCGCGTACTATTTTTTCTCATTCTCTACCACTACTTATACTTCTTCTCTCTGCTCTGAAATATTTTGATCGTCGATACGCGACTTTTGACTGAAGCAGGAAGCGAGGGATTCTACGTGTGCGCGTGCCTCGGAAGTCTCCTCCACTTTTGTGAAGAAATAAATAAAACGGCCCCACTTGCGGATATTATAAGTGAAGGGAAATCGACCCATATAAAACGCCAGCGTCCTTTCGTGCTCTCTACTTCTATCTCTATCTCTCTTTCTCTCTTTCTGTGTGTCTATCTTTGAATGACCTCTTTCTTCAGAGAAAGATATTATGGTTTTTGGGGTTAATGCTGCGATCGTATCGCGATACTATCTTAGTAAAAGATATATTCTAATAGGTTGTATTACTTTTGTATAATGATTTTTATAGGCAATTAAAAGTGCAGTCGCTTAATTCACATTTTATATATTCAAATACAATGTAGGTTATTATTAAGCAAGATTTTTTTATAGCAACATTTTCGTCTCACCTTTAATTTTAATATCCATATGAATCATTTCTTCTCCCTTACCATAAACGCGCACACGTTCAACTTTGAGCAAACTACTATTATCGAGGGTAGATGTTGCAATATATTACTACACATAATACTCCTCCTCCTTCGCCGTTTTCGTCTCAAAGCCTGTGGCGGTAGTGTAGGTGTGATTTTTGCCGCTCTCTTAATCGATATACAGTATATACTTTGTACCTAGTAAAATGTTCTGCTGACAAGTTTTCCGCTGAGGCCCCGTAATTTAGTATCAAAATAATGTCCCGGCCATTTGACCTGACATCAGCAGGTTTTGACAACACTTTTATATTTACACACCGAATTTATTGCCCCTGGCATAGGACTAGAGTGTGGGGTGCTTAATAGTAAGAAAGAAAAATTCACTCATTATCTGCAAAATTGTTAAAAATTCTACTTTTCGCTATTACTTGATAATCACTATTTTTGTAGCTCTTCATTTTAAGACAAAAGTATTAAAAATAAAAGCATTTTATTTTGAATACCTATATATCTAAATTTTATATTAGAAAAATTTATGTTTAATTGGCAAGAAAATACTAATTAGTTTCTTACTTTAGCGTTTTTACTTTGACATTAATATAATTTTAAAGCTCCAAATTATGAATGACGTTGCGAATTTATAATAGTTATGTTTGCCTATAAATTATGGACATGAGCAAATTTCAAGATAATATTTAAACGATGTTGCGAACTTATAATATTATAATGATGTTGCGAACTAATAATAGTAGAGTTTGCCTAGAAATTATAGACATAGTAAGCTTAGCAAATTTCAAGGTTTTTTATTGCTTTATATATATATAAAGTTAAAATACCAACAGGTTTTCTGCTTTACAGTTAATGTGTCAAAAAAATTCTAAAGCTATATTTTAATTTATTTAAAGCAAATTAAAACCGACGTGACTTAACAAATTACCCCAATGCATCAAAATGATCAAAAAAATAAACAGTATATTATATTATTACAATACACAAAATGATCATAATATCATAGAACCGAACCAGTTCATTGTAGCTGACATTATTTAGATCAATGTACAATTCTAGCAATTGCAATGATACCGGAATTTAATAGCAATTTTACCGAGAGAAAAACAGTCAATTCCGGTATACGGGAATTTACATTATTGATATTATTATTTTAATTAATTGACCGAAAAAATATTCCGAATGACGGTCGCATGCTTCACAACGTTTATTGATTAAAAAATGGTTAATCTGTTTGTTCAAAATGCGAAATATTAAAAAAAAAAAAAAACAGATTGATACGATTGATAATTGTGGTATTAGTATGATTAAGATATAATTTATTTTAATTATTGCATATTTAATATTTATTTCAGAGAGATTTAGGTAAATACGTTAATACTACATACCCCTTTTAGTCCCAGACAATTTGGACGTAAACGATTTTTTATGTTACATGTGTTTTAAAACTTTTGTATACTCTCAGTGATATAAGGTTTTAAAATCCAATAATATTTAGTTGTTATAACAATAAAAAAAAGATAATAGTTTCCATATTTATTTACTTAAAAAATCCAGTAAGATGTACAAAGCTCTCTCAACATATTATAATTATCCAATTTTTAGTTGGTAACAGTACAATAATATAAATTTTCTTTAACCACTTTTTTATTTTTATAAAAAAAACCTAAAATGCATTTTTTTGTACAGTTTTATTTGTCATTTGATTTTTAAATGTATATATTCACAGCACAAGACTATATAAAAATAATAGTTTATTATATGATTCTTATGCTAAGAAATTTTTGAGTAAGCTTTTATATATATAAAATAAATTCTTCAAAGAATTTCAAGCTTTTAAGCATCCTTTACTGACCGGAAGCAGCAAGTCAACCTTGAATCAGTCCTTCGCCATTCAAGACGGTTATCCAATAAAGCGAGGAGCAGCGCATCCTTGGATGTCATTAGGGTTTTGGTTTTTTTCTCTCTCTCATCTTTCTATATCGCCCAGAATTCGCGAGCTCAATTGAATCGCTGAACCACCCCACGCAAGAATGCAATGGTCCCGGTTTATGGCTCGTCCGCGGGGCAAATTGCCATTAAAGGGTTCATCTCGAGACCGAAAGGGGTGGCAGGAAATAGGAATCGACATCGATTGAGAACCTCCCGCGCAAGAGTCGGGGGGGTGGCCGGGAGAGATTTGTTTGAGTGTGCGGTTAACGGGCAATCTATCATCGTGCCTATGGGTCATAATGGTTCAGTTAACCGGTTAGTCCCGGCTAATGGTGTGTTCACACCGAATCGGAGTAATGAGCCAGTAATGAGGTGATGTGTCTGAGTGTAGTCTTGCAGGGATATATCAGTGCTCAAAGTGCATTTCTTTAATATTAGGTAATCCTGAAATAAATGTCGTTTTTAATGAAACGAAAAAGTCACTTTTGAATGTTCACTTTTATTTCAAAGATTCTCAGTTAATTTTGTAATTGCATTACCATAAAGCTTTGATTCAACATATTTTGCTTTTATTTTTTCGTTAAAGAAATGTTACATCAAGCAAAATAAATTAATCAACGTCTAAAGAAACTTTTCAGTCAAGTTTATTTATTTTATCAATTTTGCCTCATGGAGACGTGCATTGTCGTGTTGTAGAACTATTAGACTTTTGTTGACAAGTAAAGGTATTTATTTATGTTTTACTTCATTATACAAACGATCCAACTGATTTTACTACAATTTTACCTTTATTGTTTGGCCAGATTTAAGAGTTGCATAATGTACAAGTCTTTTTCAATCTCACCTTACACACAAAATACCTTTTTTCATATTTAATCTGAACTTTTGCTATTTATTGTTTGTCTTCTACGACAAATTTTGTCGTACAACACACATTTTTTATCTCTGGTTTTCAAATGATCGTAAAAATGTGACACAGTGCTCTTAATTGTTCTTTAAGCTTTTCCAATCTCCTAATGGGTATATGCACTGTTAAATCAGACATCTTAATATTTTTCGCAGGATGGGTCTATTCACTGTTAAATCGGTAGTTAAATATTTTTCGCAGGAAAAACAATGCTTCCGGGCCTCATGACAAAAATGACATTTTATGTATTTTCAACATCGTAATTTAATTTATGTGTAAATATTAATAGGTATGAGTTAACTTTTTCTATGCTTTAAATAAATATATAAGATATATTGTTTTTAATTAAATGACTTTTCTGGCCAAATTAAAGTGTGGGGGGGATTCCTACACTTACCCCCAAAATGACGTCCCTGCTAGTATTCTACAAAATAATCTTAAACCAATAACAATATTGGTTCAAGATTAAGTTGTTTTATTTTATTTAGCAACGGTATAGATTTAACTTTTTGCATTATATATTGATTTTAAATGTAATATTTCTTCGAATCATAGCTCACCAAGATCTTTGTTATATTTGCTTGTTAAGTTTTGACCTCACAGTCACAAAATAACTGCATTATTTATTTATTTTGCTGCATTAAATACAGTTGTCTAATTACACAAAAACAATCTATAAACACATTAAATTATTATTATTATTCGTTATTTCTTTGCTTCTTCCTTAGTTATTCGACCTGAAAATTGAGATCAAATACATAAATCAACTACTACTAATTTACATTCGTTGCATATTTCCTCTTATGTGTAATATTTTTAATGGTCTAAAAAGCATTAAAATCAACAATATTTTGCAAATAATTTTAACACAAACGGAGCCACGTCAAAAAAATATAAACTGTCCCTTTAAATGATAATGTTTATTGTCCAAATACTTTTTAAAAAGTGGGTGCTTTTGAAGACAATGTTCCGCTCCTTTTATTTATTGTATGTATAAAAAAGGGTTGAAAGAAATATACCTGAAATACATCAGTACATATATCTCAAAAACTAGTTTACTTTTTTTATGAATTTTTCCATAGTCGAGCACCTCATGGATAACCGTGGGAATTTGTCCGTTTTTCGGCCATTTAATGTATTCTCTAAATAGGATTTACTTTTATTTCTGCAGCCAGGATAACATCGTTTATCTTTTCTGGTCTCCCACATCCAGATATATTCTTTATATCATAATTTTCTGTTCAATTTTTTTTTGTTAGCTTAGATTTTCACAGATATCTAATGAATGTTTTTATTATTATTTTATTTTATTAATTTATTAAGCTTAATAGCTAATCTTTACATCTAACAAATTTAGTAAACATATATAAAAATATATAAAAAATACATAACAGAAAGAAAAAATAAAAATATAGAATAATAAAGTCTTAATATTATAATTTATTTCTATATGTACGAAGGTGTTTTTTTATTCCATTTATGAAACCCGTTATATTTTTGCTGTTCCGGATTTCTCTTGGAAAACTATTATATAAATCAAAACCTCCGTACATAATTCCCTTAGCCGTACTCGTTTTCTTATACTTAATTATCTTTAAATTTTCTCTATTTCTAGTATTATATTTATGTACATCTTTATTTCTTATTAAATACTTATTAAAATATTCTGGTAACATATTATTTTCTAACTTATATATAAATACTAAAACATTCATACTCAATATTTCTTGAACATTCAACCATTCTAATCTATCAATCATACTTTTACAATTAGTTAATCTATTTTTATTTAAGATTACTCTCATTGCCCTATTTTGTAATTTTTGCAATATTTGTTTATCTAATTTATTTAACATATTTAATAGTGCTGCACAATAATTAAAATGGGGCAATAATATACTATTGTAAATTATTTTTTTTGTATTTATACTTAATATATTTCTTAATCTAGATAATAAACCTATTTTTCTACTAATTTTTTTTAATATGTAATTACAATGTTCTTTAAAATTTAATTTTGTATCAACAATTACTCCTAAATATTTTATATTATCCACTATTTCTATACTAGAGTTATTTATTACTATTTTGGTACTATTATCTAACACATTTTTATAATTAATAAACATACATTTAGTTTTATTCTCATTTAATTTAAGTACATTATTCTTTAACCATATTTCTAATATACTTAATTCATTATTTAAATTATTTACAATTTCTTTAATGTTATACTTAGATATGAATGAACAAAGCACGACTAGATGATCTTATAAATATATATATTACCCATAAATTAGAATATCATTTATTTTTACTAACTAAAAACCCGTGTGAAAACAGAAAAAGGATGGCTTGTCGCAGAGATGAAGGATTATTTACTTTAAAACCGATTATTTGGCGTAAAAAACACTTATTTTTTATATTTTATATGCCATATTATTTTCGTTAATATTCTTTATAAGAAGACCTTGCGAGAATTGATTAGAATTTGGCATTTAGTATAAATAAAGTGTACATCTAACTTAAAACAAATATTCAACACTATGACACTACGTTCTATTGACTCTCTGCATTCAAACAAATTTTCAAGTTGCAAACATCGTACATTTTGGCCAAAACTGTCCAAAATCGAATGTTTAGTCGATCCCTGTAACTGATTATATGCCAACGTGCTATTTGAACTCTAAACAAAACTTATACCTATCTAGTTCATTACACTAAGTCGCCTCGATATGAACGCAACACTATCACGGCACTCTCCAGAGCTCCAGCGATAAAACGTTGTGTGTTTTGAATACAAACTTATATTATTATAACACATTAACTGCACCGTGATAAATTCGAACGGAAATTAACGCCGCAGTGCACGGACGGGTCTTGGGATTCAATTTGATGGGGGTGTCCCATTATGTCAACAGATCGCAGGTCATTATCGCCCCGGAACGAGCCGGAACGCGTGCGAAGGCGGTAATTCAATTTTCTAGTTTTGGGAACCTTGTTATCGAATTGTGTGTGTGTGCTTTGCACGCCTTAAACGCGAGTCATAAATAAGCTTTGCAGAAAAATCCATATTGAACCACCCACGACATTTACTAGCATCGAATCCGTTGAAATATTTTACGAGTGTATTTTTATTATAAAGGACAATTTTCTCGCCAACATTAAATAACATCTCTTAGACACAATAATTTTATTTATTTTTTATAAAAAAGTAACATATAAACAATTATGTCTCTTGAAAAATTATTTATGTCAAACATGCTGTACCTTGTTTGACATACAAAATTATTATTCTACGAGAAATACCCGTAAAGATATGATAAAAATATTTAATTAGTGAGCCTTTGGATAAATCTTTTATTTAGTTTTATGAACCTCTGTCATAGAACTTATGCGCATTTTTTAGTAACCGCCAACTTGTTCGTTTTGAAAATTAAAAAACTGTTTTTTAATTTTCATAAAAAGAATATATACTGCTGACTTATATAGTGAAATTAGTCATATATTTTTGCTTTTAACCTATTTTTGTCTAGTGTTCCAATAATGGAAATTTTATTTTTTTATCTCCACTCCAATATATACATTATCCAATATAAATTGAGATTACATCAGTCGACAGCTAGTAAGCGTGGGGAGCGTCTGGCGCAGTATTTTTTCAGCTTTGAACCTGTCTGAGAGAGCAGTGGTTTTTTATAATCATAATTCACGTTCAACAAGAAATGTCATCTGACAAGTCACATTTTTATATATTGCCAATATTTATTTTTATTTATTGTGTTTTACTTTATTTAATTTTTCCATCCGTATTTTTTTATTCACAAAGCTATCCATATTTCTTAATTAGAACAATTGGATAATATTAACAACTATGTTATTTATTTTTTTACCCAGAATCTTAGCAACATCATAGGAAATTATAAAATATGAGAAATTTTAAGAGAACGTAAAATTTACAAAAACGTTTAAAAATATTTTTGTAAATTTGATTTGATTTTTTAATAGGCTGAACTATGTCTAAGGATTGAATATGCAACACGAATAACATCTATTGACAAAATCCAATATCGTGTTATATACATAGATACTAGTATTAAAAAAAAAATCTGATGAATAAATTGTGGAATATATTGTAAAAAAATCTAAAAATGAACGAAGGTAAATCTGTAAATTAATTTTTCATCTCCTGTAAAATTAATTATTTACGTATTTACGACTTATGCTATTCGCGTCGCATATTTAATTAATAAAAGTCCGTGCATGTTTTTAAATTGCGTAAATATTGTAAAACATCTAAAACTTTAATCTTTAATTTAAATTCGGTTATAAATTTCTTGCTTAAAAAATAAATCAGATTTTTCAACTCAAAAGAATTGTTTCTTGGCGACAAATATATACTACACTTAATTTGATTAGCAATAAAAAATAATTAATAGTTTAAATATCGACTAATGATTTCTGAATACAGTTTTTCAGCTTATCAAATCATTCATTCTCTTTTAATTAATTTTCAATTTAAGCCAATTATATTTTGAATGCTTCCTTGGCGTATCTCTGTAAAAGTAAAAGTTGATAGTTTTTACACAGTTTTTTTCTAATATTTAATATTATTTTACGATTTTTTTCGTTCGCTACTTATGTCCAATAAAAATATGAGGACGTGCCCATAATGATCACTGGGTAAACTAATATTGTTAAATTTATTTTAATAAATCAAACATCAATTAAATTTAGATCTCAATACGTATTTTATAGCTAAAAATTTACATATAAACGTTCACTTACACGCGCCAGTGTGTGATTAACATCCAGTGTTGTGTTACTGAAAAAAATATCGGAAAATTTCCTGTTTGTACACAAGAAAATTTATAGTTCGCTCCGCATGTTAAAAATCCTTTTAAATCCTCTTTGATTTACTGCTAGGTATTATTAATTTTTAATGCCGTTTAAGATACGTATGACTTTTTGCTTTCAGGCTGAAAGTTGCGCGTAAATCAGTATTATAAATTGTGCATATTTTAATATAATACATAATATTATCACTTATATTTTCATACATACAAGTAATATTTTAATCTGTAAGTATATGAACCTTCTCAGTTTCAAAATCATGTTATTATAGTATAATGTCTCGGTTCTTATTGATTAGAATCACTTCGACAATCGCCTTTAGAAGCTTCGAAGCCAAAATCTTTGAAGTACACTTGAAGCACTCAGCACACAAATCCTATATGCTCAATACCGTTAATTGTATTTAATCGTCACTGATTAACTGTCGGGTTAAACTCATACACGGTTCAACTCCTTCAATCCGAGAATGCGGTTTATACAGTCAATTGCAAAATTCTAAATGATTAATATAGTAGTTATCTCTAATTCACATTATATTGAAATCGATCTTAGACTTATTTAGAATTGTATTAGCAAATATTCACTAATCGCAAATTAAATGTGCAGTTATTAAGTAATTTTAATCAATGAACATATAATAAAAAATAATAAAATATAATATTCTTAGCGTGTAAGTAGCAATTAAAATGTATGTATGTGAATATATCCAAATTAAAAAAGTTTAATAAACTTTATTTTTAATTAATTTTTATGTCTCTTTGTATTAATAAAAACTTAAATATTTAATTGTGAAATTGTTAAAGAGTATTAAATATACTTTTTTTTTAAGATAGAATTATTAATTGATATCATAATTTATTTTATAAAATACTTGCATTGCATACGTAATGAGATTTTGCACGTCGTTTCTTGGGCAAAGATAAAAAAACAATATGATATTTTACTTGAGATTACATCATTGAATTTAAGTCACGTAATTAATATGTGAACACATAATAAACACAAACATACATTTGTACACAATGTTGTTTAAAAGTCGCCTAAAAATATTATTTTCATATAAATATTTTTTTTAATTTAAAAAAAATAGCAAAAAACAGCACTTATATATATATAGTTGCTTTGAAAAATCTGTATTTTCTCATTAATCTGCTAACTAAGACTCAAATTTAGATTTCTACAATGAAATACATAAAACATAAAATTCGATTAACTTGGATTATTTGCTTCAGTAAGAATTACTAAATAATGCCATCATACTATAAAAATATCATATATCAAACGTAGCTTTACTATAATTAAAAAAATTTAGAAATTTTAAAAATGACTTATTACTTTATTATATTTTTTTGGGAAAATAACGTATGAGAGAAAAAAACATTATAAATATAGAAGATACTACTATCACAATATAATCTGTGGGGATTGTGCTAAATTAGAAAACGGTGTTTCTTGGAACCACTTTAAAAATCAGACGCTGGAATTATCCAGCATCTGAGTCAGTACGCTGTCATACTGAATCACTCCCTTTAAGTTTTAAAGTCAAAAATTGCTTCTGACCAAGCAAGGCTACTCCGAATTAGCTGACACGACTCTCAGGAATCTCATTAACCGTTCGATCTTGTCCAGTAAAGCAGTCATCTAATTTTCAAAATGATTTTATACTATTAAGACATGTACATACATAACAATGTCTAGAATTTCCGTGTGATTAAAAACAGTAATTACAAAAATTTTCATTTTCAATATAAATAAGAACTTTAAAAAATGATCGTCAAATCGATATGTATATGTAAACACATGTTTAATATTTATTCGTTTTCATTATCGCACACGATATAAACGTCAAGGAATTCTCTTGCACCTATTTATTCGCACACACAAGCAAACTCAATGTTACACAAGAGACGTGTGTGGGTATGTGCAATATTAGAAATGAAGCAATAACAACGGGAGCGTAAAGCAAATTAGCCGTATATAGGTACAATTGTGCGGCAAAGGACGAAAGGATCGAACTTATCCCGGGGATCCTGGATATCCTGGGCGAATTGGACCGGGGGCTCGCAACAGCCGTGTGAGTTATGGAACTTACGGCGATTAGGGTTAAGGAAACAACTCGTAAAGTGAGAGAGGGGACCGCCGTTTTCTTTGTTCTGTTCATTTTTGAAAATTGCAAATAAACGCGCACACGTACATAAGTATGCTGTGTGTATTTTGCTACAGTGCGGTTCATGTGTCGCTTTTATATTTGAAAGTATTTATTAATGAATATATTTTTAAGACTTTAAACTTTAACAGTGGTGTAAAAACCATATGGAGTGCCAAGCGACGCGACGCAACCGCGTACTCTCTCAGTCTCTCGTAATTTCTGCAGATATATAATTACATGATATTTTAAAATAGCGTAGCAATAATGCAAATACATAAATACATGATATTCTTAAATTAGTCATTTAAAAAAACACATGCCATATAAAGTGTAATCAAACATTTTCGGTCATTTTTTGGTAAAAAAATGTTGGACGTTCAAAAATTCCTATCGCTTTATGTTTCTGTTGGCTTAATCGACAAGAGGGTTTTAAATAAGCACTGTAAATTATTTGTTCTCTAGTCCGTCAATTCAAATATTTTGAATTCATGCTGATTTTTTTACACTACTCTCTGTAAGGCTTAAAGAAATTCTTTCTTAAATTTTTGCACCAATGATCTTCAGTGCTTTTAATGATTTATCGAAAAAATAAAATTCGTCGAGCCATTAAATAATCTGCAAATAATTTCTATTCCCATTTTGCAGATTTCTGCTTTGGAAGAATAATTAAATAAATCATTATTTTTGTACTAGTAAAAGATTTGCAAATACTTAATTAATGACGTCAATGTCTGTTTTTTACAAAAACAATTTATTAAAATACATTTTTGATTATTTTGATTTTCTTGCGTAATTTATTTTCATTGAAGCGGGTTCTCCAAATATCACCAAAAGAAAGATAAAACCGCCGGCTGGTTAAAATAAAAAAATTGCAAAAAATTGTTGGTCATTCAAATACTTTCGACCCTCCGAGAAAGTATGCATATTTTCAAATATCTGGCATTAATACTTTCGGAAAGGTTTTTTATCTGAGTGTCTTCTTTTATTATTTAAGCAAAAATTAGGCGAGTTCAAGTGTTAAACATTTTTTTTTGTCATTCCCAGCTTTTCATTAAAACCTTCCAAGAATATAAAGGATCCCAGAGACGATCAATTGCGATTGATCAATCGTACGTGATTGACGGTTTCAAATGATGCTGCGTCAATCGCTATGACTCATTCGGTTTGTTGCGCCGTCGAAGGAAGTCGTATCGAATCTGTCAAATTTTTTTGATGCAATCCCAGGATATCCGGGATAGTTGATAACCTTGATTCTAGTATCTGCCGATCTGTCAAGATGATTTCGGACGTAGATATGGCATTTACTGCAATTACTCTTGCGGTTTTTACTCAGAAAAAAATTGAAAAGAATCAGACGTTGGTACAAATTGAGCCCGATGATTATAAAAATACTATTGTTGCACAATAATAAATAAATAATAAGTAAGTAATTGGTATAAGTTTGCTCCTCGTACCTTGAAAATGATAATAATGGATACGTGTCAGGCTATATTTTAAAAAATAAAAGAAAATATTGCTTTTGCTATGAGTCATAGTCAATATCGCTATGAGTCATCGCGATTGACGCAGCATCAATCTCGCATCATTCAAAACCGTCAATCACGTACGATTGATCAATCGCAAATGATCATCTCCGGGATACTTTAAGCATAAAAAGCCTTTATTTAAGCAGCGTTATAAAAAGGCAAAAGTTGTTAGCCTTTTAAAAATATATTATAAAAAATGCTTTCTAAGACTCTAAAGATTTCTGAAATAAGAATTCTTGATTTTACACTTTTCTTAAAAAGAAACATTAGTCATGGCATAATTTACAACAAAATGAGGCATGGAAAAAAAAATCATACCACTGCTTTAGAACACTATTTTATTTTTCTTAAATAATTATCGTAATGCTTTGGTGAACCTGAAAATGAATTTCTTAATTTCAGTTTCATGTCTCTTTTTTAATCTTTTTTTTAAATAAACAAACGCAGAGTTACCAGTTTATTTTTTTATCACAGTTTTTGCCTTTTATTAAATTAAATATTATATTTCTTGTATTTATCTACTTTTGCTTTTATAAGAAAAAACATGTTATTTTTTAATCATTTAAACTTTCTACATCTTACGTTATAAATTTCAATAGGTCAGCGCGGCTAGGGTATGTGGAGGCTAATGCGGTTACATGATGGCTGTTTAGTAGTTATCTCGGTTCGAAAAGTCAGTGGCGCGGAAAAGAGTTTAAATCGAGTGAAAATGAAGAAAACGCTTACCCAGACGAAAATTCGCAGCGTGAAGGATTTGCCCCAACCAAGTGCGGCCCAAAGTCTGCGGCCCGACTTAACTAATTGCAAGGGGTGGCTATCGGACTGTGCACGGGAGGACTGGGGCGCACAGATCTCGGCACGCGATTGTAGTATCGTTTCCACGTCAAATGGGGAAACGATTTTTCATCCGGACAGGTCCATTTAGTAGAAGTAACGTTTCACTAATAGCCGGAAGTGTAACGTATCGCGTCCACCTATGTCGCACATATGTACGCGGGGGAGTGATGATAGGGTGGCCGATGAGAGCAAATTCCGTAGAGAGGTGATTGAAGGGATAACGTTTTAAACTGGGTTTATTTCCAAGAGTCATTGCTTATAAAACGTTAATGGGTATTGAACTATATGATTTAAAGTAATAATAAATACACTGTACATAGTGTTTAAAAATAAAAATGCTGTGCCTAAAAAAAATGTGTAGATCAACTACTATTATTTTTGCTTTGAAAAATTATTATCAAAGCTTTTTGAATTTTTAAAACGTCAACAAACAGTAAACATAAAATTTAAATTGCTAAAACTAAATCAAAAAAAAATTCAGTCAGGGTGGGTGGCTCATTATTATGGCCAAGACTATATGTTAAATCAGCATTGGCTTTAATTTTTAATACATATCGTAATGTATGTATAACATTGCAAGTACGAAAGTATAGAACTACTAGTATCAAAACTATTTTAAGAATATGTTAGTCTATTTATAATAAACAACGGGTTTGTCACATATATTTTTTTTATATATGTCCACTTCGGATATAAGTTAAAAACTAACATATAAAGACATAGTGTAACATTAAGTTGCGGAAAACATTTACTCGGTTTAAAGTTGTATTGCGCGCAAGTCTTAATTACGTCTCTTGAAACCAGGTAGACATACAAAATAGCAAATTAGTTATTTATTTTAATATTAAATTTAGTCGTTTTAATTATTTATTTTATTTCAATAAATTTGGGTATTTTGCTGATATACAATATAATTGTACTTTTAAAACATAACTAAACCATCTCTATATAAATACAATAGATATTACGAACACTAAGTTTTGCACTAATGACATGTTATTTAATTGCAAATAAAATTAATATATGTGTCTCTGCAATTAATTTAAATTCATAAATTCTATAAATTTTATTATTTAGCTACTGCCATTAAAAAACAATATAACACAAACATTAAACTAAACTTTAGGGTTAAAAATATATTGAATTACCAAACTAAAATTCTTTATTAATAGCTTGTATTCGAAAAAACAATACATATCAATTTTAATACCGCGTATCGGCAGCCGGTCAAAAGAGCGTGCGTCAAATGAGCGCCGCCATATAAGTGCTGCATTATAAGCGCTGCGTCATAAGAGCGTTGACCAAAGTAGCGCTGAAACAAAATAGCGTGCGTCAAATGCGCAGAGAGTCATATGAGCGCTTTAAAAAAGAGCGCACGTCATAAGAGCGCAAAAATACTTGGAGAATATCAAGTAATGAATATTTTAGGAATTAGGTATATAAAATATAAGTAAATTGTGAGAAATTTACAAAGAATTAAAATTTACGAGATATAGGCTGTAAAATTAGTAGTTTATGTGCCAGAGCGTAATGACGATTAAAATGATTAGTCAATGAAAACATTATTATTTATTAATTATTACGTACATTCGAAAGTATGGCTTCCCATCCCCATACGTACTATATACATATATTTTGTACTAAAATGAAACGCTGATTTTAAATTTATCATTAGATTTGTTCGGTAGTGTTTCATTAAATTGACAAATATATATCTACTCTACCTGCAATGAATGCATAAAGTTTAAGGCAGGTATAGACCTTTTTTTTGCTATTTGACGTCATACCTTTTTTTGCTATTTGACGATAAACAGTTGGTTTCTTTTTGGGTATATATTTTATACGACTACACTCTATCTCGTATAGCGACTGAGTACGAATATTATATAATATATTTCAGTTAATTAAACGATTATTGTTTTAAATATTAAACTGTAAGAACATTAATCTATCATTAATCATACACATATGACATATGTTTGTGTGTCGAAAATTTAGATTAATTTAGTATTTTTAGGAATTATTGTGTTTAGTATACATACATACTATAGAGACAATTCAATTCGTCAAAATAGGCGATGGTCTTTTAAGAGATACAATAAAAATGCATTACAAATAAATGTGATGCAAATCATGATCTTATAATTAATTAAATAATTAACATAATTTAATACATATTAAAATATATATATATATATATATATATATATATACATATACGTACATACGAAAATATAAGTAATATTTTTTAGAAAAGAATTGAAAGATGAAAACATTATTCGGTCTAAACAAAATATAATATACATACATAAGATATATGTATATATTTACTTATCATTTGTGCATATTTAATTGTAAAATATCACTTAAACAGTTTGATTTTTTTATTCAAGAATTTAAGAGAGTTACCCGATATCATAAAACACTTAGGCTTAAGTCGGTAATTTTATTATAAATACCTACCTGATAAATGTGTATAGTGGGCCCTTACGCGAATTTTTTTTATGTTTTGAGCCTTGGAAACTACTGTGAGAACAAACTTTTGGAATTTCCAAAAATCGGATATTTTACAGTTATCTATTTTAAATTAGATAGGATAGTTATATATACATATAATAACACATAACTAGCGCTGATAAGTGTTTCTCGTGGAGTTTGCCATTTACGCGATTTTTTTATATTTTGCGACTTATAAATTACTGTGAGAACAATCTCTTGGAATTTCCGAAAATCGATTATTTTACCGTTATCTATTTTAAACTGGATAAGGTAGTTATACATAAATATAATAACCAAGAAATAGCGCTGATAAATGTTTATCGTGGATTTGGCCCTTATCGCGAAATTTTTTTATGTTTTGAGACTTGGAAATTAGTGTGAGAATAAACTTTGGGAATGTACAAAAATCGCATATTTTACAGTTTTTTTCAATCAATTTTTTTTTTTTTTTTTTAATATTTATTTATTTATTTTGTTAATACAATTTAAATTTAAAGATGAAAAATAAAAACGTATACATTAGAAAGTATAATAAACATATAACACTAATCAAAATAATAAGTATAACAAATTATAACAATGTATATACACATATACATACATACATACATATACATATATACATACAAATATACATACATAAACATATACACACATTTTTCTATGAATTTAAAAACACAAGTTCTATGAATTTTTTTAAAAAATATTATTATTTTTAAATTAGATAGGATAAGCTTAGATAAATATAATAACCCAGATCTAGGGCTGATAAGTGTTTATCGCGGATTTTGCCCTTAACGCGAATTTTTTTTATGTTTTGAGCCTTGGAATTTAGTGTGAGAATAAACTTTAGGAATTCACAAAAATTGCATTTTACAGTTATCTATTTAAAGCTAGATAGGGTAGTTACTAGAGTCTCCAATTACTCGAACCATCAACTACTCGAGTATCGAATATTAAAATTTTAAAATACTCGAGTACTCGAGTACTTTCGAGTATTTACCAAATGTACCAAAATAGCTATTATTCAAATTTGTGCACATATAAATAAATAAATAAAATACTTAGTATGTTTATTTTTACAATTATTTTAACTTCACGAACATACTTTTTAAAAACAATAATGCAAAAAGTGTCTCGAATTTAATATTATTGCTAACCTTTGGTTTTATTGTTCCCGTTATGGAAAAAACCCTTTCCGTTGCTGTTGATGTTGGTCTTATTGTCATTAACGCGTTGGATAAGGCTTCTAATTTATATCTGTTCGCTTTTTATAGATATAAAATTTTTTAACTCTCTTTTTATGTTCTCTTCTTTCATTCCCTTCTCTGCTTTTCTCTTATTTCCTTCGATTATTGACAAAATAGCATTTTGTAATTCTTCTTGAATAGATTTTTTTCTTAACAATATACAATATTCTACTCCTTCTGATTAATGCGAAGAATTTAAATATATATCCTTCGAAGATGTATTTGGGCGAATCCCTTTCACTCTAGAGCTAAACGGTTCGCAAAGAACTGACTTTACTTTAAATGCCTTTAAAACACACAATTGTTTTGATTTATATTTTAAGCTGAGGGATCAGTATAAACAATTTACAGCACTTTACGCTACAACTGCATAGTCATAAAACCTAAAATTTTTTTTTGTTGATATTTCTTATTGTTCATTGCCATAAATTAGATAAGTCGAGACTGTCGAACAGAAAACACAAAAGAAATTTCTCCGTCGTACCCACTAACATAGCCGACGACCGGAACTATGCAACTATGGAACTATGAAAAAATTATTCCTAATAGTAACCGCTCTAACTCGGGTCTTCAGGCATAAACGCCAAATAAAACCAAGACGTTAACCTTTACCGGACCGAGTTAAAGTTATTTTTGTTTCTGAAATATTTCAAATTTTTTTAATTTCGAGTATTAATCGAGTAATTTTAAAAATACTCGATTATCAAGTACTAGAAAAATAGACAAAAATACTCGAGTATCAAGTACTCGATTACTCGAATTGGAGACTCTAGTAGTTACATATAAATTTAATAGCGCTCAGTATACTTTTGAATTTTGACTGAAAACGTTCGCAAAAAGTTTCTTTGCGTCTTTGAAAAGTATAAAAAAAAAATACCACGAATGACTTACAACTATCTATAAGGACTAATCTTCTTTATAGATAACAATTTAATTTATAACAGTTTCTTAATGTGCGTGCCGCCAAATAGTTTTTGGAGCTTAACAAATATGTAACATAAGGGAAAAAAATATGATATCGATAACCAGGTAAAAAGGCAAGGACCCGGACAAAATATTAGAATATTAGACAGATTACTATTTTTTTTTAACTGTTCTATTTGTATAAATACTACCCTTTTTGAAATTGACAAAGCACGAAATTCACAAAAAATACTTTTATCGTAATCGCGAAAAATTAAAGTCTCTAGGAATAACACATTAGAACTAAATATCAGACTGAAAAAGTATTTAAAAAAAATCATACTTATTCACCAATTACTACTTTAGTTTCAATATCGTAAAAATAATTTTAAACAATTGCGTATCCTCCGTGTCATTCACCAATGTCATGCATTGTTATGCACCTGGACAGCGGTGAATTTTTTTTGTAAAGTGTTACAATTAGGTATTTAAAAAATCATAGCTAACTTCCTTTTTAATAATTATATAATATGATTTAAATGAATTTAGAAAAATTAATGTTTTACCCCTTTGCAATCACATTTATTTTCAGATTATTTTTTTATCTTACACTTTTAAAATTTATATTGTGCTTGTTTTCGACTTTCACGATAAAATGTAGTTGTCTAAAATAAATGAAAAAAAAAGATCAGACGACCTTTGTATACCTGCCAAGTCGAGTTGATAATTATTTGTCAATTTAATGAAACATTACAGAACAAATGTAATGATAAATTCAAAATCAGCGTTTCATTTTAGTAAAAATATATGTATATCGTACGTATGGGGATGGGGAGCCATACTCGAGTATGTACGTAATAATTAATAAATAATAATGTTTTCATTGACTAATTATTTTAATCGTCATTACGCTCTGGCACATAAAATACTAATTTTACCACCTATATCTCGTGAATTTTTATTTTTTTAAATTTCTTACAATTTGCATATATTTTGTATACCTAATTCCTAAAATATTCATTACTTGATTTTCTCTAAGTATTTTTGCGCTCTTATGACGTGTTCTCTTTTGTCAAACGCTCATATGGCTGTCTGCGCATTTGACGCACGCTATTTTGTTACAGCGCTACTTTGGTCAACGCTCTTATGACGCAGCGCTTATAAGGCAGCGCTCTTTTGACGCACGCCCATTTGTCCGCGCTCATTAGTGACGTTGCCCCGCGTATCTTATGGCAGTACTTAAACTTCAAAGCTTTTATCAAATACTGCAAATAAATAATACGTTTAATTATTTCGCGATTAGAAAAATACCCAAAGATTTATTTACTGCTTATGAAATGTTATAAAAATATGCATGAAAATGTATATAGTACACACACAAGCCACTTGCTCTATATTCCAGAATTTTCCCGTCGCAAAAATATTATACTGCAACAATTTAACGCCCGACTATCCCTCGACGCGCTATATTACACAGCTTATAGTATACAGCACCTAGCTTGCAGTGCTATGTTATAAAATTAAAACGTTCCAAAAATTTCTCTTAATTACTGCACCGAGTTAGTTCATATAATAATTTTACGGCGTTGAAAACTGCTGCTACGTCTCATTTTACTCTGCAAGTGATAGAACTTTTGTTTGCTGAAAATGTTAAAACGAAAATTGTTATTGACGTGAAAATAATTAACCAACACAAATTGTTTAAAATAAAACATGTTTCAGTGGATATAAAAGCTCGCATTGCGTATTAGAACTAATAATAATTATATGTAATGCTTTTTATTATATATTTTTTAGATTTATTTTATAGATAAATTGTATTCTATTCAACAATAGATTTGTTAAAATGTTCTACTCTAGACATTGAGTTAATTCAATATAAATTACAATAGTCATTCGTGCTCCCGCTGTTACTACCTTAATATTTTTCTTAATGTATTTACAAGCTGATGGAATGCATTTTCCTGAATAACAAGTTGCTAAATCTCTGTTTTAATCACAGCAACAGACTATATATTTTTTTTAATTTGTCTTAACGTCATTCTGCATATACGGATGCTGCACAAATGCTGCTATCTGCAGATGCAAGTTCAATATGTTGAATTAAAAAAGGCCTTTGCCTTTATGATTGAAATATAAATATATTTGAAACTAATTGCGAAAAACAAAAAAGCGACACAGTGACAGCAACAGCAGGCAGTAATAATAATAATAATAACGGCAACATAAAATATGTTGTGTTTATACATAAATCCTTTTGCGGTGCCTTTCGCCTTGAATTGTCTAAACGACCTAGCGAAAGTTTTTTCTCCCGGGCCAGTTCAAATCGGCGTCCAGTTTACCCGAGCCGCAGTGGTTCAAGAACAACTGTGCCGAGTGATTTATGCCCCGATATACGTATACCTAGGTATACGCGCGTGTATGTGTGCGGTCTGATAAATCTACTGAAGACAACGTTGACTGTTCGCCTCCCGAGGGGTGGCTCGGTCCTTACACACATTAGGTCCTGCGGTGAATCTAGAATTGGTTTGAATTTTTTACGCACCAGATTCGGGATCTATTACGGCAGACGCAATGCGAATTGGATATATTTATTATTATTTTATATTATATTTTTTATTTATTACCAAAATTATAGTTTAGTAGAGCAAATGTTTCTTATTGAAAATTTTAGAGAAAAATGGTAAATCAAGAATTCTTAAATAATTTATTAAACATTTAATTTGTACGAATATTTTGGAATATTGCTGCATAAAAGTGGTGGGCTCGTGCCAAATGTTTGAACATATATATATTTTCTTGTAAACTTTTAATAATGGTCAGAAGTATTTTAATGGCAAAAAATGTTTACGATTTTCTAAGCTATTGCTTTGGCTTAAAATAAATCAATGTACATCTTTATTTTTTATTCATTACTTATTAAATTACTCTAGTAACATATTATATTTAAATACTATAACATCAAGATTTAATATTTCTTAAACATTTTTCTTAATTAATTTTACCTTTATTAAAAAATAAAAGTTTCTCTTAATAAATTTACAGAAATTAAAAAAAAATACATAAAAAAAAATTGAGTTGTGTGTAATAAAAATTTGTATTTTTTTGCACTAAACTTGGCATATTTTGCCATAAATTATTTTATAACCATAACGCCTAATTACAACTTCTTGTCTTCTGTATGCAATGTATGCAATGGCGAATATATTAACTATTTTATTTTAATTGTCTTCTTTACATACTACAAATTTTAAAAAATATAATAAATATTTTTTATTTAAATCAATTTTAGCTTCACATTTTAAAGCTTTTCAAGAAGCGCATGCGGCCCGCGGGCCGCGTGTTTAACACAACTGGTGTACATTAATGCAAAACTACGGAAAATGTATATATAAAGTCATTCATTTTAGGCATGTTACACTCGTAAAGTTGGAATGCATCCAAACGAAGGTATTCTTGTGAATATATTATATTTAAGTCACACCAAATAATATAAAATATATTTTAATAATTCATTCTGTAAATTTATTATGATAATAAATTCTATAGTAAAATTATGATATGTAAAAAAGGGCAATAAACTGAATTTTATACAATATTGCTGTAGTTCACAATACATGAGCATTTTTAACTGCGTTACAAATTATGCTAAATAAATATTGCTGATATAAATATATATTATATTATATTCAAAATAATAACTTTATCAGTAATATTTTAATTTAGTACAGAAACAATTTCATATGAAAAACTAATAATTATTTATAAAAATATCAGATTACAATTTTTTGTACTTTGCAAGAGATTTTAAGGCTACGTTTGTAGTTTTAGTGGCTATATTTACAAGTTTAGTTTCGATTCGACATCAAAAAAGAGAGATAGAGCGTATGCAATTAGAGAAGGCGTCGTTTTACCCGTTCAATGGTGGCCACTAAAATTTAAATATCGTTTAAAAGTGGCATAAAGCTGCAAACTAAACGTATTTCAGCGCCACCTTGTACCCATAACGATACTGTGGTTTTTGTTCGGCCCGCATTACATGCCATTGCTGGGATTATACAGATTATTTTTAACCGGATTCTAATACTGCAGATATAAATACATACATGCACACCTACGTACATATATGCAGAGAATATTTGTTATCGTGTCTTGTTTGAGTTTCTCTAAAACTATTAATTAGTTTGTGTGCATTTACTTCTAGAGAGCGACTTTAAAACACAGTTATTAATTACAGCAGATAATCTTCATCATAGGACCCTTTTTTTAAAAATAAAATTTTCAACGTACACATGGAAAAATATTTTTTTTCTTTTGTGTACATATCTATATTTTTATTTACGGAACATAGATATATATAATTATGATTTATTATATTTATATTATTTTGATGCTTACTTAACCATAGTTGCACTGAAAAAAATCATTGTTAATTAAGATAAAGAAACATTTGGATCTTTGTTTTTAACAGAAGCATTCCTAAGTCACAATGATTTGTACTTTTTGCTTAATTTGAATTATGCTATGTTGTTTGTAAAAGAGTAGGGTTATGCAATGTTAGGTTATGCTATGTTACACTCGACTAAAATGTGCTGTGCTATTTTACTATTAAAAAAGTAAGGTTGGGTTACGTTATTTTTTACAAAGTTTGGTTGAGCTATGTTTCCCTTGACAATGTTAAGTTTACTATAATACGTAGTTACGTTGTACTTTGTTACTCTTAAAAAGTTAGATTTTTCTATGCTCTTTTTGACAAAGTTGTGTTGAGCTACGTTTCTCTTTACAGAGTTGGGATGTACTATGTGCTATAATTCATGTCAAGAACAATTAAATAACCTTAATACGATACCATAATAAATATGCTGATTGAATTGCAAATGCACACAGAACCTCACAATAATTATAGATGTTAAAAATAATGTTAAGTAACGATATGTCACTTTTTACTAAGTTGGGTTGTGCTATGTTACTTTTAACAGTTGGGTTGTGCTATGCTACTTTTGACAAAGTTTGGATGTGCTATGTTACTCTTATTTTTTTTTTTGTGCTGTTTTTTATTAATGGTATGTTACTTCTATAGAGTTAGGTTGCGCTATGTTATTTTTTATATGGTTGGGCTATGGTATGTTACTCTTAAAATAATTGGGTTATGCTATGCTACTGCTACAGAATTTGCCTTAGCGTGCTTTCTATACATTTTTCATTGATTCTTAAAGGTAATTACTTTCTGGATTAGCTACTTTTAGTGGTTATTGTAATATTACTCATCTTCAAAATCTTCTAAATATTGTCGATGGTAATTTTTGGTTTTTACCATACTTATCGCAAATCTTCCCGTCAGTCCTAGGAGTTGCAATGCGGTACCTTCTACGAGAACCCTTTTTTTTTAGATCTATAGTGACCCCTCACAGAGCTTCTCAAGAATACTTTTCAAAATTGCATTGAGATAAAAGAAAAAATATTAAAAGTACTGGTATTTGTTCAACTTTCTTTGGCGACAGGTGCTTTTTCATCTTTAATAAAAAAAATATATATTTATCCAATTTAAAATCATCTGCTAATACCTGCCTATACGTAATTAATACGAAAACATGCAAAGTTATGAATGTTTTGAAGACTAACTGCAAACTCTAGTTTTTAGGTTATTTTCGAACAAATACATCGAAGCTATTTGCATACTGCAAGTATGCAAATAGCTTCGAATAGCAAAATTTGAGTTCAAACATAATTGAGCTGCTTTTACATTAAATGTTTATTTATTTCGCTTAGGTCTAATAATATGCCAATTCACTTATATATTATTAAGTTTCTTATTATCACAAACTTTTTTGTAATATTTATATTATTTTGCTAGCTTCATTACTTCTTTCAATAAAATTTTGGTCAAATCAGACACGTAGGTAATGTTTTTTTTTATAGGTAATTATATTAAGTCATAGTTAAAATATGTAATTAAATAATATTAAAAAAAATTTAAAGCTTAGTCACGATTAGGGCATCCAAATACCCGGCCTAATTCATTACCCGGTTATACGGGTATTTCCCGGGTAAGAACCGGGTACCCGGTTCGGTTCCGGGTAATTTTTGTAATCCGTTAATAGTCCAATTTTTATTATATTTGAATCTTTGATTAAATATGACGTGATATATTTAATTTTACTTTAATAATTATTATCATTTTAAAAAAATTAGGTATTGAAATAAAATCAATATATTATGTAATTAATAATACTTTACTCAATCGAAATATTTTTACATTCCATCGGTAGGTACATATATACATATACTTACATACTATAATACATACATGTGTAACAGTACAAAACCGAAATATTTATTTTAACACATATTTGCCAATAATAATACAAATTGCACATGAAAAATATTGAGGAAATAAATTTTATTAAAACTATAAAAGAAATTAGATGATTGTATATATTATATGTATTATATGTAGGTAGAGAAACAAAGTTTTAGTGATGGTCTTTTTGTGAAAAGTTATATTTTAAAAACACTAACGAATCTAATGTGTTATATTTTCACCCTACAACGCATTAAAATTTATTTTTATTTACAACTGCATCCTTTCAAAATAATTCTTATCTATGCATTCGCTTATCTCGAAATCTATAGGTCGCTAAGTGCTGTCCCTTTTTTTGTCGTTCAAAGACGTTAGTCGCTTAAGAACGCCGATTCGGCTCTTCCATTTAATTTGAAATAATGGAAAAACTTATTTAAATGAAATTAACCGGATACCCGTTAAAAATTACCCGGTGTTTGGTTCCATTAAAAACATGGCGGATTACCGGGTACCCGGTTCCGGTTCTACCCGGTTCGAATGCCCTAGTCAAGATAGTATCTTAAAAAAATATTGATTACTAGTATTTTTTTACAATTGCAGTATAATAAAAAATAGATTAAAATATAGTACAGTAATTAAATAGGCTGATTGCTGTTGGTATAAAAAAAAATCTTTTTTGTAGATATAAAATAATTTACGCTTGTTAACATTGTAATTAGAAAAATTGAAAATATAGCATATGTATAAATGATTTTTATTTATATGTACGAATAGTTTTTTTGATTATTTTATTTCGCTTATTTGTGCTTTCACCGCTCCCTTATTTAAAATTTACACCCCCAACCTTCTTAATAAACTATTTGTAATTAATTATAACCGAATATGCGATTTCATTCTTGATATTTTGATTAGGATCTGCAGAATTTACCAATTCTCAATCGCAAGAAAGTGCATGCTTAAATAGTCGTATAGTCAAAGTTGTTTAATGTTCAAGAATTACGTACTAAGTAATTATGAACTAATACAATGTACGGCTGCTGTCCCAAGTGCTGGCCGCAATTAGGTTAACCAGCGCAAAATTATTGATGCTCTTCAGAAGCAATTACTAATTTATTGGCACAGATATGGATGTCAAGAATCTGGAAACACGATGCGGCAATGTGAGAAATACACATCCTTATTCAAATGTAATATTTTAATACTTCTAAAAACAAACCAAAATAATTTTAATAATGTAGTTACAAAATTTAGTTTTTGCATTAAACCGTAAATTACCAAATAAATAGGAAGCATGCAAAAAAATATTTTAATTTATTTAATTTTATTTTAATCTTTTTTTAAAACACCTACTTTTTTTATAACCTTAGTTGTAATCGTGTTTTACCTATTTTTATTATTATTATCCAACTCGTTTATAAATATATATTCACAAGCATAGTCAAAGCAAGTTATCGTTTGATGTGTTCTCAGTCGAATACGTTCAATAAACGATTTCCTCAGGTAACGCGACTTACGAATCCAAAAATCGAATCAATCGCTGATTTTTTCGCAATATGGACTTTATTAAATTTGTTTACTAAACTCATCGTTCATCCGTAACAGAGCGTGGAAAATGAAGAAAATACTAAATTAGAAATAAATCACTTTGCCGATATATTGGTATTAAAGTTAATCGAGATATTGTATAAAAATTACGGTTTCTATGTTTTTAATACCTAGAATACAAGTCACAATTGCTAAAAATTTAGGGTCCCCAGATATTTTCACCATTCCGCAATAAATTATTTAACAAGATTATGGTATAAAAATATACTCAATTCATACATTTTTATATTAGGAATAAGTAAGCTTATGTAGTATCAGAGTAACATATTTAGAAACTACATACATAAATTTAGTGCACTTTATTTGCTTATATACAGCATCCAGTCAAAAAATATGTTTAAATTAAATCAAACAAGTACTGATTTTGTTCCTCTACGACATATTTATAAAAGTAAGCAGGCAGGCAGCCGATTTCCCCCGCATAATTTAATACCACTGAGTCTACCAATGCATAATTTTAAATGCTCAAAGGAAATAATGACTCATACCTTTGATGAAGCTTTGATTTTGATAACTAGTAAATATGAGAATATTTCTTTCTATAATTATGCAATTTAAATATACAGATACTTTATTAATAGTAATTATACCGTATTTATGTATATATTTCACTCTAAAATTCAAAATATTTTATTTTCTATATATATATATCTTGTCGCAAGTAGACATAGCAATCCTTATGATTATTAAAAACTAGCTACCCACTTGTCTTAATTTTTGATGTCAATACCCACTGCATTTTTTATTATCTCTTATTTCAATAATATATATAAAATAAAATATATAAAATACCTAAAATAAAAAATAGTAAAAAAGTTGAAGAAATAAGACCAATCAACATGCTACCGTGTATAGAAAAAATAATAGAAGAAGTAGTAATCAAACAATTAAAGGAATTTAATACTTCTCAAAACATAATATGTGAACAACAATCGGGATTCAGAGAAAAGCATTCCACTGAAACTGCATTACAAGTAGTGATAAATGATTGGCTGTTGGCTAAGGATACAAACAAAATCACTGGAGCAGTTTTCTTGGATTTCAAGAGAGCCTTCGAAACAATAGATAGAAAAATAATGTTAAAGAAATTGGAGAGTATAGGTATAAGTGATATAGTTTTAAGATGGTTTAATAATTACTTATATAAAAGAAAACAAAAAGTTAAAATAAATAATGTATATTCTGAAGAGAAATTAGTGTCTTATGGAGTACCACAAGGGTCTAAATTGGGACCATTGTTATTTGTTTTGTATATTAATGATATAGTTAATAACGTAAAAAAATGTAAAATTCATCTATTTGCGGATGACACATTAATGTATTGCATAGGTGATAACATTAAAGAAATTGTAAATAATTTAAATAATGAATTAAGTATATTAGAAATATGGTTAAAGAATAATGTACTTAAATTAAATGAGAATAAAACTAAATGTATGTTTATTAATTATAAAAATGTGTTAGATAATAGTACCAAAATAGTAATAAATAACTCTAGTATAGAAATAGTGGATAATATAAAATATTTAGGAGTAATTGTTGATACAAAATTAAATTTTAAAGAACATTGTAATTACATATTAAAAAAAATTAGTAGAAAAATAGGTTTATTATCTAGATTAAGAAATATATTAAGTATAAATACAAAAAAAATAATTTACAATAGTATAATATTGCCCCATTTTAATTATTGTGCAACACTATTAAATATGTTAAATAAATTAGATAAACAAATGTTGCAAAAATTACAAAATAGGGCAATGAGAGTAATCTTAAATAAAAATAGATTAACTAATTGTAAAAGTATGATTGATAGATTAGAATGGTTGAATGTTCAAGAAATATTGAGTATGAATGTTTTAGTATTTATATATAAGTTAGAAAATAATATGTTACCTGAATATTTTAATAAGTATTTAATAAGAAATAAAGATGTACATAAATATAATACTAGAAATAGAGAAAATTGAAAGATAATTAAGTATAAGAAAACGAGTACGGCTAGGGGAATTATGTACGGAGGGGTTGATTTATATAATAGTCTTCCAAGAGAAATCCGAAACAGCAAAAATATAACGGGTTTCATAAATGGAATAAAAAAACACCTTCGTACATATAGAAATAAATTATAATATTAAGTCTTTATTATTGTATATTTTTATTTTTTCTTTCTGTTATGTATTTTTTATATATTTTTATATATGTTTACTAAATTGGTTAGATGTAAAGATTAGCTATTAAGCTAAATAAATTATTAAAATAAAATAAATAAAATATTACATACTATAAATCAAATAATGTATTGAAATAACTTTTCAAACATATATGCGACTTTATCGTTACATGTTTCGATTTGTGCTGCATCAAAAATATTAAACCGAAAATCTGATCTTCGTTGATATGATTTGATTTACGTCGTACAGGGTGACTTACAGGAAACGAACGTTTTTCAAATAAACCGCTAATCTAAAAACGTCCGTTTCATGTAGATTACTTGTATTTCACTTTTTTATTTTAATTTAAAAAATAATTTTATATAATTATTATTAGGCCCTAATACCTTAAATTTTACAAAATAATGAAAATCCTACTTACGCGTTCTACATAAAATCTATTTCCTTTTGGCGTCTTAAAAGTTGTTTTAAAAATAAATAACACACACATTAACCAAAAATGTAATTTTACTATTATTAGAAACATAATAAATATAGTACTTTATTTCATTATTATAATAAAAAACGACACAAAAAACTAGATCAATTAATTTTAATTAGCGACTAGAAGAGAGACGATTAAATGAAATCGTTATGTAAATAAAATTTGCATTTTAATTCATACAACAAACAGGTTGTACAGAATGAATAGCCTTTATCTCAGTCGCCAAGATAGGGTAATTGATTTCAAAGCGACAGGTTGTTTGGCCACCTAAATGAGAGATTTCCAGAGGATTTAAGTAAAATCTTATTGAATTCATCAACCGACATAACAAGCAGCTAATTAACCTTTTTGCAACTTTATTTTTAAATATTCAGCTAAATTTTATTTATAAATCAAGACTATCATGACATATCAGGTTACCTCAATGCGTTACAAATATAAAAAAAAATCTTAGCTCTGTAGATTTTATTTTCTGAAAACGATATCTAAATGATTTAGAACTACAAAAACCACGACTCTCATATTGCTTGAAACCAAAAGCTAATAATAAAATAATGCTAATTGTAAGAGTTCAAAAATTTTTGGCGTAGGATATCAATGTAAAAATTCAGTATGCAGTATTTACTTACATATTTATATATCTATAATATTTGCATACACATTTAATTTATGTTATTTAACGTAAATAACAAGCAATTACGCATTGTATACACCTGCATAATCTTGAGGTAATTTTCTAGTTTAATTTGTGAGTGGCATATAATTTGCTAACTTTAATTATTTAAAGTATTTTTACTTAAATGTGTAGCTTGAAATACATCATTTAGATACGCCTCATGTTAAAATTATTTATATAAAAATAAATACAACGAAGATGTTGAAAACGACAATGGATATATATTTTATAAAACTGATTTTTTGTAATAAGCACTACCTTTATTATTGGTTAAAAGGTAAAATTCTGAATTTGTGGTTGTTTCTATAGACTTGTAAACAGGCGCTACGTACGAAATTCAGTACCGCACCCTGTGGAATTTGTGCTATGCTCAACTATCTTCATTTTCTCAACCCCACATGCCATCGACCCTAACTCCCACCTCCATTTTCCGACCGTCTTCCTCGGCTTTGACTACCATTACAATTTTAGTACTATGCCACTTAACCGCTTCATGGTATTGTAGCGCATTTGGAGTCTGCAACTGCTTGCAGAGCTGCATGCAAGACCCTTCTGGGAATACGATAAGTACTCGGTTAGCGTCGTTGACCAAAACATATTTTCTCTGAATTAATATCGTATCGCATACGTGATGACAATGTGATTATCCGATGCTTATATCAAGCTCTGGAGTGGAATGTGATTTACCAGTCATATGAAACAATTCATGAATATTGTGCAAAATATCAGTGCTTACAAAAAATCAACGTATGTAGGTGTTTTAGTTTTAGAAACTTAAAAATTTTTTTTTTTAAACATTACGATTTTAAATGCTACATAGGGTAGATTTATGCTATTGAAATTAATTAATTAGCCGAGAAGTTCGAAAAATTTTGAGGACAATTTTGTTCGACAAAATGACCTTGTGACGTTTGACATGTCACATTTGTAATTTCTTAATTTATATTTTTTTTATTAATCCACTTTTATCAGCCATAATTATTATATCATTACACTCGGTAAATTTTCTAATCGCTATTTCATCTATAACTAAATTTCAAACTAGTTTATAATTTGTCGATTGGGATTTTATTTGTAATGCTTTATTATTATTTATTTTATTTTATTAATTTATTTAGCTTAATAGCTAATCTTTACATCTAACAAATTTAGTAAACATATATAAAAATATATAAAAAATACATAACAGAAAGAAAAAATAAAAATATACAATAATAAAGACTTAATATTATAATTTTTTTCTATATGTACGAAGGTGTTTTTTTATTCCATTTATGAAACCCGTTATATTTTTGCTGTTTCGGATTTCTCTTGGAAGACTATTATATAAATCAAAACCTCCGTACATAATTCCCCTAGCCGTACTCGTTTTATTATACTTAATTATCTTTAAATTTTCTCTATTTCTAGTATTATATTTCTGTACATCTTTATTTCTTATTAAATACTTATTAAAATATTCTGGTAACATATTATTTTCTAACTTATATATAAATACTAAAACATTCATACTCAATATTTCTTGAACATTCAACCATTCTAATCTATCAATCATACTTTTACAATTAGTTAATCTATTTTTATTTAAGATTACTCTCATTGCCCTATTTTGTAATTTTTGCAATATTTGTTTGTCTAATTTATTTAACATATTTAATAGTGTTGCACAATAATTAAAATGGGGCAATATTATACTATTGTAAATTTTTTTTTTTTGTATTTTATATACTTCAAAGTTCAAGTTCTGATACTATTTACCAATGATTCTTAGGTGAGGCATAATATTACAAACTCTTATATGTAACAAAAATATTCACTTATGAAGTATATTATTTTTATCATTTATGTTTAATTTAAAAATAAACTTTAAGAATGAAATGCGCAACCCTATTTGGCACTTGAAGAATGGCGTGTTTTTCACGCGTCACTTTTAATAAAAAAATCCTAAAATAACACAAATGATTGCAAAATGTAATCTGTGAAATGATAAATTGCAATTCCTCTGCTGTTTTGCACTGTTTTTACACGATAATACCAAACAGGAAGCCATATTTTAATAAGTTTGTCGAATGCGCGGAGACGGGCACGACCGATCACGCGTTTGGGGTGAATGATCTAGAGACGAGGCGAATAATATTTTAAAGCACGCTAATTTTTTTCTATAGACCGCTCTATATTATATGATATTCTTTACTCTGTGGCCCCAGCTCATCTTGCTTGCTATGTTTATACACTGTCATTAAGCTTTACTTTTTAGGACACTTAACTTCCACTTCCGAATTAGAAGAGCTCAGAGAGTCATGAAAGAGCAATCGCTCTCACTTTGATCGTCAACTATGATCCAGTCTCCTTGAGCTGTATTTAATAAAATAAATAGCAATCCAAATAATATACTATAAATACTAGAAACCATCGTTCATAATTTAATTTAATATATTTATAAAATATTATTTTTTAACATTACCATATTACCACAACTACCGCACAGCAACACTGCTGAAATTTTAAGAATTTCAATTTTGTCGCCAATCAAAACTCGGGTTTGAGCGGTCTCATTCTGTGTGATGTATTAAACGGTGCCGGGGAAGCGGGGATTTTAATTTGGCGTTTTCAGGCTTAACGCGACTCTTTATTAACGTGCGAAAGCCTTCAGAAGAAACTTCAACCGGGATAAGCATTTAATCGCGCCACGTGCCCGACGGAAGTTTAATATATTATAGGGTTTACTTTTTTGATACTCTGGTGTCAAGTTCATCTTAACGGTAACCGCATCTTCTAAACAAATAAAAACTAATTTGAGTCTTAGATAATAAGATTTATAATGGGTCCCAAATCTCAGATTGACAATTACAGGCCAATAGCTTTGATCTCATCACCTGCAAAATTATTTGAAATTGTTTTGCATATATACATTTTTAATCATTGCATGTGTATGCTTCTCGACCAACAACATGGTTTCCGTAAATCTCGATCCACTGTCACTAATCTAATGGTTTTGTCCAACTATGTTTCAAAATCATTGGACTCTGGTGTACAAGTGGACGTCATATACACAGATTTTGAAAAATTTAACCATGCTTTACTTGTACAAAAGTTATCTAATTTCGGGTTTTCTGAAGATCACATAAATCTATTCTCAAATTGCTTGACCAATAGATATCAATTCGTCAAGTAAAATAACTCTTTTTCAGAACGATATAAGACCCCTACTGGAGTACCTCAAGGATCCAATTTGGGTCCATTGTTGTTTTTATTGTTCATTAATGACATAGAAACAGCAATAGAGCATTCAGATTTTTTATTATATGCAGATGACTTGAAAATTTACAAGAAAATGCATTCGATTTCTGATTCCCTCGATCTACAGGAGGATCTCAACTCTATATGGAAATGGGCTTGCTATAACCAATTGCCTTTCAGTGTAAAGAAATGTCACACAATTTCATTTTCAAGATCGTTAACGCCAGCAAAATATTCATACCATCTAGGTGGATACTTTCTGGAAAGGTTTTCTTCAACTAAGGATTTAGGAGTGACTTTCGAAGAACGTTGGAAATTTAGCCAGCACATTGCAGAGACTCATAGCAAATCCTTAAAAATGCTCGGTTTTATCTTGAGAAATGCGCGTTACTTCAGGAATACTTTAGTATTGCGCACTCTTTATGATACTCTAGTCCGCAGCATACTAGAAACTAGCTCCATCATTTGGATCCCAGGCGTAATGAATCAATGTAATGAATTGAAGCTGGAAAAAGAACAACGTAAATTTCTTCGATATTTAAAGTTGAAGGAATATGGGTATTATCCGTTCTTGTTTCCCAGTGCTTTTATTTTGGGAGCCCTGGGATACGTTTCTTTGTCGACTCGCAGAAGTGTTTATGTAATTAAACACTTCTGGAAATTGCTCAAGGGCATCGTAGACAATCCTTCAGTGCTCGAGCAGCTTCAAATGTGGGCTCCTGAAGGTGGTTATAGTTCTCGGTCGCGTCCACTATTCTTGCCTGTTAAGTGTAGAACTGGAGCACTTGCCAACTCTTCTCTGGCCAAGGCTATTTATCTGCTCAATTCTGTCCATAGTAATATTGACATTTTCTCTTGCACATATGGAGTTTTGGTTCAGTTCGTATGGGACAATGCACACCTGTTGAGGTGATTTGTGTCTGTTATTTTATCTTGTTTTTTATGTTTTTACTTATATGCTTTGAGTGTGTGTGTAATTATACGTATATGAAATTGTATGTATGCATACTATATATTTATATGTATTACGATATATTTATACTTTTGACTATCGTGACGCATTAGGTTTACCTGTCAGGTCACGATGGTTATAATTTTAATAAATAAATAAATAAATAATCAAGTAATCAAACATCACAGTCAACATCTTTGTGTTACCTTTTATCTTTTATTGTCAGGTGCCTTTCTTTTCAAACATGAGATTTAACTGTGAGAATAACCTCTACAGTTGCCATTTATTTGATGTACTATTTAAAGTTTTATTAGGCAAATAAGTTCGCACATATTTGTAGCTTCCATCACCTGAAACACACAAACTCGATTCGCAATATGCATTTATTCTTCGTAAAATGATATAACTAAAACTTTTCTTTAATTTTTAATACGTTAATTTCACTATATTGAATTTAATTGTAAATAATATTAATATGTAGCATAATTTGTGAACTCTAATAAAAAAGTAGCATTTATTGTCTGCAGTAATGTGAACATATCTTTGAGCATTAGCTGTTTGTATTTTAAAATGTTATCTTGATGAAGATAGTTATAGTATACGATCATTGGCATATTTATTTAGAACTATTAAGCTTTATGGAGAATATAAAAAAATGCAGGCTATCGATTTTATCGATTAGAATATCCCGAAAATCTTTTAATTCTTTTAAATCCTATTTGTTGAAATTATATACATGTACATATACAAGCTTTACCATAATATATGTATTATATCCTGAAAAATCGTTAAAATATAAATAGAAAACCGATCGAGGTTTTAATAATTATGGACGTTTTTATTTTATTTTATTTTATTTTTTAAATACGTTTATACTGCCTTAAATACATGACATGTTTAATATATATATATATGTATAATTTTCTTATAACATATTTATTTCGTAATACGTAATACTTAACTACATTGCTTTAAATAATACATACATATATTTATATTTCAGTCTTGGTTAGAATATGCAAAACAGGTTATTAAAAATACCGACTTTCCGCTCACTGTGCGAAAGTATCGGGCGGAAACTTTAAGCTGGCGCTTTAGAAAAATTACGAACTTTCTTATTATGTTACCTTTGAACCGATTGGTCAAAGAGAACGAACACTATACAACAAGTTTTGTAACTGATACGGCACACGTGTACGTTATATATGTAGTTTTACATTTATTTTAATACATATTCAAAATAATACAAACAATCAATTATAGAAAAAAATATTTATTCGTTTCATAGTATACATTTTATTTTATAAAAATATGGGTAACAGATTTCATCGATTATTTTATACTATTAAATCTACATTTATACAAGTAATAATTTATTAAACGCTATTAAATATTATGAAATCTAAACCTTTTTTTAGTACTTGTTATTTTTCATGACCAGATGTTTAAGTCAAATAGACTGGTCCCCAAAACGCCATAAATCTCTTTATGTTATATTGTTGTTTCCCAACCGATGAATATGTAAGAGTTTGTGTTTAAAAAATTGTGACGTAAAATATTTATTTTATTTAAACGCTATATGAAAACTGCATAATTTTAACATGTATTTTATTTATAAAATTAACTGCTTCTTATATTATTTAATAAAATTAAAAGCATAGTTAATATGACTTTATTATCTGAACAAAGTAAATTAGGAACATATGATTAAATTACAGCAACATATTTTTTAACAAATATATAAAAATATGTTTTACAATATTATCATTGTAAAACACTTTTCCAAACTCGAGTTTATTTAAATGAATAATTTGGTATAAATATTGGATTTTTAACGGCAAAATTGTTTTTATTTTACAAAATTTATACTACTGTAAATAGTTTTTTTAATAATATTTTTAATATTTTAAATGAAGTAACGTTTATTATGTAGACAATAGATTTTGGTATATATAAAATTATAAATTTTAGCATTGATAAAAGCGTTTTATAAATACAGTCATGTCATAATTTAAGACATGTTTTAAAGTTTAATAAAAATACATGTATTTATATTTTTTATTTATTATTTTGACAAACTATTATATTAGATAATCCCAAAATTAATGTAGTTTTTCATTTAAATTAAAATTGTAACAGTAAATTGTGCTTCGGCTGTTGATACTTAAGTAACCAGTCTGATTTAACAGTGCATAGATACATAAAAAATATTGGGAAGGCTTGGAGACAAGGTTTATAGGTTGAATTGGCTTTTCTCTACCATTAAATAAGCGAAGATAAAAAATGTAGTAGGAATGCAAAGCGATTGTGCATTGCGAAACTCTTACGCCAAGTTGGATTGCTTACACAAGAAAGTAAAAAGAGACCTGCTTTTATTGATAACAATCAAATAGTTCTACAACACGACAATGCACGTCCTTATGTGATAAAGTTTTTATCTCATTCACCTTATTCTAAAGATCTTGTTCTTTCGACTTCGAGAAAAAAATGAAAATGCGATGTAAAAATTAGGCTATTGAAATACGTTTTATCAAATCCACCAACATTTAAAGAAAGTGAAAAAAATTGTCCGAGAGGTGTGATAAAGTTATGTTTTAATTATTACAATTAAAATAAATATTTAAAATATTTTTTATTCCATATTTTGGGATTACCTAATATTATAAAATAATCTTAGATTAAATTTGGTTTTATTGGACCACAGTAATATAGCTATTTTATGATTTTATCCAACATACATTTGGATCGTAATATTCCCATTAAAAGCAAACAATTTTGGAACGCATGCTGACAATATAATAGTAAGATCTAAGATGGTCATAATAAACACACTTAGATTTACTGATACCTAGCTAGGCACTACAAAAATATAAATCAGACGTTGATTTTGCTAGAGCCAATGAAATGAGAGCTTTGTTAAAGTGATCATCAAAATTATAAAAAAATAATTGCAGTTTATATATTTTTAATTTTATGAAAGTGTCATTACATCTTGCGTCTGTATTTGGTTTAATCAAATATGCTTATATTATTATTTTTTCTGTATATCAGCTTAATAAGAAGCAAATAAGGCTATTTTGTTGTAAACAGCTAATGCTACTATTTATGCTCTCACGTTTATTAATGCTTTAACGGCGTAATAGTGGCACAAAAAAATATTTTTTTGAGACATGAGCTATGAAGATAAAGAAGGTTGTGGTCGTGTCTATATTTAATTCATAACATAGGCGTTTGTTGAATCAGAAATAAAACAGCTAGATAAATTAGTCCCGCATGAACTAAATAAAATAAAAATATTAGCCGTTCAGAAAAATAATCTTTTGCGATAATTTTTAGATAAAAATAAACTCACAGAAGTTTTTCTGAAACTTAATTTTTAGTGTTCTGCGATTGCTATTATTTAATATAATATTTTTAATCTTAGCGGGTGAAACCATTTTAAGAAAAAATTACAGTTATTGTGAAAAAGTCTACAAAAGACTATGGAAAATGCGACTAGTCAATCAAAAAAGTTTTGCACGACAATGCGGACAGCTCAACTAACCCTAAAAATATTTAAATAGTTTTGCTATAAAACATTATTTATCAGACATCTTACTAATTTAGATCACTGTATCATATTTTTACAGGATAAGGCTTCTGCTACTTCTATCAACAATAACTAAATTACACAACGGGATTAAATAAACTTTTATATAATTGCAAAGATAGTGTCGTTAATAAAAAATGAAAAAAATAAAATATTTTATAGTATATATATATATATATATATATATATATATATATATATATATATATATATATATATATATATATATATATACATATATATATATATATATATATATATATATATATATATATATATATATATATATATATATATATATATATATATATATATTCATAAACTGCAATTTTTTTGAACCTTATTAATATGTTTGGAGTGTTTTATGATTAATATTTATAATTTAAATGAAACCTTTAAGATTAGCCAAGAATAGACATCGATCATACTACTTTCTCGAGTCTTTGCGACCGCGCGTGCCGCCTATCGTCGTCGTCAACGGGGGTTATCAATTATTATGAAAATAGCGTGGTAATTTGTTTTATTTACTGAACTTTTCAATGTATATTCAAGGTTCAAAGCGGGTTGGGAATCGTTTTCTACAACAATGCACTCTATATATCTAACGCCTCAATCCTTGGGCAGAGCCGAGTCACTTTTACCCCTTGAGTAAGCTCTGGCGGCTGCGGATTTTCCGCCAAGCATCCTGTCTAGGAGACTCTGCTTGGATTTCCTCCTGACCTGCAGCACCTCGCGACACAGTTCGTGGAACACCTCGCCGATCTGGGCCACTTGTTCGGCGGCGGCCACTTCCGAAAAGCTGCACTCAAAGTCCTTGGCCAGGATCTCTCCCTCCTCCTGGCTCACCTGTAAAAATATATTGAAACGACTTACGGATTTGTGTACAAATGCATTGAAAGGCAAAGCGAATCAGACCCTTCTCGAAATACGAAATAGAGGGTGATTCGATAAGAGGCGAGATTTTGATGTGTGTCGGTTTTACCTATTTGCTTTGAAATGGCTCCTTGTAAAATATATTTTATTTTCACTATTCACTTACACTGTGAAGGTTCTAGAGGAAAATAAATGTAGGTATTTAAAATAATGTTTTATAGCATAGATGCCAATCTTTTATCACACGTGAATCAAAATATTTATGGCAATTTATTTATTTGGAAACTATAAATGGAAATGTATAATTCTACACATTGTGACACAAAATCTTAAGCTATGCGTTTCTCACTGACCGTGAATGATTATTATGCACTGCATTTAGAAATTTAGTTTTAAGACCCATGAAAAAACTACAGCTTTGAGGATTAAATTTGTTATAGAAACACGTGAAGTTGAATGAAGATCTATTGCTCAATTGTACTGTTGAAAAATAAGCATATAATCATTTAACACATTAACAATATTAATCAGAAAAATGGTTGCTACATTGAGCCAAAATAAATATGTGTACTTGCTGCTTCCTCGGGCTTCTAAGTGTCGTCTTAATCGATTCGGCGTAGCTCCGCTTAGTTGAAGTTCAATTCAACTCGGTTTATTTTAATTCAAAAACAAAATTGTAATTCTCGATTAAGTTTTTAAGTATCAATAATTTGCAAGTCAAATCGATGTTTGGGTTGCGCTCTTGGGATTCGAATGATTATTTAGCGGCTTTCAATATGTCTTTCATCTTTTAAGGAATGTAGATTTTTTATTATACTTTTATTGGTCCTTTAGGGCATTAATGGTTGTGCTGTATTTATCGCCCGATTTTAGTTAAATTTGAGTCTTTTTATTATTGATTGTCTTGATTATTTAATCGATAGTTATCTATTTAAATAACTTAAGAGTTTAATATCTTTAACCCCCGCTACGAAGATCGGTGGTGGTTTTAGTTCATCTCTGGTACAGGTTTTAATATTTGTTCCGTTGTCTAATTCGAGTGCATTGTATCTATTTTTGTTTGCGCTTCCCCGAGCCAGTAATTGTTAATTTTTGTTTGGACTAGATATTCTGAACTTTTTAGTCTTTTATATTGTTTGCTGTCACTGTTTGCCATTCTAGATTATTGTTGTCCATTTTTTTGCGCCAGTGGCGATCGCGATGACAGTATTTTTTTATACACGCGCACTCACTAATTGTACTTGAACTTTATATATGCATTTGCTATTCAAACTACAGTTTCGATTGAGTATCGATTTTTAACTTACGTTCAAACTTGACGTGATTTTTTTAGCCCTCGTGCCACCTTTAATAAGACAATTCGATCTTTGTTTCAATGTCATGATTTGTCACTTGTTTTATATATAAAAAAAAATTCTAGTATTTCTCTAATAGTAATTCAGCAGCTAAAGAGAGTGATTTTTTATGTTGTTAATGTACTAGGCTACCATATATCTTCAATGTATTTACCGCTCTCTAATAAACGTTATTAATCTAATAGGTGAGAATGATATATCTAATAATTAGAATCATCATTCTCACCAATGGCATATTTTATACATTTGCATTACTTTACTACAATGCATTAAAATTTTAACGCATTTATTTGTATCTCTTAAAAAATGACAAGATATATATAACTATCACACACAAACGCGTACAAAATAATTAGTGAAATTAATTATAACAGAAACTTTACATAAATAAATCTAAAGAAACGCAAAGAGATAATATTAAATTTTACTTTTTCCCCATTTTAAAAGTTAAGCTACACAATTCACCCGGCATTCTCCACAAATGCCAGCGTTAGCATGCGATAGATCAAATTTCAATGCGAAATTCCATTGTCATATTGTGTCGTGTATGCGCCATCAATGTGATACTCACTTGCCTCAGATGTACCATATCTCCTTTGTTCCCTACGAGGCTCAAGGGGATATCTGGTTGCAATTGCTGCTTAGCCCGTCGCACATAGTTGAAAGACCCGCGATCGGTTATGGAATACACCATAAAAAGACCATCAGCCCAATGTATTATGTCCGACGACGGCAGCTCATCGGAATTCTGACAATGTGATAAAATTGCAAATGTACATAAATATTTCAAGTATTGAATAAACACAGAACGTACCAAAAATTGCACATCATATGACAAGAATAATATAGTATATAGTACAATATAAAATAATGCATAAAAATATATTCTGTATATGTAAATACAAGCCACTGTTCTATAACCATTGTATAATTTATAAAAGAAAAATAATCTTACTAATAGGATATATAGTCTAGAAAAAAGATACATGTGTATAGTATGTTTTTGTATATCTTTTGGCAGTGTATTTAGCATGTTTGCTTAATAAGCTTAACTGGATATCTTTACGATTGAAAAATATATGTTTAAATAATAAAATTTAAAAGCAATAGTTCATAAAAAATATCATTCTAAAAAAAGACTTGAGCTTAAAACTCATATGGAGCTTAGTGTTTTTTATTTGTATCGTGTCTGTAAAATCGTAATTATTGATAATTATAATGACAATCAATCATTAGAGGTTAGGTTTACCCAGATTTTTCTAATCTAACGGATGAATTTCATAAAGATTTATTAAAATCGAGCTTGGTGGTACATTTTATGTATTAAAAACTTTCTAATAATAATCTACTTTAGCGCATAGAGATAAGATGATTTAGCTTATTTATTAAAGTTATAAAGAATACATTACTAGAGTACGCTCGGGATAATTGTGTGCGTGTACATGTATATGAGACGGAGAAGCGACGTAGCGTGTACTTCGTTGTCTCGCTTTCTCTTTTAAGGACAGTCGCTGATTCGTCAACGCTGGTATTCGTCATTAAAGTGCAGTGTGGCACAGAAGTTCGATCTTCTCTAGTAATTTATTTTAAATAATTTTGTGTTGATATTGGTTTAACCCAAATATGTCCACTGTCCCATGGGTAGGTCATTAAACTCGTGCCACTGTTCTTTATTTATAAATGAAATTTTAAGAGAACAAAATTTCTTGGGCATATCTGGGTTAATTGATATCAAGGCTTCAAATATACACTGCAAGTTATTCGTTCTCTTACCCGTGGATTAAAATATTTTAATTATTTTTCCATTAATCCGTACGTTGTTGGTTTTTTTACACTATTCTTTGTAAGGCTTAAAAAAGTTATTATTCTTATCGTTGCGCCAATGATAATTTTTTAATTTATTCAATGGATTCTAATGATTTAATAGAGTCGTCGAGCCATTAAACAATCTGCTAATAAATTTTTTCCCCATTTTATATCTTTTTGCTTTTGAAGAATAGATAAAAACTTCATTATTTTTTTGACTAGTGAAAGATTTCTAATTTTGCAAATATTTAATTAATGACATCAATGTCTGGTTTCTTCGATTAAATAATATATTTTTAATTGTCTGTTGAAATTTACAACTTAGCTCAGATATATGTTTGTTAAATAAACATATATTTTCTTTTAAAATAAAAAAATTAAATATTCTGAGCGAAATTGTTTTGAGCCACACAGTTCACGCACACAATAACAAACCGGAATCCTTATCCCGAGCGTACTCTACAAAACCTTAACAATTTTAATCAAGATCTTTATACAATAAATAGCGAAAATTTGAGAAAATAAATAATTATATTCTTAAGACAATATAAAAAAATAAGATTAAATAAAAAAGTGTAATGTTTTCTGTAACTTCATCATATATTTTTATAAATAAAAACTATATATATATATTTTATATTCGTATCAGAAATAGATATTAATTCTTATTTTTTTAGTATTAAGTATTAATATACATATATTTTATATGACTTGTTATTGCCATATTTTATACAAATATTTTTTTATATAATGTTAGTGCTATTTTCGGGATTCTCTGTATATGTTTTCCATATTAGAATGTTGTCAAATGATACGTCTGAATGCAACTGAGACGTGAGTTTCAGAAGTATGTTCATATTACACATATAATATTTATTATTGGATATCGCTTTAAATTTACTACGTGTTGTCACAAATACCATAAACAGACTAATAATACTTAAATATATTTGTTTACCTTAAAATTATGACAAATTTATGTGTAAAAATTATAAAGTTCTGAGCAAAAATTTGTGAATAAAATCAGAAAATAATATTTTGTAATAATATTGTTTTAAATCATAGAAACACATTTCCTTTATTAGAAAAATTACACGCTGATTTAAATTGCGTTAAATGTTTTCTTTAAAATTACTAAGAAATATTTTATCATTATTTTACAATACTCAGTAATGTATAAAATTTATTTTAAACCTTTCTTAATTGCTGCCTAATAGTTTCAATTTAATATTTTTACTTTAAACTTAGTGTATTTTAATACAATTCATTAGCTAGAATCTTTTTTGGCTATAGATAGATATTGATGGATTGATTTTTAAAAAGAAAAAGTTAAATTTTATTTATTGCCTGATGTATTCATAAGTGACATTTCAATTTCAATTAAGCAAATTGCAAACGTAAAGAAAATATTTTATTTTCATATAATTTAAAAATGATTTTCTTATATAAACATTAATGCAACAATTTAAGTAAAAAAATGATCATCTATGTAAGTAACAACAATTACTAGAATACAATTTATTATACTATGTTATTATAAAAATCGACTTGTTGTAAAAATAAATTTACTCTTTTCTGTCAGAACAGTGAACAATTATGATATCAGTCATATTTTTAATTTACATAAATGTAGATACTCACTTTAGGACACGTGTCTAGAATTTCGAAGAGTACCGGCTCTCCGTCTACAAGCACTTCATGCTTATATCGATTATCTGGAATCAAGTATAAAAATACATAAGTCATTATTATACTCGTATTTAAAAGTTTATAAAAATCTGTGTTATCAAATTATTTTAATTATTATAATAGAGTCATTAAAATTAATGAGCTTCTATATGCTAGAGTTTTGATCCTATATTGAGAAAATAAAAATTCCATATATTTGAAGGGTTGCAGCATTTCACTAGTTTTTTTTTTTTTTGTTCTACATAACTGTGTAAATCCGTATTCTCTTCGGTGAATACAAACGAAACAAAGCATCGCTCTTGATGGACAAATGATAATTGGACTGCATGCTTGAATAATAGTGGTGAGCACTTACGTAGTATACGAAAAAAAATTGCATTTAAAATTAAAAAATTTAATTTATTTATATGAAAAGGTGATATGATATTTTTTCTAAAAAATATGTATTCGAGTCATACAATCATTATATAAGAAAAGGGTTTTATATTAATTTAATGGGAATAATTCGGGTTGGTGACTGGAACCATAATCTTTTAACAGTGATTCACATTAACCCCTTTCCGATCGAATATATTTATTTGGGCGGATCGAGACGGTGCAAACGTCGACATTTACGATCAATTTGGATTATCGCTGGAAAATTTTCAACGACCTGGAAAACGGAATCTCAATAAATTGACTACTTATACCCAATAGAGTTCCGCTGACCGAACAAGATCACAAAGTTACGGCCACGAGGTGAAACAAAGGCGAAAAAATCCATTTGTCATCTTTATTCCATGCTTTTTTCTCAATAGCTCTTATACTTTACACGCAAACATGCAAATAAAATCGATTTTAACTTAATTTATAAACATACATAATACAAAAATACAAATAAATATATATTAGTATTTTTTTTATATGCAATAAAATGGACTAATTTTTTAATAAAAGAAATTAAAATTTACTTTTTTTTTTCTAGACAATTGAGTTTTGATTCTTTTAGTAAATAATTAGAGTGCGTTTTAATACAACTTATTAAAATATAATATATTCCAGACAATGAAGCTATATTTGAGGGTGCTACAAACTAACTTATTTGAAAGGCACAAGAGGTTAGTGACGTTAGGACGAAATCCGTGATGTTGGTCTTCTACATATATCTGTGAAAAATTATATCTAACTACTAGGTAAATTATTATTGCACTGCATCTTATTAGGGATGTTATTGTACTTCAATCATTGAAAGATTTGTATGAGATTTTAATCATCTGTACACTTTGTTATAATTTAAAGGGCATTTTAATGACAATTTCTAACAAACAAAAATACGTATTTTTCATAATTATGAAAGAGATATTTCGTGACTTTACAATTGCAATATTAATTGGAAATATTTCACGGACCACTTTTGTCCCGAAACAGTTATTCCTCATAAGCACCGCTAATAAACTACACTTTGTTTGGAATGGATGCTAGCTCATATATGAAAGATCATTATTATGCTAGCTAGACAATACATTCTACCCTGCGCATACTAATATTATTTTTTACACTGTGGTTAACGATCGCCAGAGTGAACAACTAGACCGTTTCTATTCTAATGCATAAACACATTTCGTAAGTCTGTAAAAAAAGTGATGCAATTGACCCACAAACATCCTTATCTGCAATTCACCAAAGCAATATCTAACCAGCATTACATTAAAATCACAATGTATTAAGAGACACGGAGAGTGCGAAACACGCTATCAAAATAAACTGTAACCAGGTCACAACCCTTCGGCCTCCTCAAAACCAATCAAATTGAATTTATATATATGATTTACTAAAATTAAAAAAATATGCTGCGCTCAACATAAAAATGTAGAAATAATAGTAAATGTGTCCAATATGATACTATAAAATTAATTTTATTTTTCTCTTTTATAATATTGATACAGTTAAATATAAATCGACGATAATACGTATACATAGTTATATATATATTCGTATTTTACATAGATATGCATATAAAGGTAAATCTGATAGCTACGGTCAGACCCTGAAAAAGCAATTTTAGAAACCGCATGTCCCAGAACCAGAATCACTGATTGCAAAACCGTTTTTGAATGGCACATGTATGTGGGAACACATATACGTATATAACATACATATATAGGAATTAAATTACTTGAAATATGTTATAATTAATGTTTTTTAGATTGCAAAATATTGTTTATTGTATTTTGTTAAACAAAAGAGGCACCTAACTACACCTTTGAATCAGTGGTTGTAAACTATCACGTGTTCAACTCTCTCAAATAAATCTGAGAGATTGAAATTAATAATTATTTATTCTGAATATATACTCATATTTTTGTTATCTAATGATAAATATCAGGGTTTTGAAAATTATTTTTAATATTTTTTATGGATTCTTTAGATATAAAAAAAGAGTTGACAAACTTGTTTCGAAGCAAATTAAATAAATAATTTGTATGGATTGTCTTAATTAATAAAATAAATACGCTTGTACTTGAAATAATTTTATTGCAAATTTTTACTATTTCTGAATTGATATTAAAGTTCTTTAGAACTAACAAACCTTAAAAATACTATAATAAATAAACTGAAAAACCTTTTTTTACAAATAAAAAAGTGTTTGTTTTATAATATATGTATATATAGTTCAAAATATTTTTTTGCTTTTAACCTTTATTTACGATTAAAGTTTTATTCCCTTTCTTACTTTTTTTTAAATAATATGTATCATAATTACAAATTTATTAAAAAAAATAAGTTTTGAAAAACCAACCATTTTTTAATGTATAATATTTTATAGTTGATATACCAAAAATAATTCAATTTTTAACAATAAAAACATAATATTACACAATTTATTAAATTTAAAAAAAAATTTTTCCATTTTCACAGATTTATGAAAAAAAAATTAGAAAAATGCACCATAAATTATTAAAATCGCTAACGATATACATATATAATATTTTAATAGTAAACATCATCACATATTTCTCATTCATAAAAAATATTAAACTTACAAAAAACTAATTAATAATCTATTTTAATAAATTTTATTACAGTTACTAGATATAAATATATTTTAAAAATACCGAAAAGATCTCTTTAAGTATTGATAAATTATACTTTAAAAGTAAAATCACGAACGATTCATTTGACCTACACTTAACATTTTGACATTTCATTGGTAATAAAACTATTGTGCTTACAATATACTTTTATCTAAACAGGACATTGCCATTTTAAAATATAATAATAATATAATCGTAAGTTGATATTTATCGATTAGCAAAAAAATTAATAAAAGTCAAAATTTTTTGAACCATGAAAAGTATATAAAGGCAAATTAAATTGATGTGGTAATACACAAAAATTAGTTTAAGAATGAATACTAAATTACTAGTAATTTAAATAAGTTAGTACAAATGTTTATTCCTTGTTCCTTAAAAAAATATTTCGTCACTTTTTTAATTTAAATATGTACGAACTCAAATGTGAAATTCGAAGCTTTACGTTTGAGTCTTCGAAACTAAAATGAAACATTAAAACTTCAACTTTGAATGCTTTTCTGAAAACTACATTATATAATTTATATTTTTTTTATTTATTTCTCAGAAAATATTTTACTTTAACCGTCACTACTGTTTCGTTTGAGAGAGTTTTAGCAAGGTACAATTTATTAAGAAATATTCAAGATCGACATTCAAACAAGAATCTCTTCAGAATTTTAATTAAAAATAACATCGTTAAAGATATATATTATATAGATGTAATTGATGAATTCGTTGAAATAAAAGCCAGAAAAGTGCAAGTCAAATATTTATTTTGCATTTCTGATTTTAATAATCTTAAAATATATTTATTTACATTTTCTTAAGCTATTATTTATATTGTTTTTTTAAGCTTCGACTCATCTTTCCATTTTATTAATAAAACATGTCTAGATTTACACTTTTAATAAATTTATTTAGAATGGGCGGAATATAAATGTTGATATCGAAACTCAAACGCTCGCCCTCAAAGAGTTTTATTTCATATATGGCCAAAGATGAAACGGTATAGCTTAACCGAAAAATAAATTTTAGCCTTTATACTAAAATTTGATAGTACGCGTGCGGTTTGATTGAGCCGTTAATTGGAAACCGTAACGGGTTTGCGTGTAATAATAATCCGTTTTATTTTGGAGAAAGCAATTGCTAAATGTGAAAAATATCGACGATCAAACGTTATTTAAATACATATTATGTAATAATACAATTTGAAAGCAATTAAGTGAGTAATTGAAGCATTCGATTAAAAAAATATGAATCCATCTCTTTACCCTTAATATTATTTTATATTAAATCAGATCAGGTATATATTTAATCGCTTTAATTAAAACTTTGCAACAACAAAACAGAAACTTTGAAACATATTTAGGATATTATTAAACACTGTCTTAAATAAATTTAAGCTATTTTAGGAACATCCAAGGGATCATCGTTGTCCGAAGATGGAAAAAATCAAAACTATAAAAAAAAATTAGGCCTGATATGTAAAAAATATATTTGCTATAATTAAAAAAATGATAAAATACATATTTTGAATATTGATTATTGCTATTCAGATCCATTAAATTTACTTATGAAGTCGTCACTGAATAATTATTATATATAAGCGTCATAAAAAGTCGTAAAATAGTATTATAAAATAATAATTGCACACAGCGTTTATATGAGCTAGTTTTTTTTTAATAATATTGATTTGTAATTAAATCAATATTCAGGTTTTTTCCATATTGCGGCAACTTTTCCCTTAAGAGGAAAAGCTTTGATGGTGTTTGAGCGAAACAATTTTGTGCATTGTGCTATTATCTTTTCTTTTCTCTCTTTCTCTCTATAACGGGGAAAGCACGTCAATTACTAAAAAAGCTCTGATAAAGCTTTTGTCTTATCTTTTTTTCTGCTCTGTGCGCGAAAAAAACTTTTTTTGCACCCAAATTAATTCCGCGCATATTAATTAATTAATACAGTGACGGTAACCCTTCTGGGTGTGTATTTTTTTCCATCTTTGATATATACACACACGTAGTAAAAATAAAATTAGCATACATTTGTGTGCTCAGTAGATTTATTAAACGAATTCGTTTAAGCCGTCTTTATTTAAAGTTTAAGTTTTTTACTCAGAATGCTATTAACACAAAGATAAATTTTAAATAATTAAAATTTAGGGTAGTTGTGAATACAGATATTTATATATTCAAATTAAGATTTTTTCAATAATACAGTTTCATAATAATAATGAATAATAAATGGAAAATTCATACAAATTATTTTTACTCCTAATAAACTATTTTTTATAAATATCATAGCAATTGTTTACTCAACCTTCTTACTTTGGCAATGACTAATTTTTTATCTAAATTGGTATATTATTAACGTATATTGAACAGATGGGCTTTAAAAATATGTTTAAATGCAGTTTAAGCCACTATGTCTATTTACTTAATTTTCTAAACAATTTTTTTGCTTCTAGCTACTGCCAAAAACGTAAATCATTATTTGTATGAAAAATCTTCAATGGACTTTGATTAGTTGAAATAAGAGATGCTAAGTCGGATTTGTTTATATGTTGTTAATATCAAGAGATATATCGTAAACAAACCAAAAATAGTTTTACGATTTTAAGTTGTACTAAAATAACATCGAATCTTATATTTAAAGCGTGTTTATCATGAATATTAATTTACATATATTCTCTGTAATTCTACGACCCATTACCAAATTAAGATTTTTTGCAAATCTAATGCAAATAAATATCTTAAACAATGTTTCTATAAATATAAATTATTAAAAATAATTATTTTTAACAATTAAATTTATCGTAATAAATAAGATTCTGATTGACCGAACTATGTAAATGAATTTGTATTAATTGAATAGACAACAAAAAAAATTCAACCTCCACCTCTGATTTCATAAATTAATTCAGGCACGTTTTTAAATGGTAAAATATATTTTACTGTAAAAAATGAAAAAATACGCAATTTACAAATTTATTACACTAACGTTACTTATATGTATGTTTATAAATGCATTTAATTTTATTGTGATGAATGAACTGGCAAATATCATTTCAGCACATATTTATGGTGTTATCGATTAAAGTACTATTCAATGTTTATTTTGTTACTAAAAAATAGGATTAATATTTTAATTTTATAGCAGCTAATGCAAAAAGTCCCATTTTGCGTAAGTATGGTGTTACGAATGGCTAAGTCTATTGAAAACAATTCATTTTGATTCAACCAAAATTTAAATTGAGTTGTAATGAAATTTAGCAAAATTAGTTTTATCAGTTGCTCGTCTTTAAAAGTTGCCAATTAGACAAATGGATTCTGTGCATCATCATAAATAAAATAATATGAAAAGTGCAATACAAATCCTTTTAAATTGTCATTAAAAATATATTTATTTGCGTCATATCATTTCTTGCGTTAAATAAGAAAAATGTGGAATAGATTTTTTTTTAATTTGAGATTTTTACAGCATTTTTTATAAATATATTTTTAATCAGTGGATGTATTAGTGATCCTTGTATTAATTAATTTGCGTAATACAATTTTCTAAAAATGATTTGCCAAGATAAATCGTTCTTTACGTATGAAAATATTAGAAATAAATGTATAGGATTATAGAATAAACTTTTCGCGCCCCTAGCTGTGAAGTATTTGTAGAATATTAAACATTAAAATATTATATTAATATATGTAATAAAGTTTAACTCCTAAATAAAGTCATAATGTATCATTTTTTAAGCTTAAAAATAATTTATAAAAACCACAGCGGCTATAATGCGATATTTAAAATTGACCACAAAAGGTCAACAAATTTCCTACGCCTATGTGAATTTTCCTATTGAACTTACTCCCATATATTTGGTTTTAACAAACGTAGAAACTCTTCTAATACTTTTACCACCAGCTGTCACAGTTCTTCGACTTCGTGACTTATTTCAGTCAGTAAACAACGACATGAGAACCGCTGAGAAACTCAAGTGTTTCAATTCACACATCATTTCAGCATCTATGCCGCGTTCTTCCACACAAAAACTATTATTCGAACCGTTTTAAATAAATCCATTTCCCACATATAAATTTTACCTGATGTCTATCGCGCGTTGGAATTCCATTCTCAAGATCAGCTCTGAATCGGCCATTTGGCGCAGAGTTGCGCTATTTTTATGTTAGCTTATGTAAAAGCCATTTGTAATTCGATATAAATTCTCTAAGTGACGAGAGATCCGAACCAACATTAAAAAACTGCTTCCAGAGTCGAAGAAAAAATAGACGTGTGCGCATGCGCGAATAAATATTTATATTTTGACTAAAGGTCACGTATTTGTATCTATATGCTACGCTGTGAACCGTTATTCTAATCCAATGTAAATAAAGTTTTCTTAGTATGCATTGCCGCTTTGAATGGTAACATACTGAGACTTTAAATATTTAAGATAGCTCTTCGAATAAGCCAATGAAGTTGAGAGGTCGTCTTACAAAGATGTTTTGTTCTGAATTGACCGAATACTTAGCTATCATATTTTCATGAAAGACAATAATTTTTAAGTAATAATAAGATATTTTTACCTAGAAACAAACAGTTATTCTTAAGCATTTTAAATATTGCAATTAGTAACAATTGAATTGAACTCTTGTATGTTGCTTAAATAAGAGTATTTGATATTTTTTTAATGCTAAATTTTTTACTATATGAATGTAAAAAATTCAGTTAAATGGCATATGTTTTTTAGCGAGATTTTTTTACTACAATATATTGCATCTAATGTAAATAAGTAATAAGGCAAGAAAATGCAGCTAAATGTATTAAATAAGTTATTTAATAGCAGCTATTAAAAACAATAATATTTTACAAGACCATGAATCAACTTCAATAATATTTTTTGGTTACTTATTTATTTATTTTATTTATATTATTAATTTATTTAGCTTAATAGCTAATCTTTACATCTAACCAATTTAGTTAACATATATAAAAATATATAAAAAATACATAACAGAAAGAAAAAATAAAAATATACAATAATAAAGACTTAATATTATAATTTATGTCTATATGTACGAAGGTGTTTTTTTATTCCATTTATGAAACCCGTTATATTTTTGCTGTTTCGGATTTCTCTTGGAAGACTATTATATAAATCAAAACCTCCGTACATAACTCCCCTAGCCGTACTCGTTTTCTTATACTTAATTATCTTTAAATTTTCTCTATTTCTAGTATTATATTTATGTACATCTTTATTTCTTATTAAATACTTATTAAAATATTCTGCTAACATCTTATTTTCTAACTTATATATAAATACTAAAACATTCATACTCAATATTTCTTGAACATTCAACCATTCTAATCTATCAATCATACTTTTACAATTAGTTAATCTATTTTTATTTAAGATTATTCTCATTGCCCTATTTTGTAATTTTTGCAACATTTGTTTGTCTAATTTATTTAACATATTTAATAGTGTAGCACAATAATAAAAATGGGGCAATATTATACTATTGTAAATTATTTTTTTTGTATTTATACTTAATATATTTCTTAATCTAGATAATAAACCTATTTTTCTACTAATTTTTTTTAATATGTAATTACAATGTTCTTTAAAATTTAATTTTGTTTTAACAATTACTCCTAAATATTTTATATTATCCACTATTTCTATACTAGAGTTATTTATTACTATTTTGGCGAAAATAGTAATAAATAAAACTTTTTTGTGAAAAGTCAAATTCAAAAAAAAAAATCAAACCGCTTTGCATGGGAATCGGAAGATTTCATTAATATATGGGAGCCTTCCAAAAAGTTACACCATAAAATTTGCCTGTGAGCAAACTTGAATCTCGTTTTTTATCTTTATATTGCTAGAAATATGAAATATGTAAATTTAATTACATTTTTAGTAGTGCAAATAATCCATCGATCAATTTAATTATATAAGCATTTTTGCTTTTTAATAACTGCTGTGACTCTTAACTGTTCATAGATATATATACATATTTGTGGATTACGACACTATGCTGCATCTAAGAAAAGCTCTCGATCGAAATTACGTGGCTTTTATTATGTAAATAATTGCAAACATCAACCGCACAGCGGCTGCGCTGGCAAATTTTATTAATCGTGTCGATATTTAGAGTGTTACACCAAGCATTCGACGTCGAATTTTCCCTTGCAAACTTTTCCAACGAAAATCTCACAAAGTTATTGCATATTTAATGGACTTGTCATTTAGCCGAGTGTTGAAATTTGAATCACATTTTCGGTCCATTTATTAAATTGTTCGGGGCAACTTTTAAACGGCTGCGGTTCGAACGCCGCTTCCTGCGTCTGCCCCTACTCTCTCTTTACGCTTAAGAAAATAATTAAATTCCCCGTTTCGGCCCTGTCGCGACGATGTGTACGGCGATGAAAATTGTTTAAAATTAACGCTTTTATATGTTAATTAACAATAAAAGCAACCCTTCAAAACACATAACTTGATAAATTAAGCTTTCAAAATAATATTCACTGAATGTCGACAAATTTCACAATACATTCTCTAAATGAGAGTAAGTTATAACTTTATATATTTCACAAAGCTAATATGGTGTTAGTTTTAATATTAAATTCATGTTTGACTAATTAAACCTAAAGAATTTCTCAAGAATTTTACATGGATACAGACATGAAAACCAAAATATAACTATTGCCAATTAGTGACTTTGTGACATTAACCGACCCATGAGTTTCCACCGTAAAATTCCCACGTATATAAATAACTCTCACAGCCTCGTAACCATAAAATATCAATAACAGATCTCTGCAGGTATTTAAAATATGTTAATAAAATATTATCAGATTCCTAATAATAATTGAAACTATCTCAAGGTTTGCCAAATATGTAATATTAAAAATAATTTAAATATTGCTTGCTTTTAACATATTTGCTACAAACTACTTTAAAGAGATATATTTCAGTGATTTGTATGTTCTGAATATAGATATATATGAAAGCTGTAATTTACTTATGTGTTGCAACCAAGCTAACACAATCAATAACTTTTACTTTGATACCAGATACAATTTAAGTTTATTAATCCGTGATATTTATTTCTATTACTACCTACTAATATTACAGCCACTATACATGAACTAGCACGATTTTATTTTATTTATCACAAGATCTATCAAAATTAAAATTATTTAATAATCACTAATTTCAATCTTCCAGATACTAGAATATACTAAATAGTCAGCTTAATTTTTTAATATCAAAAAAATGCATAAGTTTATCTTTAAATTAAAGAATCTTTTGCACTGGATCATAAACAGTAATCACAGCAAAACACTAAATATTATAAAATAGTCATTGTTTCGCTCAACCAGCACTGCCAAAATGAGGGGGGAGACGATACAAATTCTAGGGCACGTTTTCTTTGAGGGGTCCAATTCTAAAAACTGAATTCGAATATCGAATCCAAACTAAACTATACTTTTTTTATGCATTTTTAAAGAAATAATAGGAGTGGAACATTGCCTTCAAAATCACCCACTTTCTATGAAGTGGGTGATGTTTTTTTTTGATGCGGCTCCGTTTGTGTTAAATTTTTTTAATAAATTAATGTTGATTCTATTACTTTCTAAACTTTATAAAATATTATACTTAGTTGTAAATAAATAAATAAGTACAATAGTAGTAAATTTAGATATTTGAACTGAAAAAAGAAGAAGCCAAGAAATAACAAAGAATCAAAAACAGCACTAGCTGAATTAAATAAATTTAATCTTTTTATAGATTGTATTATCGATAATTGGACAACTAGATTTGATGCAGAAAAATAAATAATGCATTCAATTCCATGTGGTTATAGCCAAAAAAACTACGAAGCAAATATACTAATTATCTCTGTGAGATGTTATCTGACGAAATATTACATTTAAAATTAATGTGAGATACAAATATTGAAATAAAAAATATTTTATTAAAAATTTTACAGTTCTTAATACTGTTATCGGCTTAAGATTATTTTGTACAATACCAGTGACTATGAGTGACATCTTTTGGATATTTGCTCCCTATTGAATTATGCCAGAAAAATCCATGTCATTCAATGAAATACTATGAATCTTAATTAAATTGAAAAATTTTGAAAAAATGATAACTGACTAGCCTACTTTGCCTTCACCTTAGAAAAATCTGATTCTAAACCAAAAATTCCCGGGTTATCTAAGAAAAACAGCTTTAAATCTATCCCAAAAATATTTCTAAAAATATAATTTCAGTGGAATCATATAATATATTTACCAGTGAAAATATAATTTATCTGACAATTGCTAGTAAAATTATATGATTTCATATACATTTATAAATGTTTAAAATTTACAGTAAATGTATATTTTTTAACGAAGTTATATTTTCACTAGTGAAGTCCAAATACATTTTCGTCAATAGATGTATATATATTTCTACAAGTGAAAATTTATTTTAACTGATAGGTGCTGGTGAAATTATATGCTACGCTAAAACGTCTATGATACTAAATTTGACAGTTGCGAAACGTCCATTTGCTGTTGAAACCCAAACCTAACCCAATGAAAGTTCTATAAATAATTATAGTTTAAAAACTTTTATTACTTTAAGTCCAAAATACAAATTTAGCCAACTCATCTCTCAGAGGAAAATAAACAGAAAACCGAGAGTTTTCACTACACAATTTTATTGCTATTGACGTGGATTTTAACCCCCCTTGAATTTGGCCAGAAAAATATTTGTCATTTAATAAAAACCTGATTTGATAAAATGGAAATATTAAATCCCTTTTAACTCAAAAAATTCAATTACGACGAAAAAAATGAATAAACTGCTTTTTTGTCATATGGCCCAGAATCATTATTTTTCCAAGGCATGGGTTTGCTCTTGGCGGCCCTGCGCTCAACCATTTTTTATCTTATTTAAGATGTATTTATCGTCATCGTAAAGCGACTGCAATGGTTTCATTTATAAAGGCACACCCGAAAGGTAGAGCATGAACTACATAAATATTAAGATGTTTCCTCTGCGCTTCGTTATTCCAACAAAAACGATATATTACGCTGTAATATATGACGAAAAGTTTGAAGCAAAATTAAGCTCCAAATCGTTTCGCAAAACTAACAAATAAAATTATAAAGGTCTGTGCTCCGTACAAATGTCTATATTTATTTATCTTAAGAAAATCAAAACATCTGCAAGTAATTGTCAAGAAATCAAGTCTAATATTAGCACTGAACAATCCAAAAATTGCCCCTCGGAAAGTTAGAGCCAAGATTTCCTTACCTAATCCACTCACAAAACATCTTAACAATAGATCATAACTTGTTGAAGAAATTTTACAACTTTTTATATTATAATATCGAAAACAACGAATCTGCTGTTAAAATTACATTTAAAGATTTTATATCTAACGAAGTAAAAGAAGCTGTTTATGACTGGCAAAATGTGTCAATTGCAATGATTCTTATGTATATAAATAATTTTAATCATAAGCTGAGAAAAATGTATTTAAATTAATTACACAAAAATAATATAAAGACGCAGGTATCGATGCGATACCTGATTTTTATTAAATTTAAATCGCACCATCTATCATAGGGGGAGGCTATACAAAATGAATTCCTCGTCTAGTTCAATACGCCGATTTGAGAGGGAGAACTGTATGATAAATGAAACATCTATGAGGGCTATTTATGTTGGTTTATACCTCAAAGTGGTCTGCCTTTGAAGCGCACTTAGGGTAGACTCACCACTAATTACTACAATAAACTCACCGTTCTATTTAATGCTATCATAACGCATATTAGCACGAAATGCACTTTCAATATAATCCTTGGAACGTTGGGTGTGATCACAAGTAGCGCTTTATTTACAGCATTAGCACAAGAAGTGTTTAAATTCCTCACAGAATATTTACCGCGTTTACTATCTAGAAATTAAATAATAAAATAGTATTGGTCCGACACCTGTTTCAATATTGAAACAGGGCTTAGGTGAAAGGATGCGCTCTCTAATATCATATTTAGTTTGATTCTCGCTATTGTCATTATACATAGATTTAATGCATTGGCAATAATACAAAGCAGCTATATATGTGTCTGTTAATAACATAGTAATTGCCAGAAAATACATTGTGTATAGCGTAAACCCTGAAATGGCAAACCACAAAATTATGGCTAAAAATAAACCAGCGGCTTTCAAGCTGTGCCATTATAGCAAATATGTCAGTCACAAATATTTTTCTTACGTTTCTGTTCAGATTAAATATTATTACTATAATAACACTATATATTTCATGTCAAATATATTCTTAAAATTAACTCAGTATATAAAATTAATGCAGAGTAAAAAGTACTATTAGCTCATAATATTTTGTCTGCTTCAGACCAAATATATGTAAATATTAGGTTGTCACATATTCGTTGCAGTTTTTTTTACATTTGCAAAAGTGACTTTATGAACTAACAATAATTTTCATATATAATATTTATTTTTTAATATTTAATTAAATTAATTTTTAAAAAAAATATAAATTAATTTTCATAAATTAAATTTTATCAATTAAACTTGTTATAAATTAACAATAATGTCACTATTCTTTCGGTGTTTATTAACATAAGTCGTATCAATGATGCTATTTATGAAAGGAATATTTTTAATATGATATTTTTAACTCTAAATCGACAATGGCAATGGAGATAAAATAATATTAGTTAAGTTATAATACGCTTTATGGGATTTAACCCGCTTGATGCGATTAAAAACATCTGTAATGCAATGAGCAGGGATGCTCTCAAATTTATAAATTCTAAAAGTTACGTTCCGGGAATTTTGATATTGAATATCTACATAAGGGCGGGTTGTTAGTGAATATATTAGGGCTGCCATCAAAACAGGTCCAATCTAGCACACACTTATATCAATTTACAGACATTTAAAATGTTATAAAAGGTTTTAATTTGCAGAATATGGATATCTCATAAATTGTCTAAGGAAAAATCTTGCTTAGTGAATCTCAATATGCAATAAATAATGATTCTAGAACAGTAAGGTTGATTTTTGAGTCGGACTGTTACTGAAGATCAGAATCCTTTACTTTAACACGCAGTATAAAATACAATGATTTATAGGCAATCAACCCCGAGTACAGGATTACACCCAAAAAGGATAATGTTATGCATTTGGTGGAATATGAAGGGCATAATGTATTATGATAAACATTTTAGGTTCAGCAAAATCAAACATTTAGTATTTTCTTGCGGCTTCTTTATACTAATAAAAACGGTATAAAATTAGTTACTTAAATTAAATTTAAGTCATTTAATTTTTTTTTAAAAGTCTCATATTTATTCTGGAAAAACATATTTTTTTAAATATTTTTGAAAGTCAAACTCAGTAGTTTTATATTATGTCACGATTATTCCTTAAATGTTTATAAAATATTGCATATGCTATTTTTCTTCCGAAAACAATAAACAATAAACACATCACCGTGTCTACAAAACAAATATAATATTTGTTTAAGTTGCTGGTAGAACCTTATCTAATAAAGATTCACGCGGTTGTTTATTTTTTGTATGTTTAACGTGCCGGCAAATAATATATGGCTATAATCAAATTCACTATACTTAAAGCTATAATTGCAAATAAACTCATTACCTCTTCTTTTGACGTTAATTAAAATCATTCTACGTAAACAGAACATGTAAAACTATAAATTCTATGATACTTAAATAATTTTGGAGTACTCTACAATGTAATAAATAAAAAGGATAATTATTACACATTAAATATATCATTAAGAGAGAGCAATAAAGACACTTTTTACTATCCAATTTAAAAAATAGTGTGAAATGAATTAAAATTGTCAAATAAAACATATTGCTGCTGTGAATTTAATGTATCTGCAATAAAATAAAATGTATAAGTAAACTTCAATATGCTTATAAACGAGATAAAATGATCAATCTACTTTACAAATATTTATGTTCCAAACAATTTTTCGAAAGCAAAAAAAGATAGATTGGATTTCCCGGAAAACGCATGTAAAGAGTTGATAAAATGCAAATAAAAATAAAGCAATGTATAACCAACTGTTCGTTTCTATTATCCAGACATGAATCTAAATCATTTTAGAAGGATTGTAACTTCTTATTAAAAATCGGTCCTTCACAAAAATTCAAAAAAAAAATCAGTGGCTTTCTTCAAGCTAAGTACATGTTTCCACCCTTCGACCATCATTAACTTTGAATAAGGTTATCTCTTGTGTTTATTGGATGTAATAAAAGTGACTCATTATGAGTTACTGAAAACAGAGCAGACTATTACACCAAATATGTATTGTGCTCAATCAGTTTTGTTGCATAATAAAAGACGGATTTAACAGTACGACAATGCAAGACCAAGGAAAAGTCCGGAAACTTGTAATTTTACAGTATCCACCTTATTCTACTGATATTTCATTATCTAATTATTATCTTTTAAAATCTGCACAACTTTTACATTGCAATCTTTTTTTGCATTTATTTAATATATCCAAAATTGTCTAAAATATTTTTTCTACAAAAAACTAACAGAGTTTTATAGAAGAAGAATTGAAAAATTGCCTTATCTGTGGAAAACGTTATTGATATAAATGAAAATTAATTTGCAAAATAAAATTGTATAATTTTTCACGTATATTAAAAAAATAATTACCACCTATAGTGCAGCAGTTAATAAAAAATCTTATTATCATGCCATACATATACACCTAAATATGTATATATACATATACTCAGCACAACTATATATTTACACAATACCACAAGAATTGAATCAGTTCTTGGTAGATATCGCGTAAATATTTTTGTGTCTGGAAATCTCGTTGAGCATCTGTCTTGTGTTATATGGACTTGAGCTACGACATTCTGGCCGCGTAGGACAGGAATAAGAGACGCGTACACAAATCTCTTTCACAGCCAGATTGTCGACACCACCCTCAGCTACTCCTAAAAGTAATTATTCGTGTACATGCTTCGTCTAAATCATAGCTGAACGTGCGTACTACACATACGTATGAAACAATATGCATTTATGAATCAGCAGCGAAACGTATACGTGTTGTCACACGTGGGGCCGCGATATGTGAACTCATATAATAACCAAGGGGCAGAAGGTTATTTGAAGAGAACGGTGGGGATAGATCGCCGTCCGGTATTTACCATTTGTGGAGTGGCACTCACTTGGTTACCGGCTGTTGCTGCCACCGTCGTTATTGTGGTGGTGTCGAGGGGAGAGGAGTCTAAATCAAAGGGTGGGGGTGGTCGCCTTTATGTTTTATTGTGGCGTGCCGCTGAGGCACAAGTGCCCAAATATTTCATTGAATAATGAGAATCGGCAAGCACGGGCAAATGTGTGTCTGCCGCTGCCAAAAAAATGCGGCGCGGCTAGAAAAATGGTCATTTGTCAATGTGGGGTAGAGATGGGATGAGAAGTGGTGGGTAACCGCACTTTGATACTCGTTTTTTGTCCGAAACAATGAGCCCCCCGCGTGGATTCGGCAATAAATTTCAATGTAGTGGCCGGCAAAAGATTGACACCGTGATGGCAATGGTCAGGGGGTGAGTGGAAAGAGTGAGGGTAGATGCGCTTTTTGTTCGCCGCTTCGGTAAACGTTCAATTATTGTCGTTGCGACTGGTTATGAATTATCGATATTAATCGAATAAATTGTGAAAATATAATATACGCCAGTGAGTGGGAGGAGCAAAGGCGGAGAGGTGCGATAAATTATTTTTTATTGTGTATTTACCACTAAGAATTTTACAGATATGTTCCGATTAATAAAATCAAACATGTTTATTATTTTAAAATTTTAATTAGCACTCATAGTGTTAAAAAAATATATTTGCTCTCAGGCATACTATTATCTATTAGATAACCAAATAAGTTCGGGCGCTTTTGTATAGAAAAAATAACATAACATTAAGTTTTATTCAATAAATAATAATTCTCAAATTTATAAATGCCGCTATTTATAAATTTGTATAGTTCTCATATGATTATTTAAGTAATTATTTTCTTAAAGTTTTGAACTTCGTCCTTAAATATTGTTGAATTAATATATGTACATATATGTACATTAAGTGTTTTAGTTACGTATAGTTATTTTATTACTACACAAATCATAATATTCTTTGAAGTACTGATTTTTTTTATTGAATACATACAAGATATTTGAAGTTACTCATTATTAGAAAAACATGTACGACCTAGCTCAATTTGAAATAATCATCACGATATAAGATTAGGAAAATCTTAGGAAAAATAATCTGTAAATATTGATTAGAAATAATTAATTAATTAATAATCAATAATTTGAATCGAATAATAAGAATAAACAAAAACATTTAGGTCTTAAGTTCACGACAGCCAATAACAGATTCATATATTACTTAAGTAAAAGATTTATATTCTAGCATAAGTAATCAAGATAATACTATATTTAGTGTCCCTTATACAGGTTTTTTTTTATATAAAATCTATTCGAAACGCATACTCCTTTAATTTATTAAATTTTACCCTGAACATTCATTAGTGAAATATCAGCTCCCTAGAATAACATTAACTTGTGCCGAATTGACGACAAAGAAAAAAATCAGCACTTTGCACCTATCCGTGAGCCTCCACCCTCCTGGATCCCCAAATGATACTCATTTACCGACTAGCATATTAAACTGAGGAACATGGACTGTGCTTTTGAATGTTGTCGATTGATAAATCATGTGTTTTTTACAATTATTATTATTATTTATTTATTTTAATAATTTATTTAGCTTAATAGCTAATGATTACGTCTAACAAATTTAGTAAACATATATAGAAATATATAAAAAATACATGACAGAAAGAAAAAATAAAAATATACAATAATAAAGACTTAATATTATAATTTATTTCTATATGTACGAAGGTGTTTTTTTATTCCATTTATGAAACCCGTTATATTTTTGCTGTTTTGGATTTCTCTTGAAAGACGATTATAATAATCAAAACCTCCGTACATAACTCCCCTAGCCGTACTCGTTTTCTTATACTTAATTATCTTTAAATTTTCTCTATTTCTAGTATTATATTTATGTACATCTTTATTTCTTATTAAATACTTTTAAAAATATTCTGGTAACATATTATTTTCTAACTTATATATAAATACTAAAACATTCATACTCAATATTTCTTGAACATTCAACCATTCTAATCTATCAATCATACTTTTACAATAAGTTAATCTATTTTTATTTAAGATTACTCTCATTGCCCTATTTTGTAATTTTTGCAACATTTGTTTGTCTAATTTATTTAACATATTTAATAGTGTTGCACAATAATTAAAATGGGGCAATATTATACTATTGTAAATTATTTTTTTTGTATTTATACCTAATATATTTCTTAATCTAGATAATAAACCTATTTTTCTACTAATTTTTTTTAATATGTAATTACAATGTTCTTTAAAATTTAATTTTGTATCAACAATTACTCCTAAATATTTTATATTATCCACTATTTCTATACTAGAGTTATTTATTACTATTTTGGTTCTATTATCTAACACATTTTTATAATTAATAAACATACATTTAGTTTTATTCTCATTTAATTTAAGTACAGTATTCTTTAACCATATTTCTAATATACTTAATTCATTATTTAAATTATTTACAATTTCTTTAATGTTATCACCTATGCCATGGTTTCCCAAACTATGTTCCGCGGAACACTGGTGTTCCGCAGATGCAAAATAGGTGTTCCGCGGAGCCTAAATAGATATTTCACAAAAATTTGAAGTATATTAAAAAAATTGTTAGTCTTGTCATAACTTAAAAATTGTTCATAAATCTGATAAAAAAGCTTGAAACTATTGTAATTTATTGCGTTAAAACAGGATTGGGTGTATACTTTTGGAAATATAAATGATTTAAATAAAATTTGCATAAAAATAAGTCGATTTTCTTGTACATTAATTTTATCTGGTTGCTTACAATACAGATTTTTTTTCCTTTTTGACAAAAAAATATTTCACAGAATTTACATATTATTCAAAAACTACCCATGGATCTTTGGTTGAAAAGAGTAAATTTGACGAAAGAAATGCCAAATACTTGTACTGATACATCTATCATCGAAGAAGAAAATAATCCAAAAACTGAGAATACAACTGATCAATATTATACAACTGAATATATATTATTACAACTGATCAATACTTGATATAAAAAAAATTGTAATTTAAGAACCCAAAATCATCAGTCATTAGGAGTTTTATTTATTTGAATTTTTATGTTGATTTAATAAATGATATTTCTTTTTTAACATTTTTTTATTTTTATTTATACTATTATGAATTACCCAACCTAAAAAATAAGCTAAGTGTTCCGCCAAAGTTTTCGGATTTGCCAAGTGTTCCGTCGCTGAAAAAGTTTGGGAAACCCTGACCTATGCAATACATTAATGTGTCATCCGCAAATAGATGAATTTTACATTTTTTCACATTATTAACTATATCATTAATATACAAAACAAATAACAATGGTCCCAATTTAGACCCTTGTGGTACTCCATAAGACACTAATTTCTCTTCAGAATATACATTATTTATTTTAACTTTTTGTTTTCTTTTATATAAGTAATTATTAAACCATCTTAAAACTATATCACTTATACCTATACTCTCCAATTTCTTTAACATTATTTTTCTGTCTATTGTTTCGAAGGCTCTCTTGAAATCCAAGAAAACTGCTCCAATGATTTTGTTTGTATCCTTAGCCAACAGCCAATCATTTATCACTACTTGTAATGCAGTTTCAGTGGAATGCTTTTCTCTGAATCCCGATTGTTGTTCACATATTATGTTTTGAGAAGTAATAAATTCCTTTAATTGTTTGATTACTACTTCTTCCATTATTTTTTCTATACACGGTAGCATGTTGATTGGACTACATCTCTCTGTATTATTGTACACAACAAAGCAAATACTGTTTTTTTCCTCTTCTACTGTGATCAGAGCGTATCTCTTGCGATCTTGTATCAACTGTATAGCTATTTCAGCTGTATCGTTCACTGCTTTAATCAATTTTATTTCTAATATACTTTAGTTTCCTATGAAGATGGACAATCGAGGAGAAAACCATATTAAGTTTGAGACAAGAGCATAAATTCTTGTTCCTAATTTGACGGAATGTAACGATGCCCAAAACTCGAAATATTTCATGTCTTTAAATTCGTAAGCATTTTTGCTTTTGTATCTTGATCAACCTCTTCGGAAAATAGTGACAAGATTTTGTCAGTTAAATAGCATAAATGTTGGCTAAACTTTCTTTTTTAAACTGCTTTTGAGATGACTTCGTTAACATCTATTTTAGGAAGCACAGATCTTAGTAAGGAGCTCTTAGTGTTGAAATACATCGCATCCATGGCCTAACATAGGATGTTATAATAAACAAGCACACATCTTGCAGTGCTGTTTTGTCTTTCTTGGTAAATTTGTACTGAGAGCGATATTTTCAGAGTAACTTTATCTCGCCATACAACGAGCTTGGTGCATGGCACCTGCTGCCCTAATTTTCAATCCACATCGATCCACATCACCACCTAAAAATAATATAGAACTCTATTAACTCTCGGTAGTCGTCTCTTACGATATTTTCTTATAGTTCAACTCAATATAACTGTAGCAATGCCTCGATTTCAAAGGATTGAATCTCATATAATCGTTTTTCCAAAATGAAATATCTGAACTTTCTAACACACTTTTCAATACAAGCTAGTAGACAAAAAATAACAATTCTCTCTCTAATTTCTATTCCAAAATCAGACCTGTATGAGGCCGTGTGTAACAATAGAGGATATGCACTTTATCTTCGAGATTCCAATCGCTGATCGCATTCCAAATAACTTGTGCCTGCTCTTTACCGGATGTATTGTTTTTTTTTCCATATGAAACTACAATATGAAGACGTTCTTCTTTAGTACCTCGAACTTTAAAAGCTGTTAATTTACTATCCCAATATAGAGTAACAACTTCTGGCAAGTTACTTCAATGATTTTTTGTACGAATTCGTTGGATAGATGAGTACCGTTAACCTTTAAGCAATAAAAAAAATATTCATTAAAATATTTCTGATGTTCATCTTATTTCTGTCTTGATATAATTAAAAAGCTATATATTTATAAAAATCCAATTTTGCTTTAATTGCTTTTCTATTTGTTTGCATTCTGCCATTTATTCTTTGATATTTTTTTCTTTATCTTACATTATTTTTCACATATTGTTCAATATATATTTTACGCATTTAAAGATTTTGTTTGATTAAGCGAGATTTGCTCTATCTCCTTTCGTTGTTTTTTTTTCATTTTTCGGCTCCAGATGCGTATGTTCACTTAAAATATTGTAAATTATATTTCGATCGCCCGTATCCAATGAATAATCCGCCCGTGGTATATAGTAATTGAAATATTTTGGCACTTACCCAATATATATTATTTTTTATCCACTTTTCGACAACCTCGCAACACTTTTATAAACTTATTGGGATCACAGAGTATTTTAAGACTATTGATGCCTTAGCTATTTCTTTTAAATTATCGTAAAAATACACAATTTGGCAAAAATTCCGCACGCTTAAATCAACGATTTTTGACCGTCATTTTGCGGACTAAAAATATTTCGTAACTTATAACTATTGATTTTTATTATCGTATACTTTATATAGACGAAACAATAAACCAAATTAAACTCAAGGCTTTAATACAAAGATAGAGTTTTTTGGAAATGTGATGCATTTAGTGAAATAACGAACGTTTTTTCTGCGGGGAGTGATTCAACTTTAATGATGTCGTATTGGATTTCTATAAAAAAACTATAATAATTCACCACTAGACTTTTCAGTCTGGGAATCGGGGATATCTATATACTTAATTATTAATTAGTGAAATGTGTATTATAATGTATAATCAATAAATACCTCTGTTTTTAATAATTGCGCAATTTTTACAAATTGAAAACTACTTTATCTTACGGACTTTCTAAGATTACTTCGATGCACAAATATTTTCACCAAAACACCGAATAGTGTAACTAAATATTTATTAGACAATAATAAATAATATATTTCTACCATAAATTATTAGGGTTAATCTACAATCAAGGTCTAGAATATCGATAGACATTTAAATATGGCTTTTACTTTAGTTAAGGACAGCTCTCAAATATTCGATCATAAAATGAAAAAATTATGTGGGATCTATTTTAGTGCACCAATATTTATTTTTAATATTTAATGGTATAATTATTCTTTATATAATATGATGTTCATCATAACACATTGAAGAAACCTATCAAATCATGCAGTTTAGATTTGCAATAAAAAAATAACATATTTCTTAAAGGAAAAAACTTTGTTTGGCCTTTAAATTTAAATAAATGTGAGCTTAGCCAAACTCGCACTAAGCGGAGCCACGCCGAGTCGACCGAGTAAAGCAACATCTCTCACCTCACAAGACATATGTACATATTTGACACATTTCTTGCAAAATTAAACGCCTGAAAATCTGAATCTAATGTCGTATTTATCAAATATCGTAATCAAAACTATAAATTTTTATTGTAATATTCACCATAATTTATGTGTATTTTTATATTCTAGGCTACGTGGAGAATTTTGGGTAATTGTTAAATATATGATAATACAACTATTTGTAAAACCATCGCGATTCGAATTCAAACAAAAATAAATTAAAAACCGTTGTCGCTAGGTATATTTAACCCAAAAAAGAATTGATTCATGTTGATTTTTATATTATGTTAAAAATTGGAAGCTCTAGTATTTCATCTGGAGATTTTAATACTAAGCTCTTTCATTATAATTGCTTTAGAATGGATCAACCCGGTGCGATTATTTTAATTTATTTGCATGACAATGCTACGTGCGATCATTTTTAATTTACTTGCATGACAATGCTGTCAAATGAAAAATATAAAATTCATATCGAAAGTCATCGACTGCAATAATATACATATAATTTATATAATATAAAATTATATAATGCACAATCGAAATATAAATTATTTAAAATATGTTATTAGACATGCCGACGTGTAAATAAATACCCAAAAAGATTAAGCTCGATAGCTAAACATATAAAAATAAAGAAAGCAACTATAAATATATAAATCAACACAGTAAAACTTTGCTTAATAAACATTAAAAATTGCTCGATACTGTTTTAATTTTAACTATTCAATGCTTGCTTATCTTCTGTTCCAAAAGTGAGCGATATCGCCCTCTGGGGGGCACTGGGCAATCCAAGGGGGGTGGCAGTAGCCTTGAATACAATCGGGGAGCAGTTAATGTAAATAAGGGGGCGGTATACGCAATAAGAAAGCAGAAACAAATCGAAAAACTATTCGTACATGTAAATAATAGCTATATGTACATGTAATAATATCATAATCAACCAAGTAGATATCTGATTTACATCTATCTCTGCTTTACTTAAACCGCAATTTCGAAAAAATGCTGGTGTGCAATATATTATTTTAAGATACTTTAGTATAAAATATTTTAGCTATGACTTAATTCAGTCACCTACAAAAAAATACTAAGTCTTATTAAATAAAGCAATGAAGAATGCATAAATGTTAAAAATAATTCATAATGATAAAAAATATGGTTTATATTTAAACGCAATTAAAGCACATAAACTACATTGACAAACCTTTGTTTAACAACATATAAATACAATGACAAATGTTGCGTACTTCTCACAATATTTTGCTACTAATTTCTTGTTCGGAAAAATCGCATAGTATTGCCAAATAAATAATTTTGTCAGCTATAAGATGGATAATACGAACTATTCTACACAATATATGTGCAATTTCTGCTTATTAACATACACAGAGTCAACATAAAATAAATACATTTACTTTATCTCAGAAAAATCTAACGATACCTAGCAGCTCCCAGTAGTTCTGTTATGTTAAAGAGAAACGACCGCGCCATTTTTTACGATAGGGATGACTGGCGAAGTGAAAACAAAAGCAACATAATAGTTAAATATTAGCAAAAGTCTCAAGATTTATATTTTTATAAAAAAAGTATCTGAAAAAATTGCATAAAATGTAATTTTTTTCTGTTACTAACTAAATATAGTTTGTAATAGACCATGTAATTAAAATAACTTTGAATAAAATGTGTTTTATTTTTTTTATGTAAATAAAAATATTTATTTTTATATTGTTGTAACAACTAAATATTACTGCTTTTTATTACCTCTCATCATTGAGAGTACATAAAAAAGTTTTAAAATTGTAAAACACATATGTTTAACAAGGGCTGGCTCGTGGTGTGTGTGAAGTGCCAACACACACAGGCGCCGCAAAGTAAAAGGCGCCTAAAATACATCAAAAAATATGCTATAAATTTTTCTAATATTTTTAAAAAGTCGCAAAAGAAAATGAAAAAACTTCTTTAACGAACAGCTATTTTCACCCGAACTTTCTAAACCAAAAATAAAATTTACTTGTTATTGTCTAATAAAATCGAAACAACCGTTTCGATTTTACAGCGTTTAGAATAATTTACAAATAATTTAGAACCTTATAAAATCACGCAATGTGCTGAAATGGAGGACAAGCAAATAAAAGAAAAACGTTAATTATTAGAAAAAGTAGGTTGCAAAGAATAAAAGGACATAAATGCATAGGAAATTAAAACGGAATTGAAATTGTTACCACGCAAAATTAATAAATATAAAAATAACTTTAAAATTGATTTACAACTCTACCCTCGAATAATTATTTCTAAATGTATTAATCTCAAAAAGAATTACACCTTACAGTTGCCAATTAAAACTAAACAAGAACTATCTACTATCGAGCATCAGTAAAGAAAAATTGAAAGGTTTGGCAATAATTTCAATTGTAAATAAAATTTCCCAATCTCTTAATGTTGATTTTCTGCAAATGAATTTTGCTAAAATTTATTTCATCAAAAAATTAAGTTTTTACTAATTTTTATAATTTTACAAATTTTAATTTTTAGCTCTTTATTTTTATTTTTGTATTGTATTGCGTTGTGTTTTAAAATATATTTTTAGCCGCTATAGAGGCGCTTTGCACACATGCGCAAAAATCCATGAGCCGGCCCTGTGTATAACATAATTTATTTAAAAATGCAAATGCATATGTTAGGGCAAATTGTCTGGGAATAAAAGGGTTATGCAGTATTTACGTATTTTTTATTCTATAATATTTACATAAACATGTATAACTCAAATTTAATTAATGTTACTTTTAACGTGAGTAGAAATAAATAAGTATACGAGAGGTAAATCTTTACAAAATAAATATTATTATTAAATGTGAAATAGTCAAATCTTAATCACGATAATATTACAATCATCAAACATATAAATATATTTTTTAAGGAAAATATGTCGCATTTGGAATAAACAGATTTACAATTTCTACGTACTCTTTTCTCACAAGGTACTTTTGGATAAAAGTAACTGATGAAAATTATATATAATATAATTTATTGGAATAAATAGGTGAGTAATGCTCTGGCCCCCGGTATAAAAATTTTGGAAGCTGTTTATTAAAAACGATGTTCCCTAAGATTTATTGTTCCAAAAGAAGGAAAGATATTAAATATTTTTTATTATTATCAGTGACGGTGTTTTCGTTGAAATAATTTGTAAATAAAATATGCAATATATCGAAACAATAATTGCTGGTTTTGCTAATCAATAAACATGGTGAAACATGCGAGCGATAATAGGACTATTTTCTCAGTAAATTAAATAAAATAATATTAATATTATTACCGGTAATACCGGTATTGACTGTTTTTCTCTTGTCAATACTGGTTTGTAAATTCTGGTATTATTCTAATTTTTATCTGGACCAACAAGTAATACTATGAGGTTTTAAAATAAACCTTTCAATATGTAAAAAATATTATATCAAAAACAAACAAGTAGCTGCATCGATAACCATTAAATTTACTGTATAAGAGGAACATGAAACGAAAAATGTTCTCGGATGCAAAGACAATATGCGGCTCTAAACACCATTATGTTTTCTCCACATAGTATAGATGCTATCATATCCTTGACCCCTTAGATCAAATAACAACAGATCATATTTCCGTCATCCCTTTACCTGTGCTATCTCTACTGTTTTATATTATTGTTCGTGTGTTTTTGAAACGCATTGTCATTGGTTGTACGATAATAAATTTCCTTTCAAAAGTGTTCCTTAAATGTTTCGTAAGTATTTAATTTACGGTATATATTTTTCAGTTCAATAGGTTTGCGTCAATATTAAAAAAATATATTGATTATAAATTAGTCGCCCCATGAAACACCTTTTACTATGATAAAAGGTCTACTTGGCTTCACACTAGAACTGAAAGATTCACAGCAGCATAGCTTGGTTCAAATGAATAGTCTCAATAATCACCCTTGAGATTAGAAAAAAAGTTGGGAAAACTCAGAATTATGATTATATTAACCACCCAGAATAAATGAAAAAAGTCATGGATTTATATGGGATTTTAACTCATAACCTTTGACTTAGTATTCGATCCATTCAAAATAATATTAGTCGTAAATAAATTGTTACCCAACGGCGATGTGTTCTCTCGCGCTGAACGCGTCTATTTTTCATATCACTACCCTTCTTGAACTTTAACTTTTAAAGTCTTCCCTCTGAAATATTCTACGAAAGAGTGAACTTTCCTTTCATCCCCCACGCTCACGTAGCCGCTCTGCAACATTCAACTTCCTGTAAAACTTATAAATAATACCCCCTTTTCATATTTTTCCCTTTTCACGTATTACGTTATCGTATACGCGCATATATTTCTCCCCAGCAACTGCACACAGAAAGTTGCATCCTTTAAAGTGAAGCGGCTTCTAAATATCGTAACTATTAAAAATTCACTATTATATGTAAATACGAATAAACAGGCTGCTTTAAAAATATTAATAACTCAATAATTAATTAAGTGTTCCTATACAACATCACTATCGATTAAGTGTTCCGTTCACTCACTAATCTAATTACGCAAGAGTAGTGTCTCATTATAGACATGAAATTATGGCCTACCAATCAGTAAAAACTATTAACTAACCAACTAACAATTAATACGATCTTATTTTAAATATCAATTACAATTTTTTTTTAAATATGGAAAATCAAGAAAAACTTGTTTTGTGTCAAAATTTTAATTATATAATGATCTCCCAGATACGATAGAAATTAAAAAAACACTAGGGTTCATATAATATCTGAGCCCATGTATTTTAGGTATTCATCACATAGTTATTTCACTGGATTGTATGCATAAATATTGCTTTTTTATATGAAAATTTAATTAATTTACTGGCAAATTAATTCAATTTTTCATACTACCCATTTTTAACAATATGTATCACAATCGACTGGGTAACGTGATATTTTTATCATTTCATCAGATATTATATACGCATCGTTATTAAATATAATAGAAAATATTATAAAAACTCACCTTGCTGATGATCATATTCCCCAATGTAACGTTTAGTGAGAAATCGCACCGTCAAAGCTGAAACATTTATTACAAATATATTAATTATTATAAAAAGAAAATATAATAATATATAAAAACATAATAAATTTCGCTAGTGATATTTTAAAATAAATCTATGTTAAGCATAACGCATGCAATAATTTTAAAAATGCATAAAAATATACATTAACAAAATATTATAACATCAAAGATGCTCTGGATTATTTGCAGCTTTTATTATTTTAATATATGTATAAGACATTTTGTATTAGCTAGAGTAACTTATTATTTATGTTTATTTAATACCTAATATTCACGACCTAGCTCGATTTTAATTATTCATCCTCAAGATTAGGAATATCCTTGTAAACCTCATATTAGGTAATCTTGAAATCAATGTCGTTAGTTAAGTTTAGTTTAACCAGTCAATCGTGCTTTGGCGTTAATACCTAATACGTATTTTTTATTATTATTTATTTTATTAATTTATTTAGCTTAATAGCTAATATTTACATCTAACAAATTTAGTAAACATATATAAAAATATATAAAAAATACATAACAGAAAGAAAAAATAAAAATATACAATAATAAAGTCTTAATATTATAATTTATTTCTATATGTACGAAGGTGTTTTTTTATTCCATTTATGAAACCCGTTATATTTTTGCTGTTTCGGATTTCTCTTGGAAGACTATTATATAAATCAAAACCTCCGTACATAATTCCCCTAGCCGTACTCGTTTTCTTATACTTAATTATCTTTAAATTTTCTCTATTTCTAGTATTATATTTATGTACATCTTTATTTCTTATTAAATACTTATTAAAATATTCTGGTAACATATTTTTTTCTAACTTATATATAAATACTAAAACATTCATACTCAATATTTCTTGAACATTCAACCATTCTAATCTATCAATCATACTTTTACAATTAGTAAATCTATTTTTATTTAAGATTACTCTCATTGCCCTATTTTGTAATTTTTGTAACATTTGTTTGTCTAATTTATTTAACATATTTAACAGTGTTGCACAATAATTAAAATGGGGCAATATTATACTATTGTAAATTTTTTTTTTGTATTTATAATAAACCTATTTTTCTACTAATTTTTTTTAATATGTAATTACAATGTTCTTTAAAATTTAATTTTGTATCAACAATTACTCCTAAATATTTTATATTATCCACTATTTCTATACTAGAGTTATTTATTACTATTTTGGTACTATTATCTAACACATTTTTATAATTAATAAACATACATTTAGTTTTATTCTCATTTAATTTAAGTACATTATTCTTTAACCATATTTCTAATATACTTAATTCATTATTTAAATTATTTACAATTTCTTTAATGTTATCACCTATGCAATACATTAATGTGTCATCCGCAAATAGATGAATTTTACATTTTTTTCACGTTATTAACTATATCATTAATATACAAAACAAATAACAATGGTCCCAATTTAGACCCTTGTGGTACTCCATAAGACACTAATTTCTCTTCAGAATATACATTATTTATTTTAACTTTTTGTTTTCTTTTATGTAAGTAATTATTAAACCATCTTAAAACTATATCACTTATACCTATAATCTCCAACGTCTTTAACATTATTTTTCTGTCTATTGTTTCGAAGGCTCTCTTGAAATCCAAGAAAACTGCTCCAATGATTTTGTTTGTATCCTTAGCCAACAGCCAATCATTTATCACTACTTGTAATGCAGTTTCAGTCGAATGCTTTTCTCTGAATCCCGATTGTTGTTCACATATTATGTTTTGAGAAGTAATAAATTCCTTTAATTGTTTGATTACTACTTCTTTTTAAAAAAGTTTATACGACTTGTATGTTATATAACTTCGATAAAAAAAATCGACAACTACGACTACTAAAAACATTTGTAAAGTTATAGGTGACTCATTAGCTATTGGATGTGAAAGACCAGCAAAAAAAAACGATGATATCCGAGTTACAGAAATGGAATCAAATCTGTAAATAAATATCAGTAGTATCGTATTTTTCATGTTTTAGTATAATCATACTTTTCATAAAATACAGAAAATATATTTAAATATATATTTATATACAAGTAAATTTATAGTAGAGTTTTAAGCTCTCAACGTTTTACCTAAATTATATTTTCTCAACTGAATTTCTATAGTCTTAAGTAACGTTATTAAAAAAATAAAATTTTCCACAACAAAAAATATATTAATTTATAGACATTTTTTGTTATAGTATTTTTATAGCTACTTTTACTTTTTAATATTTTTTTACTGTGTAAAAACATGCACCGGTTTATATTTTTATTTTTATTTTTAGTTCATGTAGTTTTTAATACAAATAATAGGCATGTAAAGATATGCACTAATTTATATGTTTCTAGAACACACGTTTATTTTTATTTAAACACAAAAATAAATAAAAAAACATTAAATATATAAATTACTATTTAATATTTATTCTTATAAGAAAAACGACGGAAATAAACAAACATCAAAACAGAGAAACCTATTCCATCCTGGCTAAGCATATATAAACACATATATAAAAACGCAATTTTAAATCTAAAATCTGCATTACACATCCATCGAGATAATTAATTTATATCGCAAAAATCTTATTGTAAAATGTCTGCAACGACCACACACAGATGACTACGTTTAAAATGGTCATTGTCTCATACCCTAAACTCACGTTAATGACTGTGACAATTGAGATAAGCAACAAATAACGTAAAGGTTTGGACCACACATACCTTGTATAATCCCATAAATAGCACGAGCTTACAGTAAATATTCCCTTTTCTTTTTTGGCGAAACGGTCACGGATATCATAAATCACCACATTCGTGAAATTTTCGAAAATGCAATACAACCTTGGACGAGCGAACGTCGCTTTCTAAAGGCGTAGATTTATTTCGTCGTTCAACGAAGCGACTGCAGCGATATTCCATTGGCCAGCAGTCTTGTAACCCTGGATATATAAGCCCGGACTCTGATGAGGAGGGTCAGACAGTCACCCAGTCAGGCAGGCATAAGCCATAAGACATCATCGCCGTAAGAGGAACTGCCTCCTGACACTCGCTGCAGACAGCTACAAGAACCCTGAGGATCGTCCACAAACATAATCACCTGCGCTTTGCTACCGCTCGGAGAAACGTCTCGCTAATAATTATCCGTCACACATACGTAAAAAATGCAATAAAAAACTCTTCCTAGATTCTACATTGAGTCTCATTGGCCACGAGGTCAATCATTCCTAGGGTTCCCAAATCCCTAAATGTCATTAACCATTAATTCCAATAAATGCATTTAATTAAAAATACAATACAAAGCTGGCAAATAGCACATAGTTTAATCACATAGAATTATATATTATTTGGTTGTAAAATCGCTTGAACTAATACAGTTACAATAATATCTCTAAGTGAAACGATGTACGCAATTGAAAATTCCGCTTCGAAGCAGCCGAATTAACTTCCGGATCGGTTTTTAACCATCCACCGAGTTGGCTCAAACTCCGTCGCTTTCCCATTACAATATATCTCTGTACCGTTTTTAAGACTCCCCTAACCAAAAATCCGAGCGCATTCTTTCACGCCGTACACTTATATTATCCGACAAGTTGCGCTGCTTGTCCACCGAAACGATAATTCAAAGCGCTCTATCTGTCTCTCTCCCCCAGAGATTCAGAGCCAGCTCTGGGAGATTTGTTCTCGCGGACGCTAAGCCCGATGGTCGAAATGCCGAGTTAAATAAGTTAAAACGAAACAGTTATAATAGAACGAGCAACATTAAAATACATGCAGATTTAACTATGGGTTTTATAGAAGTTAATTCAAAATTAACTATTTTATGTGAATAGTTAGTGGTCTAATAAAATTGTATTAATGATGTAAAGCGAATGTTTGGACCGCACGCTTCAAACAGCGCATAACGATACAAGCAAAATAATTCATATTGTATTGACATACTAAATAACCACATTTATTTTTACTTAAAATATTAAATATTATACATGTCTATAAAATATGTTAAAAAAAATTCGCAAGCTAAATAAATATAAAAAATACGCGTTGCAAGACTATGAAATATTTAATATAAATATATATATTTATATTATTAGCTATTTTGTACTATTATATACTTTACCAGATAAGTTGAAAACTAGCTATCCTATCAACATTAATACATTGCTTATTTGATAGCCATTCTAATATCACTGTTTCTTACCTGAAAATAAAAATAAAGGAAATAATTAAAATTAAATTAAAATAAAGTACATCTTAAGTGTATTACAGTGGGTTTCATTTAAATATTTTTTTATTTGACTTCGATAATATTAAGTGAATATAATTTTACAACAAGACCTTTCTAGAAATATAAAATATGTTTACTTAGAAGCTAAGTTATGTTTGTATCGCTTTATATTTTAGGAATAATTATTCATCCCTCAAAGCTATAAATCATTTTAATATGGTTGCGATCCCATAAAGCGATAACTAGCACAAACCAGTAAATGTTTTTAAGTACCTCGTTATTTACAATGTATATACATAAATCGATCACTTATTCACAAGTGATTCTATTAGATATTGGATCTATATTTGTTATGTGGTAATATTTACTTTAATAAATATACATTCTAGCTACTTTGGCAGCGCATTGAAAATTCAATCATTATCAAATAGCTATAAATTTATTTACACACAAATATTAATGATTCTCTGTACCGATGCAATATGATAACAAATCACTTTGACAAGTAAGCCGTTGATGTTGAAATTATAAATCACTTTCGATTAATGATTTATAATACAATTTTATGGCACATTACGTAAAACTCGTATTCAGAAGATTTTAAGCCGATTAACAGTCTCACCATCAATATTTTTGCTACTTTTCAAAATTGTCTTCTTCAGAGGTTTGGTTGAATAAAAGTCTTCACTTTTCATTTCGTGTAGTAAAAATGGATTTTGTTTGCGACATGTTTGTAATAATCTTCGGGAATGTACAAAAAATTGGTTTTTTGAATAGCCATTTCTACAACACCAAAATCGCGATCATTTGGCAAGAACGAATGTTCAGATAATAAGAATTTATGGTCAATAATATACAATTTATTTGTGAAAACCTTGATTTAAAACATACATGTTTATAGTATGAAACAGAAACTGTCAGTTTAGAGTCGAGAAATTCGCGCTCCTTTAAAAATACTTTAGTATAACGCACTCTTTATGATGCTCTAATCCACAGCATACTAGATGCTGGCTCCATTATATGGATTTCGAACGTATTAATTTTAACAATTATTAATTATATTAAAATGATCTAATTTTAATAATTATAAATAATATTAAAAATAAATAATTAAATTAAAATTAAAATAATAAATAAAATAATGCAGATTATTATTTACCTAAGTTTAAATAAATCCTAAAAAAATAGTTTTTAATGATCAGATTTCTCAGAGTATAATTTATAAAACGCGAGTTTAGTGTATTCATTTCAACCTTTCGATGGTAAACAATGAGTCTTACCACTGATATACCGCGCTGGTTACAATTGAGTTAATTTATGTTTAAATTTAGAAAGGACCCGTTGATGTTCAACGGTCCGACACGCCAGTACAAAATAATTGTATACCAAGAGAGAAAGCGGCCTTAGAAACAATCGCGAGAGCAAACGCTTAACGTTTTATTTCCCCTGCTTTGCGCCCGGATTTCCTTCGGTTTAAAAGAGCGAGCCTCCGAGGAGGCTTTAATTTCTCTCTCGGCTATAATTTTTGTCTGAGTTTTCGTCACCTTATAGCTGTTTTGTGCACAAGCACCGGCAATTAACCACAGCAATAACGCCGGTTCCGACTGCACAACGCGGAACTTCCTTCCTTGGCCAAGATTAGCTAAAGAATAAAGGAGAAGAAGAAGATAAAAAACAGATGTCGGACATTTTTGGCTTATTTCTCTCGGTTGCTACAACTTGTTTGATTTCCTTTTTCAACCCCTGTTTTCTTTATCACTTAGATGCTTGCCCATATGGACGAGATTCGTATTTAAGGAGAAAGAATTTAATATATAATGAGAATTTATTATGCTAGTGATCCATGTATTTTTTTAGTTCCGACTTTTCACTAATTCGTTGATTTAAGTTAGTTGAGATTAATTTATTGCAAAAAAAAAAAAAATCATTGCCAAAACTTTTTTAATTTTCAAAGAGTCCTGCACGCGCTAAAAACTATTCAAAGCGAACCAGGGCTCTGGGAAAACAATGATTCCGGACCTCATGACAAAAATGGCATTTAATATATTGTTTAACATCGTAATATAATTTTTTGAATAAATAATAATAGGTACGAGTTAACCCTTTCTATGCTATAAATAATTATAAAAATTAGCCACCGTTGCGACATATTTTCTGATATCATATTTTTCGCGAAATAGGCATTATAAATTAATAAAAATATTTACTCATAATATTTACTAAATAATTAGTCGTGTTTTTTGCCATATAGTAAATTTCCAGTCCAGGTCAAAGCAATAAAATCATGCCATCGCGGTAAAAACGCTCAATTATCAAGGACTTAAAACAATAAAATACATTTAAACAGAATTTTTCCCAATTGAAGAGCGCAAAAAAATCATTTCTCAAAAGTCAAAAATCCACGTCAAAAGCAATAAAATCGTGCCGTTGCCGTCGCACTGCCGACACGATTTTATTGCTTTTGACGTGAAAAGTGATAATTGTTTTTGCGCTCTCCTATTGAACAAAATTCGGTTTGAAAATACTTTGATCAGCCCTTTTATATTATAAGTCCATAGTAATATCGGTAAAAATAACAATAATATTTTTATAATTGTAATTTCTCTTAGGCTTATTTTCCCCTGAGAGTTGAGTTAACTAAGTTTGTATTTTGGACTTGACCTAATAAAAGTTCCAAAACTATAATTGGTTTTAGAACTTTCACTAGTTTAGGTTTGGGTTTGAACAGCAAATGAACGTTTCGCAACTGACAAATGGAATTTCATAGTCATTTAAAAGCAGCATATTATCGCCAATCAGTTAAATTATATTTTCGCTAGTTGCAATATATATCAACTAGTGAAAATATATTTGGACTTTACTATTAAAAATATAACTTCACAAAAAAATATTTATACATCAGATGTAAATAATTAATGATAAGTATGTAAATATATATATTTCTACGTATAGAAAAGTTGAAAGCATATAATTTTAATAGCACCTGCTGAAAATTTATTCCGATATGATTTTACTAAAATGACATATTTTAAAAAATATTTTTGGGTTAGATTCTTGACTGTTTTTTCTAGATTTTCTTTTAGGAATAACCACATGAAGCTAAATGTATTATTTATTAATTTATGCATCAAATCCAGTTGTCAAATTACTGATAATACAATCTATAAAAACAATAATTAATATAATTCAGCTGGTGCTGTTTTTGATTTTTCGTTATTTTTTTTCTTCTTCCTAAGGTATTCGATCTGAAAATTCAGATCAAATACCTAAATTTATTGCTACTAATTTATATTCATTGAATGTTTCCTCTCGAGTCTTATATTTTTTAAACGTACAAAAAGAGTTTGAGAAGCTTTGGTACAAAATAAAATAAAAGAATTATTTGATGAATATCAAGGAATGTTATTTTATTACTTTTACCTTATCCAAATCACAAATTATAAGAAGAGTACTTGAATTTGTACTTCTTTCTTTACTATGTCGCCTACTATCTGGAAATGTGGCGATATCCTAAGAAGTTGATCTAATTAACCTAGACAAGAGTACGTCACTTTAATTTAACGCTAAAAAACGCTTTAGATGATTATAATAAATAGTACATGTATTACACGCTTTTAATGGCAGTTCTGCATCACACTAGTCCTTGTTTGTTCCTCTCGCATCTATTTCGCTCTATATAAAATGCCCCGTCGCGTTTACTTCTTATGAAATAAACATTTTCCCGTTGAATATTATTCTCTTATACAATATTGATTACCCTATAAACCACGCATCGAAATGTCGGTATAAACTTTTCATAGCCCCTTTGGGAATTTATGGCGGCGCGTTCGTCCCGTTTCGAAAAAAAAGAAAAAGAAGTAGAAGAAACGAGCGATTTTTTTACGAGTCAACAACAAACAAGAGGCGAAAGAGAACTAGTATAGAGAGCGGCAGTCGAAAAAGGTTAAGTTTTTTAGTAGGATGGGTTCGCGATACACTCTATGCCTCGATAACCTCGATTCTTTCAAAGGATCCCTATCGATATTTCTACATACTATAGACTAATGCAACGTTTTTCAAACTACGTATTTATTTTTTATTATTCGTAACTTAATTCATTAGCCTGAGTTATCGAGAGTACACTGTAATTGATTATTTTTTTGAAGATCTCAAAGTGTAATTTTATAAATAAATAAAGTCGTCTCAAATATTTTTTTTAATTTACCAGCATAGGGCACACCTAATTTAAAAGTCATTTAGTGAAATATTTTAAAATTAATTATTTTGTGTTTAATGGAAACTCTGGGAAATAAGATTTGGCAACAGCTTTGCTTTTGCAAAAATCACTCAACAACACATCAACTTAATAGTATAACGGAGCGTATGTGCGCTAAATTTAATACGAAAAAGACTTTTATTGTTTGATGTAGAAAAAGCTTTCGACACGGTATGGTATGGCGGTTTGATTCACAAACTGTACAGATATAACCGTGACTCGAAAACCATAAGTCAATTCAATTTCATGAAAAAAAATTTTGGTTTACAAAATTCAACTAATAAATAAAATGCAGCGATGGCGAATAGGATACAACTGACAAATAGAGTGTCACGCTACACGCCAGATCGCGTACTCTCTCAGTCTCTCCGCAACTGCCGGACAATTAACATGTAATGTCATTAAATTTTTAAAAATACAAGTAAAATTTTAATATAATTACCTATACTCTATATAAAAACGTTCGTTGTGTAATAATTGCTCAGATAAATTAGCAAATGAAAGTATGAAACCTACTTAATTAAAAAGGCAAAGATAAAGAATTTGTAAATAAATCTAAATTTTTTTGAAAAAATATACAACAATAAAAATATGAAACCACGTATAAATAGAGAATCACTTATTCTTTCCTGCATTAAAATGACATCAATTATGCTTGGAAAATAATATGATAATGATTTAAAAACAATTCCATTATCATAAGATACAGTTTCTCTTTTCTTTAAATTACCTATTATGTTAAGCTGCGAAGTTATCGTTGAAGTTTATTATACGTATGTAAAGTACGATGTAAGAGAATTTAAGTTAAACAAAATGTAGTACATCGTACAACACTTATACACAGTCGCCAGAAAGTTTGTAGACGCAAGTTTCAATAGAAACTATTATTTTTCCACATTGTTTGTTTACTTTTATATTAATGAATTCGAACAAAACTAACTTTTCTTGTTTACGGCGTGCATTTTAACAGTTTAAGTCGGTCATGTGCTCATGTTTGAATGCATTAAATTAACTTTCGGTTCAATCGTACATTATTCGTGACAAGAAACTTATATTTTGAGTAAATAAAAAACTCCCAAACTAAAGCATATATGTATATTCATATTTAAAACTAAACAATGAGTAAAGTAAACTCTTTTACTTGAGATAAAACTTTTATGTTAAAAAATTTTGTTTTCACGATAAGTTAAGATACATTTATCTCCATGGTTAATTGGTACTAATTATTGCAAACAAATGATTAGCTTGTTTCAATCTTTGGATTCATTATTTATAAGTATTCATAAAATATACTTTATCAAAATTTACAATCATTCACCATGTTGAACTCAATTTATACGAAAAGCATTAGGCTATACCTGTAATGGCGAACCTTTTTGAGATTTTGGATCAAATTTTGTTTATTAATTTTTTTAGTACTAGCTTGTGTGTCACTAAATCAGTGGCGTCACATGGAAAGGGGGAGGGGAGAATGGTTAAAAGCTACTTTTTACTACGTTTTACGGTGTAAAGGTGCATTGATACAATAGAAAATCATGGTAGCCGGTCAAAAGAGCGTGCGTCAAATGAGCGCCGTCATATAAGCGCTGCATTATAAGCGCTGCGTCATAAGAGCGTTTACCAAAGTAGCGCTGTAACAAAATAGCGTGCATCAAATGCGCAGACATTCATATGAGCGTTTGACAAAAGAGAGCACGTCATTAGAGCGCAAAAATACTTGAAGAAAATCAAGTAATGAATATTTTAGGAATTAGTTATACAAAATATATGTAAATTGTGAGAAATTTACAAAGAATAAAAATTCACGAGATATAGGCGGTAAAATTAGTATTTTATATGCCAGAGCGTAATGACGATTAAAACGATTAGTCAATGAAAACATTATTATTTATTAATTATTACGTACATACTCAAGAATGGCTCCTCATCCCCATACGTACGATATACATATATTTTGTACTTAAATGAAACGCTGATTTTAAATATATCATTAGATTTGTTCTGTAATGTTTTATTAAATTGATAAATATATATCAACTAGACTTACAGTTATAGGGTAAGTATAGACCTTTTTTTGCTATTTGACGCTAGACCTTTTTTTGCTATTTAACGATACACAAATACAAATAAAAATATCGTGAAACTTTTTTCAATAACATATTTTTTAATTATATGCGATAAATAAAATATAATAATAAATTTTTACAGCATCGCGGTTGGTTTTTAGGTATCTATTTTAGACGACTACACTCTATCTCGAATAACGACTGATTACGAATATTATATAATATATTTAGGCTAATTAAATGATTATTGTTTTATATATTGAACTGTAAAACCATTAATCTATTATTAATCATACACATATGACATATGCGGATGACACATTAATGTATTGCATAAGTGATAACATTAAAGAAATTGTAAATAATTTAAATAATGAATAAAGTATATTAGAAATATGGTTAAAGAATAATGTACTTAAATTAAATGAGAATAAAACTAAATGTATGTTTATTAATTATAAAAATGTGTTAGATAATAGTACCAAAATAGTAATAAATAACTCTAGTATAGAAATAGTGGATAATATAAAATATTTAGGAGTAATTGTTGATACAAAATTAAATTTTAAAGAACATTGTAATTAAATATTAAAAAAAATTAGTAGAAAAATAGGTTTATTATCTAGATTAAGAAATATAGTAAGTATAAATACAAAAAAAAAAATTTACAATAGTATAATATTGCCCCATTTTAATTATTGTGCAACACTATTAAATATGTTAAATAAATTAGACAAACAAATGTTGCAAAAATTACAAAATAGGGCAATGAGAGTAATCTTAAATAAAAATAGATTAACTAATTGTAAAAGTATGATTGATAGATTAGAATGGTTGAATGTTCAAGAAATATTGAGTATGAATGTTTTAGTATTTATATACAAGTTAGAAAATAATATGTTACCAGAATATTTTAATAAGTATTTAATAAGAAATAAAGATGTACATAAATATAATGCTAGAAATAGAGATAATATAAAGATAATTAAGTATAAGAAAACGAGTACGGCTAGGGGAATTATGTACAAAGGTTTTGATTTATATAATAGTCTTCCAAGAGAAATCCGAAACAGCAAAAATATAACGGGTTTCATAAATGGAATAAAAAAACACCTTCGTACATATAGAAATAAATTATAATATTAAGACTTTATTATTGTATATTTTTATTTTTTCTTTCTGTTATGTATTTTTTATATATTTTTATATATGTTTAATAAATTTGTTAGATGTAAAGATTAGCTATTAAGCTAAATAAATTATTAAAATAAAATAAAATAAAAATATCGAAAATTTCTATATCTATGGTCAGAAATGTGCCACTACGTTAGGTTAATTTAGTATTTTAATGAATTATTGTGTTTAATATACATTCATACTATAGAGACACGGTCAAATGGGAGACGCAATTACGAAAATATAAGTAATATTTTTTTAGAAAAAAATTAAAAAATGAAAACATTATTCGGTCTAAACAAAATATAATATACCTACATAAGATATATGTATATATTTACTTATCATTTGTGCATATTTAATCATAAAATATCACTTAAACAGTTTGATTTTTTTTATTAATGAATTTAAGAGAGTTACCCGATATCATAAAACACTTAGGCTTAAGTCGGTAATTTTATTATAAATACCTACCTGATAAATGTTTATAGTGGGCCCTTACGCGAATTTTTTTTATGTTTTGAGCCTTGGAAACTACTGTGAGAACAAACTTTTGGAATTTCCAAAAATCGCATATTTTACAGTTATCTATTTTAAATTAGATAGGATAGTTATATATAAATATTATAACACAGAACTAGCGTGTTTATCGTGGATTTTGCCCTTTACACGATTTTTTTATATTTTGCGACTTATAAATGACTGTGAGAACAATCTTTTGGAATTTCCAAAAATCGCATATTTATATAAATAGGTTTTAACAATGAACGTTTTTAATATATATTTTTTTTGTATTTTCCCAAATTTTTTTCGGAAAAAAAAAATTCACAGTCCAAAGAAAAGTATATTGAGTTCTACTCTCTCGCCAGAAGTTGCTTTAAGTTTCGAGACGACGCATAGAATATACAACGCAGAGCCACGGCACGAACGATTCATCAAGTATCGACATCTAAACCTAAATTAATTGTACAAATTTGTAGGGCTGAAATCTTAGTAACGTAAAAATAATTTTTATTTTTTGTAATTTGAACCACAAGTCAACTGAGAGGGCTTTATTTTGATTAAACCTTTTAAGCTGTAGTGTGTACAGTGTACAAAGTACTAAATGGCGGAGGTTAATTTTCGTCCATTGAAAAGAATAAAATCGAAATGGTGCGAAAGAAAGGTGAGGTACGAAATCATCTTCGAAACTTGTTTCCGCCTCTGACGACTCGGTAGAACGAAACTTTTCCCATTTTCTCGCTCATAACTTACTCGCACCGCACTTTTCGTCTGCAAAGTTGGCTCTACGAAAACGAGGCGTGGATAAACAGCTTAGCAAAACGGGGCGACAACTCGCACCTGAGGGTCACCACTATGGAGGCAAAGCGATCACCGGATCGCTCTCCGAATTTTCAAGATAAGCGTAATTTCGAATTTCAACGTCTACAAGTGAGAGCAAGTTGCTTTTAAAGGGGTCGCTCGGATCGAACGATTGCCTTTGGTTAGGTCTCAATTAGTTTTTCTTCGTTTTCTTGATTTCTGGCAGGGAATCAATCAATCAGTGTCGCGGTGATTTCGACACTTTCCACTTTCGAACGAGTGTCGTGAGTGGCAAGTTAAAAAGAAAGTCGCAGTGTTTCAACAGTTAATTACCTATATATTTCTATAATAAATTTATTTATCACAAATTTTAATAAAAGCAAATATAAAGATTGGCTTACATAGTTTAAATAAATTTAAATATTCTAATTTTATTCTGAATGTGATAATTTTTAACGCATTGCTCAATTGCGATAATAAATTTATAATAATAATCTGTAATATAGGTACAATTCTGTCAAGACAAACCAACCCAAATATCATGATAGTTTACAGCCGAGCATATAAAAGTTTACACACGGTCCTTACGGTATGAGCATAAAAGTTGGAGACATAGTACATCGATACTGCGCGAAGGTATGCGGAAGGAGTTGGCAATAAATCATCTTGAATAATGAGTACCCAAAATATGTCATTATCATGCTTTTCGGAAGGAAGCTAATAATAAATCTTAGAAATCGTTCCAAGGTCTTTCTCAATTTTTAATGTGGGTCAATGCCCACGTGTGCTCAACACACGTGTCGGTACATACATATGTATGTAACGTATGTAATACGCTGGGCGTCCCTTCTCAGAACTTTTTCAGATTTTATTACATCAATAATCTTTTATATAATACAGTATGCTCCTATTCGCGGAGCAGTGAGAGTAATAATAATCAAACAAACGTGTTTTAAACATTAAAACCAATAAAAAAGTGCGAATTAAAAATCCTTCGTAACGTGATCTTCTTATATGTAAGCGTCTGACGTTTCGAATAGTCTGTCACTCTTCATCCTCGGAAACTAATTTAGTCTCTGTGGATGAAGAGTGACACTCTTCGAAACGTCAGACGCTCACTTACAAGTAAGATCGCGATGGCATCCGTAGCCCATATTGATCATAAAAAAAGTTTTAATCGCGATGAACCTTGAGATTCTAATAATATTAATACTCGTGAACTTCTAAAAAATTTACGAGAGATTTAAATTATATACGATAGTTCTATACGATACTAAAAATTTAGATTTTAATCTTTAAAACCAAGCAGTTAAGAGCGTTAACTCTTCTGAAAGTCTAAAAATGGCTCGTATGGGGGTCCGATCGAACTGATACATCGCTTGTTTTTAAGCAAAAAAACTATTTTTTTTATATTTTATTTGGATGTAGTTTAGGCTTTTAGTATATAGTGAACTTTTCGTTTAAATTTAAGCCTACTGAGTTACGAGTGTTTAAATTTTTATACTTGTCGCCATTTTGCAAAAAATTGACACATTGGATTTTGTTAACGAACATACACAGGGTGTTTAAGAATTCTATACTGTCACAAAAATTCAACTTTTAATATGTATAAACAAGCTCACACTGAGCTTAACTATATTGCAATTTTTATGAGCGTATGTTTGGTGGGTCGATCGACTCATAACACTAAACGTGTTTTGGAAAAAAAAAACTTTTTTTTTTAATTTTTAATTTTTTTAAACGGTATCGTGAGTATATTTGAAAGCTCTATTTCGTAAAAAAAATTCAAGTCTAGATCTTTAACAGGAACCAAATACGAGCGTTAAATATATGCCAAGTCGCATAAAAGCTCGTTCGGGGGCCCGGTCAATATTTTTTATTAAAAAAAAAGAATTAAAAATTGAAATTATAACTTAATAAACAATCTAATAGGATTCACCGAAGAGTCTCATTGGCCGCGAGATCAACCACTCCTTGGGCTACACCCCCTAAACTACCATAGAATGATAAAAAAACCCTTGATATGTTTATCCTAACAACTGAATATGTAAAGCATTTACAAAATCACAGATATTCTTAATAGCAAAATTAAAATACACTCAATGAAGGGCTCTTAAATGATTTCTCAATGCAAAAAATGTCAAGCTTTTAGACACACTGCAGTAAATGTCCAAAATGCGTAAAGGGCGGGGGAAATCATCTAAAAGACGACAAACTGTTTAGGAGATCACCCTGCAAGCTATCGCGTTTGTCAAGTAGCAAAATAATTCATTAACATGTACCAGCGATTGAAGAAAATCTTATAAATCAGTCATAAATAATCTATCAATAGAGACAGTCTTATTAATAAGCAATATAGCATTCCGCTTTGTGCCTTCGCGGTGTACGGACGCACCTCGTGCTCTGTGCGTAGACCGCGCTGCTGTACACACTCGGACCTGCCAGCTGCGCCGCTGAACAATTTTGCTCACTGCCTACCAAACAACAGCGCCATGAAAAAGGCGCAGACGCGTAAGCGTTCTGTGGGGACGATTAAGGCGTTCCTTAACCCCAGTCAAGATTCGGAATGGCAACTTCCGAAAAAAACTGCCAGACCATCCACTGAGTCCAGGAGCCCCGGACCAACCCCGAGCCAAAACAGGTTCGAAAAGCTTCCCGAGGTATTAGGAAGCAAATCAAGCAGAGTTCCGCCTGTGATTATGGAGATCACGGGCTCACATCTTCAAACGACGGACCTTATTAAATCCGTCACCAAATCCAGCAACTTCACGTTGCGTTACACTGGAAAGGGCAACGTGTCCGTCCAGTGTTCTTCGCTCGAGCAACGAGCCTTACTAATGGAAGGATTGAGGGGGCATCGCCCATTTCATACCTTCACCACTGACGAGGACAAGACAGTAAAGTCTGTCCTGAAAGGACTACCAGAAGTTCCAACTCAAGATATAGCTGCTGACCTCCAAAGGCAAGGACTCAATGTCGTCAAAGTGACGACAATGAAGACAAAGACGGAGGTACTGGGAGGTTCTCGCCTCTACCTGGTTCAGTTCTCTTCGGATACCAAGACAGCTGCAATAAAAAACATCCGGTACGTTTGTTTCGCCAAGGCCATTCTGGAAAGGTATAAGCGTAACAATGGACATTTAACCCAATGTTTCAGATGTCAGCTTTATGGACACGCAGCCAAAAACTGCCACCGAACCCCACGATGCGTCAAATGTACCGGCAGTCACGCAACCGCTGACTGCTCGAAAACGGATCGTGAGACACCAGCGAAATGCATCGGATGCGAAGGAGATCATCCGGCCAACTTCAAGGACTGCCCTCGCAGGAAGGAGTATCTCGTCCAGACTCAGAGGAGACATCAAAGGCCAGCTACCGTCGCGGCTGTCGCCCCGGCTGCACCTGGACCGACATTTAACTTAGTTCAGGAGCATTTTCCCGCACTCCGACCATCCCAACCGGCTAAGAACTTCTCAGCTGCGGCCGCTAATCTCAAGCAGGCTCAAAGATCACAACCAGAGCCGACAGCAGCACCAAACACCGGCGCAGAGGATGCCCCCATGTCGTCCTCGGATCTACGGAAGATGCTCCTCGTACTTCAGGAGATTCGGGTCAAAGCTGGCAAGTGTGCGAGCAAAATGGAGATAGCCATCATGATGGTAGAGTACCTCGATGTCCTCTTCTAAGAAGAAATTGAATTTGCTGACGTGGAATTCACGTGGAATTCGACACAAAACTGGCGAGCTGGAGCTATTGATCAGTGAGTATAAAATTGACATTGTCATAGTTACCGAGACGTATCTTAAACCTCACGTTAAAATATCTTTGCCGAACTTTGTTTGCCTCCGGAGAGACCGACTCTCAAGGCCAGGTGGCGGGGTTGCGATTTTTATTAAAAAATCTATAAAACACGCGCGTATAAATCCCGACGTAATTAACTTAGAATCTGTCGCGATCCAAATTAATAATAATAATAAAATCATCACAATTGCTGCCGCATACAACTCACCCGGAGACGAATTGTTGCAGAGTGATCTAGATGCTGTGCTTGGACTTGGAAGCTCTGTTATATTAAGCGGAGATTTCAACGCCAGGCACTCGCACTGGAATTGTTCTAGTACCAATCGATCCGGTTCCATGCTCTTTAACTACTTGCACGATACTGACACGGATATTCACTTTCCAAATTCACACACACACTATCCTTTTAATAACATGTCTCCATCAACTCTTGATTTCGCATTAGTCAAAGGTTTTGCGCCAATTTCGGGGATGCACTGCATCCAAGCTCTATCTTCGGATCATCTTCCTGTGTTTTTTGCTCTGGAAGGCGATGTTGAGGTCATCCCTGAAATATTTTTTGACTACGGAAGAGCTGACTGGAAAGGTTTTAGAAGTTTCATTGAATGTCGTCTACACGGCGCTCCACAGATATACACTTTACAAAACACCAGGCAAATTGACGATGATATTAATTTTTTTACAAATTTAATCGAGCAGGGTAAACTATCATTTATACCGACGCGTAAAAATATACCAAATAAAGTAAAATTAACTCCAGAAATTATCGAATATATAAAAATCAAAAACAGAATTAAAAAGCAATGGCAAAAAAATAGATCACCCCAACTTAAAACTTTATTAAATAAATTAACCAGTGATATCCGCGTAAAAATCCAAATAATTAAAAATGATTCATGGTCGCGTAAACTGAAAAAACTAAATCCAGCAGATAACTCATTATGGAAAATCGCTAAATCAATTAAAAATAAATATTCAGACATTCCGCCGTTAAAAAATGGAGACGACATAGTAACCTCGAACATACAAAAAACTGAGGTATTAGCTAATGCATTCTCTACATCCTATGTGCTAACGCAAAATTATACGCATCTAAAAACCCAGAGTAAAGTTGATCGTTCAATTCAAAGACTTGATAAAACTAGAATAGATAAGAAAACTATTAACGAAATTACCCCGTTCGAAATTTATAACATTGCAAAATCACTTAAAAATAATAAAGCTCCGGGAATTGACCGATTAGATAACATCTTAATAAAAAACTTTCCATTTAAATGCTTTCATTTCCTAACTAACATATTTAACTTTTGCTTATCTATTGGGTATTTTCCAGGTATTTGGAAAGTTGCAAAAATAATTCCGATAAAAAAACCCGGTAAAGCTGATAGCATCCCGTTAAATTACCGACCGATTAGCTTACTACCGTCCCTAAGTAAATTATTTGAAAAGATTATCTTATCACGTTTAAAAGAGTGTCTAAATAGTAAAATCATTGACGAACAATTTGGCTTCCGCGAAGGACACTCAACAACGCATCAACTTAATAGACTCACGGAGCACATTTCTGCGAATTTTAACAGGAAAAAAAGCACAGGATTTTTAATGTTAGACGTAGAGAAGGCATTTGATACTGTGTGGCATGAAGGGCTAGTATACAAACTAGATAAGTACAAAACCCCACACTATCTGATACAAATTATCCGATCATACCTCCAAGATCGAAGCTATGTCGTCTCCTTAAATAACGATAATTCGACACCGCGTAAAATACCAGCCGGGGTTCCTCAGGGGAGCATACTTGGGCCGTATCTTTATATAATATATACAAACGATATTCCAATTTTAAAAAACACCAGTCTCTCTATTTACGCGGACGATACGGCCGTTTTAACTAGTTCATATGGTCTTAAACCAATAGCAACAAAACTACAAAAATCTTTGCATAACTTAAATAAACATTTAAAAAAGTGGAAAATAAAAATAAACGATGATAAAACTGAGGCAATCATTTTTACGATGCGCCGGCAACCGTTGCCTCCGCCTTTAAAAACCGAGCAGGGCAAAAACATTGAATGGAAAACGAGTGTTAGGTATCTGGGTCTTCACTTAGATTCTAAATTAAAATATACAAAGCATATAAAAGAAGTACGGTCTAAAGGGCTTGCCGCCATTTCAGCTCTGAGACCCATTTTTAACAGAAAAAGCGCGTTGACGATTAAAAACAAAATTTTATTATATAAACAATTAATACGACCGATATTAACATACGCTTGCCCAGTGTGGAGTAATACGTGTAAAAATAATTTTAATAAGTTACAAGTAATTCAAAATAAAGCTGTAAAAATAATTTATAACACCCCATATTATACTAATTTAAAGAAACTCCACACTCGATATTCTATACCTACAATTAAAAATCACATTATTACTAATACGATAAATTATTACAAAAATATCTCGCGTGAACATAATAATAAATTAATTGCAAAAATTGGTAACTATGACAAAGTCACACTAAATTTCAAGTATAAACATAAAATGCCTAAACACATAATGCTTTGATAGCAAATCTGTAACCACGACTTCAATAGCCCCAGTTCGTAAGTGTTATTTTTAATTATGTATCTTACATTTTATTTATTTTATTTTCTTTTTCTTATTGTATAAAGGTTTTAGTATTTTCTCCTTAAATTTTACTTATTAAATATTGCATATTGTTGCCTCTATTTTTATTTATACTATTGTAATTTCGCTTGTAAACATGATAATGGCTAAAAGCCAGAAACATGTAATTTATAACTTGTATAAAACTAAATTATTTTTGAAATAAACATTAAAAAAAAAAAAAAAAAAAAAAAGCAATATAGCAATCTAAAACACATAGCACACGAAAAACAATATGCAGATTAAAGGGATGCAAAAGGAAGTAGTATCCTAATAAATCAATATATTTACCATCATGAAGATATTAAAATTCAAACAGAACGTGTATGTTATGTTTGAATTTTTGATAGTGAGCATCACAATAATAGTTAACATCACAAATTTTTGATAGTTAACATCACAATGATAACTATCAAAACAAAGATATACCCCATTATAATTGCGAACATATACTGCCCTTCCAAGTATAAGATAGAAGAACCTGAGTATTCAGAAATAATAAAACAACTTGGAAACCGGAGATTTCAATGCGAAACATACCTGATGGGTGTCAAGGTTGATCACTAACAAAGGCACGAACTCATTAAAGCTATCCGTTTAAATGACTGTGAGATCCTTTCAACAGGCAAACCCACATACTGGCCAAAGGATCTCAACAAAAACCTAAGCTAATTGACTTCTTTATTATCAAAAACATATCAGTCAACGTCATAAAAATAGAAAGAGATAATAAACAAAGTGCTGATCATACTCTCATTGTACTCACGCTTATCGAAAATATCATATACATACAAAAATAACAAAATCCGTTTTAAATTAACAAGAAAACAGACTGAACAAGTTTCAAGATTGAACTATCGTAAGAAATCGTTTTAAACACACCAATCGAAACATCGGAGCAAATTGAAACCGAACTTAATAACTAGTCAATGATAATACAAAAGGTAGTGTAGAGTAATAAAGGTATGACTTAATCACTGGACAGGTCTCGAAGGAGCTACCAAGAAAATCTTTAGTACAGGTCACTAAATAATGCAGTATTTTGACCCAAATATGAACCATAACTAAGCCAGGAAAACAGCCGAACGTACTCACATCACTGCTACAAATGCTCTCCAAATTGTTCGAAAACGTATTCTCAAAATAGAAAAAATAAAGTTAATAGCCAAATATTAATTTGGGTTCAGGCAAAACCATTCAACAATCGATCAAGTCCACCGAATAATTCGAGACATAGAACAAGCACTAGAAGAAAAGCAAGTCTCCCAAGCATTCGACGAGGTCTAGCATGACGGACTAAACCACAAAATTCGAAAAGACCTTCTGGTTTATCATGCATGTATATTAAAATCATACGTTGAAGATCGCTACTTTCAAATTAAACAAGAAGACAGCTATTCAGAAATTGCGAAGATCAACAATAGTGTACTTCAGGGAAGTATACTGAGCCCATTTCTCTATATGAGCTACCAGAAATTGCAACTAACACTACAGCAACATTTACCGATGACAAACAATGAATAGTCACAATAAATAATAAACACCTCAATCCCTAAAATTCAAAAATGGACCGCTAAATAAGCTAAAATCAGTACACGTAGGGTTTATCCCAAAAATAACATCATTTCATATTCCAATAAAGCGAAATGCTTTGGAATGACATTAGATGCACGCCTCTGCTGGAAAGTGCATGTCAAGAAAAGCGTGAAAAGCTAAGCATTTAATTCAGAAAAATGTACTGGCTTATGCAAACACTCGCCGATGTATGTCGAAAACAAGTCCTTAAGCCGGTGTGGACTTATGTCGTCCAGCTGTGCCAACAAAACTTATTGAGAGGTGATTCAAAGATTCCAAAACAGTATTTAGATGCATTGCTACATTAGAAACACTGATCTCCACCGTGATATGTAAGTAAGGCAATACAAAAAACAGCAACAGCCTATCAAGCGTCATGTCAACGAAGAGAAGTCCGTCTCCTCGTCGTTGAAAACCGAACAAGAAAACTCACGAGGGGGAAGTCACATGAACTTTTTCGGTGATAAATTTTTGCGACCCAAAGAAAAGTTTCATAATATAAAAATATTACGTATTAACTGCGTTGACAGTTAAAGTGTAATAGGCAAAAAAAATAGAGTACAAACAATTTGGCTGAGACAATAGATACAGATTTAAATTTATTTATTCTCTCAGTACCTTCTGCATTACTTATTGACCGATCAGACTCGCTGCATCCGCATACAACATTCAATGCATGCACTCTATGTCACTTCGTTTCGGTGGTAATCCCGTTGCTAACCTGCCGTAAAATCAGTCCCCAGTTGGCACCGTGTTCGACTTGGTTGTATTCACATCGGTTACGCCGAAACCGACCCGTTTTATACGTCGCCACTTGTTGCGAACCTCGAGTGAATATTTGGCATGGGTTAGTCTTCAGCATAGGCGCATAATAATAATCGCGTAGAGCCATACAAAGAGGGCCTCGAACTGAAGCGATGCCAAGCGAACAGAATTAGTGGCCGACGATAAAATAACTCATATTTTCATATGTATTTTAAACAACTTAGTAATCAAAGAAGTGTTACTTAAAGAGCTGTTGGTAATTTGCGAGGTTTTGTTGTTGTTGTTGGCTGCAATTCTGGTGATAAAGCGTGTAGCGTTTCACTTACATTGTGTTATAAAATACATTGTTGAAAAATAGTTTTTGTATTTGACTTTTGATGTGTTTTTTTAATATACTGTATGCTTGTTAGTAGCAAAAAAAATCGTATCACATTTGACATGTTAAATGATTCAACTTTTTGATATTACATTAAGTATGCTCTGTTTTATTTATTTATTTATTTATTTATTTATTTATTAAAATTATAACCATCGTGACCTGACAGGCAAACCTAATAAGTCACGATAATCAAAAGTACTAATACATCATAATACATACAAATATAAACAAGACAAAACAACAGACACAAATCACCTCAACAGGTGTGCATTGTCCCATACGAACTGAACCAAAACTCCATATGTGCAAGAGAAAATGTCAATATTACTATGGACAGAATTGAGCAGATAAATAGCCTTGGCCAGAGAAGAGTTGGCAAGTGCTCCAGTTCTACACTTAACAGGCAAGAATAGTGGACGCGACCGAGAACTATATCCACCTTCAGGAGCCCACATTTGAAGCTGCTCGAGCACTGAAGGATTGTCTACGATGCCCTTGAGCAATTTCCAGAAGTGTTTAAGTACATAAACACTTCTACGAGTCGACAAAGAAACGTATCCCAGGGCTCCCAAAATAAAAGCACTGGGAAACAAGAACGGATAATACCCGTATTCCTTCAAGTATAAATATCGAAGAAATTTACGTTGTACTTTTTCCAGCTTCAATTCATTACATTGATTCATTACGCCTGGGATCCAAATGATGGAGCTAGTTTCTAGTATGTTGCGGACTAGAGTATCATAAAGAGTGCGCAATACTAAAGTATTCCTGAAGTAACGCGCATTTCTCAAGATAAAACCGAGCATTTTTAAGGATTTGCTATGAGTCTCTGCAATGTGCTGGCTAAATTTCCAACGTTCTTCGAAAGTCACTCCTAAATCCTTAGTTGAAGAAAACCTTTCCAGAAAATATCCGCCTAGATGGTATGAATATTTTGCCGGCGTTAATGACCTTGAAAATGAAATTGTGTGACATTTCTTTACACTGAAAGGCAATTGGTTATAGCAAGCCCATTTCCATATAGAGTTGAGATCCTCCTGTAGGTCGAGGGAATCAGAAATCGAATGCATTTTCTTGTAAATTTTCAAGTCATCTGCATATAATAAAAAATCTGAATGCTCTATTGCTGTTTCTATGTCATTAATGAACAATAAAAACAACAATGGACCTAAATTGGATCCTTGAGGTACTCCAGTAGGGGTCTTATATCGTTCTGAAAAGGAGTTATTATACTTGACGAATTGATATCTATTGGTCAAGTAATTTGAGAATAGATTTATGAGATCTTCAGAAAACCCGAAATTAGATAACTTTTTTACAAGTAAAGCATGGTTAACTTTATCAAATGCACTTGTACACCAGAGTCCAATGATTTTGAAACATAGTTAGACAAAACCATTAGATTAGTGACAGTGGATCGAGATTGCCATGTTGTTGGTCGAGAAGCATACACCGGCAATGATTAAAAATGTATTTATGCAAAACAATTTCAAATAATTTTGCAGGTGATGAGATAAAAGCTATTGGCCTGTAATTGTCAATCTGAGATTTGGGACCTTTTTTATGAATCGGAGTGACTTTAGAACATTTCCACAATTCTGGAAAACAAGAGGATCTCAAAATTAAATTAAATATAAATTTTAGAGGCTGTAAAATACCAGACTTGCATCCTTTCAGAATGTAGTCTGGAATAAAATCTGGTCCCGAGGTAAAAATAGACTTTAGTCTGCTAAATCCATATTCCATATCAACCAAACTAAAGGTTTTGATTGATAACAAAGATGACCATGAACGATGAGTCTCATCGTAATTAGAATTTAACTCTAAATGTGACCCATCATTATGGTATACGGTTTGAAAATACCTAGCAAATCATGTGTTTACATAAATAGTATGTAGATTCCCTAACAGAGTCAAAAAATAATATGCCAGATCTGTCATACATATGCTACCTACAATAGAAACATCTGTGCTTTTTAATATTGCATATTTTTATTATTTTATATAGTAACATGACCCTATTATTAAATAATTAATTAACATGATTTACTACATATTAAAATATATACATACGTACACACGAAAATGAAAATTACTAATATTTTTTAGAAAAGACTTATACGGTCTGAACAAAACATAGAATATATATTTTTACTAAATCATAAAATATTTGTTTGATTGTTTGATTTTTTTATTCAAGAACTTGTGAGAGTTACCCGATATCATAAAACATTTTGGCTTAAGCCGGTAATTTTAACATCACTACTGATAAATGTTTATCGTTGATTTTGCCCTTTATGTGATATTCTTGGAAATTACTGTGAGAACAAACTTTCGGAATTTCCGAAAATTGCATATTTTACAGTTATCGATTTTAAGCTATATAAGAGTAGTTCTAATAACCCAGATCTAGCGCAGAGTGTCCTTGTGATACCTGCTTTTAGGAAAGCATTTATTATTCCTGTAGAATATTTAAAATATGAATTCAGTCAATCACAATTTTAACGTTTTTTTTTTTAATTGATTCTGGATCAGAACAAGTCTACCCAATGAGAATCTTAATTTTTGATCGTCAAATGTATGCAATGTGGAGCCAAAGCATGAAAGAATTATTTGAATGGCACATTTTTACTTTCACCCCCTTTATTTTCTTAATTTTTGTCATTTTGGCTAGAAAGGATGGAGGCTTTGTTTTCCCTGCTTTATTTTGTTTATTACCTAATAAGACTCTTAAAACGTTTATAAAATCATTTTATATGAAAAATAAAATGTTTTTTTAATCTGGTACAAAATCTTCGAAAGCATTTAGATTCATGTAATCTTTTGCCCAGGTACTATTACGATTCGCTTTAAATCCAAAAATGATTACTTCACTTGCTTTCGTTTCAGAACAAGATATAATACATGCTTTTTTTGAACTTGAGAATCATTTTAAATGGTTTATGAACGCCTATATAGGTCGCCTAGGAAATAATAGAAGTAAGGCTCCACCGATTATTCCATCCAACGTTTGGTCTGTTTATCATAGAACATTAAACGGAAGCGATAAGACCAATAATTTTGCCGAGGCAAGTTATCGGAAACTGCAATTGAGCTTTTGTAGCAGTTCAAGTCATCTAAATTTATAGATTTTTATCAATTGTCGTTGTTGATGAATGCTGATTATGAGAGAACTATAGTAGGTTTTGAACATCAGCGCAAATAAGACGTTACGAATAGGGCATTCGAACCAGGCATAACCGGGTACCCGGGTACCCGCTGTGTTTTTCATGGAACCGAAAACCGGGTAATTTTTCACGGGTATCCGGTTAATTTCATTTAAATATTTTTTTCCATTACTTCAAATTAAATGGAAGAGCCAAATCGGCGTTCTTAAACGACTAACGTCTTTGAACGACAAAAAAAGGGACAGCACTTAGCGGCCTATAGATTTCGAGATAAGCGAATGCATAGATAAGGATTATTTTGAAAGGATGCAGTTGTAAATAAAAATAAATTTTAATGCGTTGTAGGGTGAAAATATAACACATTAGATTCGTTAGTGTTTTTAAAATACAACTTTTTACAAAAAGAACATCACTAAAATAAGCTTTGTTTCTCTACCTACATATAATACATATAATAAATACAATCATCTAATTTCTTTTATAATTTTAATAAAATTTATTTCCTCTGTATTTTTCACGTGCAATTAGTATTATTATTGCCAAATATGTGTTAAAATAAATATTTCGGTTTTGTACTGTTACAAGTATATGTATATATGTACCTAACGATGGAATGTAAAAATATTTTGATTAATAAGTACATAATATATTGATTTTATTTCAATACCTTATTTTTTTTTAAAATGATATTAATTATTAAAGTAAAATTAAATATATCATCTCATATTTAATTAAAGATTCAAATATAATAAAAATTAGACTCTTAACGGCTTACAACAATTACCCGGAACCGAACCGGGTACCCGGTTCTTTTTCGTGAAATACCCGTAGAACCGGGTAATGAATTTGGCCGGGTATTTGGATGCCCTAGTTACGAAGAAGCTGACCAAATAATTGGTATAAAGGTTTTGAGGTACAATAGAGAAAATTTCATACAAAATTTACGTGGTATTGCATTAATATAATTATAATATGAGTTAATAATTTTAAAATAAATTTGTTTTTCATTTATTATACTTTTTCGTTTTAATTTATATTTTACTAATATTTACAATAAAGCTAAGCGTGCAAGTTTTTTAAAAATTTTGTCACCCATATAACTGTCGCCAATTGACCGAAATCGCCCATTTGTCTTAAATAAGGCGTTTTAAATAAGGCGTTTTTACAGTGCAATCTATACTACCAATATACATAGCTTTATGCCTTCGAAAGTAAAGTTTAAAATTTTAGAGAACAGCAACTACATTTCATTATATTTGTTACTCTATTCTCAGTCTACATCGACACAGTCTGCAAAATTGCAGATATAATCTATAGATTTTAAATCAGAAATGTAATTAAAGAATTATTTAATCAAGTGTTTATAACTTAGATAAGTTTATAACAGCATAGTGAAATATTTATATACTGCGCTTCTCTTTTGAAGAGTACGTTTATTATATTATCTATGAAGCATACAAAAAATATGATTAAAATACTTTCTTTTTTAAACCAGGTATTGTTTCACTGCTCAGTAATTCACATTATGAATAATATGATATTGTTTTTTTTTTGTATGAAAAGCACGATTGTAATTGAGTCACCGGTAATATGGATTACACTGTAATTAAAAATAAATATTAAATTTAAATAACGCGGTTGGACACCCTTGATGTAGATGGAAATACATTATATAATTATTAATAATATATTTTTATAATAATAAATAAATATTGTGTTTGACGAGGGGTGTTATTATTACGCCCACATATGTAATGTATATTTTTATACATCTAAGGTTTATTTCATTGCACAATATGTTCAAATTTATGTAAAGCGTCCCAAATAAGATTGAAAGTAAACATTCTGCGTCTAGTGTAAATATCCTTTGTCTGGCCACGAAAGGCGATCCATTGTTTATGAAAAATTAAATTACAATAATATAATATTTTACTTTATTTATATTTTTTTCAATAAGGTAAAATATACATAAATATATTATCTGATATAAATATATAAAATTGTATAATGCTTTAATAGAACACAAACTTCAAGCAGTACACTATAGTTTGAAGCTTAAAAACAATAAGCGTAAAAAAATCAACTTGATTATTTTCATAAGACATATTGTAAATAACGCAAAAAAATACGTAAACATCATTAAAATTCTATATTTTTTATGTAGTTTTATTTTTTAAGTCATGCAATTATTAGATTTTGTTGATTCAAAGTTTTCAGATGTTTATATCTGTTGTAGCTTTATCAACATTGATGGTGACTAACAGAGAAAAATTGCAATTTTTTCGATTGCGTTACATGCGTTCCGCACGCCCACTTCTTCACACTCACTCTCATCACTTAGCACGTGACTGAGCGAAAGGGAATGTATCTCACCATACGCGCCTAGTATTAATGAGATTCAAACAAACAAAAAATCCAATAAAAACTGTTTTTTGTAGGGCAAATGTTTGGGTGTATTAATCTTGCAAGAGTTAATCTATTGTAAGATAATAATCCAGCACCAGCTAAATCTGTTATGACGCAAAAAGATATCAAATGGAGACCAGAGAATTGTTGCTCAAGATATCTTCTCTTATGTTTTCGAAAATATGTACGTCAGAACGCCACCGCAGAAGAATTGCTTATTTACTTATCACTTCAAAATATACTCGAATTTAAGCACTATCATGCCAAATCGATACAGGCGGCCCAGTTTCTACTCTAGACATAGACCGACGCGGCACCAGTCTTTCTACTTCGACTGTTACATTTGGTCCAGCAGTCCGTTATCTTGAGTCGATATGAGTTTTGAGACGACAAAGAGATTTTAAGACGCAACTTATCATACACATTTGTAGTTTTATGGTAAAAATAAAGTAATGTAAAATTACAATATAGGGCGATAGGCGTAACATTAATCAAATATTTTAAAAATATGCTTTAAATTGTAAAAAGATGCTTCAGTAACTGGAATGTTGAAAAGAATGTTCTTATGTTTTATTTAGCTATAAAATATTGTGCTATTGAGATATTTTATTTATTTAATAATCAATAGAGATGCAATACTTAAAAATGAATTAATTCAGGTGCTATACGTAAAAAAAGTATACGGTAAAAAGACACAACTTTTAATTATATAATATAATAATATTTTTAGCTGATATAAATTAATAAATATATGTATATATATAAATCGAACAAAATTGGACGTGCTTCTAAAAATCAGAAAGTAATTTTAAATTATCATATCTGTGTAGCAAAAAACTTATTTGCATAAAGCGAGATCTGACTTTTGAAGAAAAAAACAAGCATAATTGGCAGTGACTCACGCATATATTTTTTCGGGCTAAGAAATCAGTTTTGTGTGTTTATCCGAGTCCGTAGCCTAGAATGAAATATATTCCCGTTTTGTTTTGTTTATTGGCTCGGACCTGGAAAGAGAGATGGGGCGAATTAACCCTCAACTTCCCGAAAGTCTTCCCGGGGGAAGAGTATCCTTCAAGGCTCTCCTGGTATACTCTTATCTTTTATCATGTATGCGTGAGTGTGTGTGTAGATTAGATTTAATTGGGCCGTGTTTCAAGTCAGATTTTCTGCTGAATTTGATTAATGATCGCGATATGTGACTTTTAACCATTTACACAATTTTATTTTTTATAAAAAAAAATGTATTTAATATTAAATTTATATTGAACTGATTCTTTCAATCCGCAAAACGTTTGTGGAATCCTTATTTGATAAAGTTTTCACAAAAAAAATTATCATTTATCTCTATACAGGAGTCCTAACAATGACCTTTTAATCAGCCGTCACAAGTAAAAACAGAAAATCAATAGGCGTACGCCACAGCATCCACTTTTTATCCAAAAAACACGCACACGAAACTAATACAATCGTATTGTAGAAGTTGACAACAAGGTACTGTTGTATTATATATTATTATTTTTTATATATTTTATGCGAAATGCGCTGAAATATTTATATTTGTTGCCGGCTGTGATCCATACAAAAAACCTTGAAACAAGCATTACCGCTTCACGAACAAGCGAGACAACGAAATATCTCAGCATTGATTGAATTATCGTGCAAGTTAACTTTTAAAAAAAATTTTGAGAATGAATCATTGGATGTTTTTTGGATCAAAATGGGTGATACTTAGGAATATTCGGAATTGAATGAAAGTGCTATTAAAAAATTGCTGCTATTCCAAACAATCTATCTTCTCAAAAATGGTGTCAATAAAAACCAAAAATATAAATTTCATTCAATTAGAGGCACCTGTTCGAATTGCATCATCTACAAGTATGCCTATTATGACATAATGATAAAATAATAGCTGACGTGTAAAGAGGATATTGATTGATTTTATACAAAAAAAAATTGATTGTTTGCTTAATATTTTTATAAATATATGACTTTACAAATTCAGTATTTTTACTTAACTTAATTTATATTTTTAAATTTAAATAATTGTATTTTTAAACATATAATTTTTGTATAAATATATCACTAAATAAAAAAAATATACGTGTAATATTATTAACGGCCTCTGCATAACGATAATAGCCGTTATTGCAACGCAGGTAGAAACAAAAACAGCACACAATCGTATTTTCGTGCAAAGTATACGACTTTCTTTTTGTGTGCAGAAAATTAGAAGCTGTGACATGCGCTGCAATAAAGGCAAATTGAAGGCCAATTGCATTAGTTTTGCGCTGCACTATCAAATTGTCTCTGTTAGTAAAAATATTTTCAGTGCCCCACGTTGGATGATCGTCCGATAATTACAAAGGTTAATTTAAATACTACACTTATTCGATAGGCCAATATATTTTTTTATAGACAAGTTTTCTTTGTAATTTATTATTACAAGTCATGATCCAATATACAAACAATTATTATACTATATATTATATTATATATTATATATTTTTTTTAATCAATGACATTTATAGTGGTAGGTACTGTTCATTTTTGAAAAAAATATATGAGAGATGTTTAACGTTTTTCCACATAATTTCATTTTGTACTCTTTATATAGTCAAAACGTTTTCAAAGAATCGTCTGTCGATCTTTTATTTTAAAGCTAACGGTAATATTAAAGATTTTGAAAACCCACGCATAAGATCAAAGTCAAAATATATTTAATAATTCTGACACTTTTATGTTTAGTTACACGTGTTTATTTACAAGACTAGACGTGCCATATAAATATTTATACACTACATGTCGATTTAACTCTCGATGCGAAATTAAGTTGTTGAATCAGATGTAACAACTCTCGAAACTCGTGCCAAAGGTAAATCTTTTTGATTTTTTTTCTTCTAACAAACAAAACTTGACCTCAAATTTATGTTTATTTGGAGCGATGATAAAGTTGGTCTAAAAATATTTATCTAAGCGTAAACTATGCAAGTTTTTGCTTCAAATATTATTTACTTTTATTTAAATATTGTATATGCATTAATAAAATTGTTAGTGATTGTAATGAATGATATCATTTTTACATTATTTACTTTTTTGGCTATTTCACAAATGATTTTTAAATATATAGGAATTCAGTGAGTCATATTTAAATGATCATATACGAGCACGATAGCAGTTATATTATTCAGTGACTACCAAAGACTTGCATTTGAATAACATTAAAAACCCCAGTGTTTTTTTTTTAATAACTATTGTGTCTGAGAGTTAGAAATTAATAATTTTTACATAATTATAAATCCGTTCGATCATCACAGATTGGATTTTTCTAGATCTCTTTAATTTTACGGATTAATATCGTCATGAATAATTAAAATAAAATCTAGCTAGGTCATCCTATTGATGTAATAATAGTTTAAAATTAATAAAAAAATCGTACATTCCACAAAATTGTCAGCACTTTATTGCTCTTTGTATATTTTAATAAAAACTGATTTATTTGTTTAGATCCATTAGAAATACATATTTGCAAGTGACTCTATTAAGCTTTTAATGCGTAATTGCGATAGATTTCAGTCTCACGCTCAATAGAATTAAGCTATTGTTTTATATGAATTGAGCTTTGGTCGAAATATGTATTATTATTTCATAGTTGCAGGAATCACAAACATCTCACACCTCTACCAAAATGCTATTCCATCCATATTTAGTGTTTATTTATTTATTTATTTATTTATTAAAATTATAACCATCGTGACCTGACAGGCAAACCTAATGCGTCACGATAGTCAAAAGTACTAATACATCATAATACATACAAATATAAACAAGACAAAACAACAGACACAAATCACCTCAACAGGTGTGCATTGTCCCATACGAATTGAACCAAAACTCCATAAGTGCAAGAGAAAATGTCAATATTACTATGGACAGAATTGAGCAGATAAATGGCCTTGGCCAGAGAAGAGTTGGCAAGTGCTCCAGCTCTACACTTAACAGGCAAGAATAGTGGACGCGACCGAGAACTATATCCACCTTCAGGAGCCCACATTTGAAGCTGCTCGAGCACTGAAGGATTGTCTACGATGCCCTTGAGCAATTTCCAGAAGTGTTTAATTACATAAACACTTCTGCGAGTCGACAAAGAAACGTATCCCAGGGCTCCCAAAATAAAAGCACTGGGAAACAAGAACGGATAATACCCGTATTCCTTCAAGTATAAATATCGAAGAAATTTACGTTGTACTTTTTCCAGCTTCAATTCATTACATTGATTCATTACGCCTGGGATCCAAATGATGGAGCTAGTTTCTAGTATGCTGCGGACTAGAGTATCATAAAGAGTGCGCAATACTAAAGTATTCCTGAAGTAACGCGCATTTCTCAAGATAAAACCGAGCATTTTTAAGGATTTGCTATGAGTCTCTGCAATGTGCTGGCTAAATTTCCAACGTTCTTCGAAAGTCACTCCTAAATCCTTAGTTGAAGAAAACCTTTCCAGAAAATATCCGCCTAGATGGTATGACGACCGTGGCACCTGCTGTTGTTCTAAATTTGAACTAAATCGATAAAATCCGAAAACGGTTTTTCTTCAAATTTAGCAATAAAATGTTATTGGACCATATAGCCACTAAAATAGTGCGATGGATATTCTGAAAGTGAATATACCAAATCGATTAATGCATTTAGTGAGCTTGGGAAGAGTTTTTTAGCACTAAGTTATTTTTAGGATTAGTATAAAAAAGGTGAATTTATATTATTTTATGTTATATTTATTCAATTTAATTTTAGATCTGATTAATTTATTGTATATTAGGATTCTATTATTTGTGTTGAGTATTGACTTAGAGGCCGCAATGGGGGCAAGCCTTTGGTGGGTTAAATAAATTTAAGCTTAGAGCTAATTCGTATATAAGAGTAGCGACTCGAGCAAACTTCTCATAAGGAAATCCAAAAATTCGTTATTTATTAAAAAAAAACATTTACTTCTGAGGTATGAGCGTATTAAGCGTAACAGATAGGAGCTTAATATTTATATAGTCTGTGAATCAAAGCGTATTGCCTTAGGTAGATATTTTATCGGAAGCCAAATGTTCCTTAAAAGTTTAATTTCACAAAGATTTTTTTAGCACCTAGGGGTTATTTTTTAAATATTTTATTAAATTTTAATAATAAACTAATGAGGCAATAAAACTTAGTAAGTCAACCCAGAAAGCCTCGAACATAACATTTCAAACGCGAATTTCCTTACTATTAAAAGTAGTTTTAATGAGGCTATATAAGTATGAAAATTTTAAATATGTCACAAAAAAACTTTTGAAATTCAAAGTCAGATCGGAAAGTCGAAAGAAAACTCTTTTTATTCTGTCTTCTAATGATCGCCACGGTAGATTCGGCGTAACTCCGCTTAGTGCAAGTTTGATTGAATTTTCGTATATCCAAATCAGTAGTGTTGTGTGTGAGTTGCGGGTGGAAGTTTTGTCTGAAATGCTGAGGTGACAGGATTCCAATTAAATAACATCGAGAAATTGGGAGTCAAACATACCTTCTACTCCTCGATCCTTTGACAGATGCAGATAATTTGGACCAAAACAAAAATATTTAACTAAATATATATCTACATTTTATGATTTCAATTAATTGACACGATATTAATCCGTGAGATTAGAAAAAACATGGAAATCACTTATTTGAATCTAATCTCACAAACACGATATAGCTTTGTGGGACTTAAGCCTAATGTTTTCAAAAATTGTTTAACCGATTCGTAAGCACACATTTAACATGAGCGTTGAAAATAATAATCACAGTGAATTGATTAATATTTTTTTTAAACAACATATATTGTTTTTATTTTTGTTACAGTGTGAGAGTGCATCTATTTTTAAAACGAAAAATGCTACGTTAAAAGAGTGACTTATCCGTTGCCTCGAATTGTGTATAAAAAATTCGAATTTCCAATTTACTGAATGACAACAAAGTTGACTTTAACAGCACAAAGACTACAGCTAAAAATATTCCAATGAACAAACGAGATGTCAGTAGCACGATATCAAAGTCTTGGCTTCCAGTTTTGGAGTATATACGAGTGAAAAAATCACTTATAATTGTCACTATATAGCCAATTATTTAATACGATTTTTAAAACCCATTAGAAGAAAACTGTACTTTTTATAAATATATATAGCTTCGTTAATTATTTTTACCTCTTAAAAATGTAATTTAAAAGTCTTTATCCACCCACTTATATATGCAAATTAATATTTCAATGCCTATATAAAAGGTTAATGTATTTTTCATTAATTAATCTTAATTATTATATTATTTATTATATAAAAAATAATTAATTTCCTGTTGTAAACTAAAACTAGTTATAAACCAGCAACTTGTACTTAATTTTAAAGTATGCATTTTCCAATTTTTATTAAGCATTTGTAAAAACAACTTGTTATGACTGCTAATTTTTAAGAAAAAATGTTTATTTCTTTAAGCCATAAATCATGTTATTATGGATGCATTTCAGTGAAGCGATAACTAACACAAACCAGTGATTGGTTTTAAGCACTTTGCTATTTACAAAAGATTTAATCGTACTTCTATTGAATATCTTAAATGCATATTTTTAATACTATGGCTATCAAACTATAACTCTGACAAAACTGTTTACAGAATATCTGCTGCGAATTTATATATGAAAAAAAATAATAAAATAATGTAGATATATGATCAGATAATTATTACAAAATAATATTGAATAAGTGAAAGACAAGTCATTTTTATAACTTCATATATCTACGATATATGGTATTAAACACGAGCAATACTAAGTTCATTTAACTCAATTGAAAACATAACAGATAAAGAAAAAAACTACAATATAAACCAGAGCTCTTTAATTTTTCAAATTCATGTATCAAAGATTACAACTGTTACGGAATCACTATATTATACTGCTAGTTGTCTTACGATATATGGTATTAAACACGAGCAATACTAAGTTCATTTAACTCAATTGAAAACATAACAGATAAAGAAAAAAACTACAATATAAACCAGAGCTCTTTAATTTTTCAAATTCATGTATCGAAGATTACAACTGTTACGGAATCACTATATTATACTGCTAGTTGTCTTGTCTGCCACTAAATTGTCATTAGGGATTTTTGGGATTTTCTGGTTTCATGTCATGCTTTAAGCCCTATTTCTACTCAACTATTGTATGGCCCACTTTTTGTCATAAAATATCTACTGTACTTTCCTTAATATCATACGTTACAATATGATTGAAAAATTGATATTTTTCCTGCTTAAAAAAAGAACCGCAAAACAAACTTTGTAATTGCTATTGTATATAGTGTGTACATATACAATTTTATATAAAATTAACATAAATACTATGAAATGACATTTTCCAGCAATCATACCATGTATTCTAAAATCCTAATCAAGTGTAAAATATATAATCTAGCTTAGCATGTTAATATTATATTTGATTCACCTCTAAACCTTGTTATTCTAGTAAACTGAAACAAGTTTTGACATGCTGTGTAAAGCTATAATTTTTTAAATTGGAACATATGGGTATACTGTAATTTTGCTTATTAATTCTAGCTTCCCTTAAATGTCGTGAAAAAATATATACAAAAAAATCGGCATACTTACCACTTTTCCCGACCGAAGGCGCGCCGATGACAGCCACCTTCACCTCCGAAAGTGATGACTTCTTCCTTCTGATGCCGCGCGATGTCATCTCGATTCGTCAGAGCTCATCTGTCTAGCACGACCAGCTCACCGCACTACTGCTGGACGTTTAATAATAACACGATCGTTGTGTTTACATGCCACTAAGGCGTCCTTGCCTGCCGAGCACTTATGGCGTCCCGACGCCAAAAGACCGCCGAAGCTATTACATACATCCAAACTGAATTAGAACACATGTATACACATGTACCACGATTGGCAAGTACATAAATATACGTATTTGTGAAGGCAGTAAAAAATCTGATCGATTATAGGGAATGTGCGGTGCCAGAACGGTGAGTTGCCAGACCACGTGTCGATTAATTACTGCTACGCCATTTCAAGATACATATTAAGAAATCAAATCAAAGCAACGAGATACAGATAAATAACATAACTTTTATTTATGATTGATATCGTATTCTAGCACATTATAGTGTAATCATAAAACAACCTCATTTTATATTTTAATATTTATAATAATTATAGTTAGTTTAAGAACTACAACAATTTTAAATTATAAAATATAAAATCTCATGGATAGAGTCAAAAATATAATTGTTCGAATTCATGAGAAAAGAGAAATGTGAAATCCTACGTCTATCCTCTAAAACAGTACAAGAAATATGAAATGCGGTAAGAAGACGCATCTCCTGATTGATAAACTTGATTGTTTCGGATGCAGCTCGAGGTCTCTGCATTAAAAATAAAAAACGCTGTCATGATGGCCAACCTCAATATAATAAAAAATAATATAATAAAGTAAGCTTAAATTATTTTTTTATGTCAAGACTACACTTGAGAGTGAGATTTAATTTGTCGCAAATATAATACTTGTTAGAAGCGCAATAAAACAATTTTCAGTTAAGCAAGTATATGTGCAAATCAAATATTCTGCCGTGATTAATCAAGGTAAAAGAATAGTACCATTTAAAAACATTGTTCTGTTCTTTTCGGTGCAAAAATCCTAATCCATCCTTGCAAAAATCGATTGTTACAGACACATTGATCTTCCAAAGATATAAGCGGATTGAATCGCGTATATTGAAACACTGCGTTAAAAAATGTTCGTTATATTGTATATAAAAAAAGAATAAATAACAATTTTCATTTGATTCATAATTTAAGATTTTCATTTGTTTCGACGAAAATAAAAAACATTACATTCAATTCAGCACCTGAAGATGATCGCCATATTGCGATTGAAAGCGTTCGTGCAAAAAAATAATACCTGCAGGGAAATCGTATTAATAATTACAAAAATCAAATATATACCTGCGAGATAAAAATATACTTTTAATACGAGGAATATAATTTCAAAATTATGAATCAAATGAAAATTATTATTTCTTATATTATATATAATATAATAAAATATACAATTTTTAACGCAGTGTTTCAATATCCGAGATTCAATCCTCATATATCTTTGGAAGAATAACGTGGTAGGTTAATTGATTTTTGCATCGATAAACCAGGCTATTCCATTTGATTCAGTACCTTAAGATTATCGCTATATTGCGATTGAAAGTCTTCGTTAAAAAAAAATTAAAGCCACATGAAATTCATAATAATAATGGGTGTTTTTTTTTAGAGATATAGAACTATAAAATAAAATTAAAATATTGGTAATGGCCATGGTATTAGCTTTATTGAAAAGATAAATTTATGCAATTAGTGTTTAAATATGATTTTGGAACTTTTTTGATCAGCTGGGGACGTATTTCGGCAATAAAATCGTCCATTGTCTCTGGTGTATCGGCGTAATCTAACGATTTCACATAACTTTGCAGAAAATAATCTAAAGGTGTTAAATCACACGATCTTGGAAGCAAATTCACTGATCCATTACGCGAAATTATGCGCTCATCAAATGTTTCCTTTAATAAAATGATTATGCTTAAGTGTACTTAACATTTAAATGCATAAAGTGTGTTATACTACTATGTAATTAATATTCTTAAGTTATGCGTTAATGATCTGTGAAATGTTTATTATATTTTCAGTGATCCGCAGGTGTGAAAAGGTTGAGAAACACTGATCTAGAGCATCACACTAAGAAAAGCTATCGGCCGAGACAGATTTCATTTGGTTATCTTAGAAAACTGGGTGAGGGAAAAACAAGGCTAGATATATAACTTCTGCAATATATGCTTAATTACGAATAATTATAGTCGCGTCGACGTGTATACTTATTAAATCAGCTCGTTGCAATTTTACACAATTTGGTGATTGCTTAAAGCCATGTTTTATGCCATCAAATGACTATTACCTGCGTTTAAATTATTAGTATTGTCAATGCCATTTGCAAAAATGTGAGTATTGTAATATTCAAATTTCTGCAATGAAAAAAGTTAAAAGACAAAAATAATAAATGACTCATTCATTCATGCAATCATACAATTTGGCTTAATGGATACAATCGTGCAGTTTTATAATACCTTATAGTATATTTTTTTCTTTAAAAATGCGAAAAAGTTGCAGAAAAAACTTCTAAAATTAATTTTGAGTTTTTGGCCGTGATCAAAATTAGATCAGCGACCTCAAGACTGAATCGACCGAGACGATCACAAATAACGTTGGTCCGACACGTTTGATATTATTATATTCGCTCTTTAAAGTTATTTGATAATTTTTTTCGTTACGAAAGTGTGCATCCAGAAAATTTCGCTGCATTTAATAAATCCCATCGTACATGTTTATGCATACGTACATATATAATAAGCTAAGTATGTTAATATATGAATGACATATAAGCAAAACTCGCATAAATTGAATTAAATATGTCAATTTATTAGAGAAAAGTCTCACAATTAACATTATTTACAAAATAATATGAGTTGTCAATAAATTATTATGTAATTACTATAAAATAACATATAATAATAATAGAGCTTAATTGCGGTTGGGTCACCACAAAATCTTTTTTTGTCAAAGGAACAGTTTCTTTAGCATAATTAAGAAATAAATCGAAATCCTAATCATAACAGCATATAGATCATTTTGATATGACATTTGAAAGTAAAATAGACATTGCGTGTATCATATATTATATAAACGGATCACGGCCATGCTGAATCACTTCCATCAGAAGCTTTTAGGAAACAGATCTAGGAAAATAAAAGAAAAGTATAAACAGCTGGGTTCAAATCTCACAAAGTTAAATCGTATATGATTATTAAAATTATACTTCTGATCGAATAAGTTTTCCTAGCATTTTTTAATCTTGCGGACCAGTGTTAAATAATTAAAATTGAGGACTTCCACTTCCTCGATCCTTTCAAAGACGGAACCGGAATTTAATTAATTCCATCAATACTTTCACTTAGTTCGTACACAACACTACCACCTTACTTTCGACTTCAATTAAAATTAAAAGCAGTAGATTCACTTGAACCGCCTGACCAAATTCAGTTAAGCAATCACCTGCTGGATTCCAAGAGTTTAACTTAATATTCCATATGACTTGACTAGGCCAAGAATATAAACTAATTTGCACTTAAAAATTATCGGTATGCTTTTGCAATATTTGTTTATTATTAATAATTTAGCAATTCGTACCAAATAATTTTTTAACGCGCATATTAAATTTTAATTTAATTTATAAAATAATATGTCGTTTATCTTGAATTATAGTTAATTATATTGACACACTATAAATAAAAAATACTTTACTGCTTCTAGTTTTACTTAAAATTCTCTTCAAAGTCTAGCAGGAGAGTTGGCACGAGCTTCGACTATTGCACTGTTTCATCGGTAAATTAAAATCTCGTATTACGAATTTTATTCTGCATAATTAGCGATCTCTTTGATAAGTTGTTTTTAAATAAAAAATAAACTAATCGAATATCTTATATCATACTACTGGCTGTGTCCCTTAATTATTATATGGAAGGTGAAAATCTAACGTCTTAATATCCTCTTTATTATATAACATACAAATCTAATATAGGTACGAAATTTTTGGCGGATTGTAATGGAAAATAATGCGAGATGCTTAAACGCATTTGAAATGCTGCCAAACACCATTATATGGGAAATGTCACATATTTATAATGTACCACTTTATAGCACTGTTGATTATCTTCGTTTCGCATCTTGGCAGCTCAATTATTACCCTTCATAGTTTTTTTTTACCATTAGCAATCGTTACACTAGCAAATTGTACGTCAAGAACAGTGTTTCTTAACCTTTTTGGGCCATGTTATAAAATCCTAAAATCTTAATCTCCTCCTTGTAACAAAAAACATGGCGTCCATGAGAGAGAAAAATAAAATAAAAAAAGGACAGTTAAAGTACTGAGGAAAAAATCATCAGGAGATTGTTTAATAATAATAGTAATAATATGGAGTGATAAATAGTTTTAAAATATACGAAAAGAGATTCATTAAGCTATTTGATATTTACTGAATCTCTTTAGGCAATCCCTGTGAAAAGCATTTTTTTTTTGCATGAAGAAAGTCTGTTGTGTTCAGAATTAATATCCTTACAAAATTGTATGAAGGTAAGTTTTCATTTGGAGTTTGTTTTGATAAAGTTAATACATTTATAATTACATATCTCTTTGGTCAAGTAAAAACTTTCTTGAAACTATTTTTTTCTGTAAATAACACAATGTCTGAGTTGTCATCCTTCATTATTTTAAACAACAGCATTTCTTGCCAATCATAGCAGCAGCACCATCTGCAGCATTTGGTGTTATGTATATATAAATTGCAGCAGTTGTGGTTTCCAATGTTTCACAGAACAACATCTCTTCATTAAATTCACCATTGTCAATATATCTTACATAAGCCATCAATACAGTCTCACTGTCTGTTTAAATTTATTTATTCATCAATATTGAGAATTTTCTTGCTCTCAACTTATCAATTAGTTATGTTTCTACATACTTGGCCATCTCATATATTCTTTTACTAACAGTTCTATTGCTTAGTGGCAATTCTTTAACATCTTTGGCATTTATTTCCTGATTTTATAACTAACGTCAAAAGTACGACTTTTGTTAGCACTTCGTCCAGAGAATAATGAATTTTTCGGGATTTAAGTAACCCAGGGGGTGTGACTTGAGTAACCTAAGGGCCCATACGCACTGTCGGCTAGCCGCCAGCGACTAGGGATCGCCGGCTCAAAAACGCAGGTAGCTAGGCTAGGCGGCTAAGCCGAGCGACTCGAGGTCGGGTAGTACATTCGCGAAGAAATTGCAATATTAATTTTAAAGAGAAAAAAATATTATTTTATTTTCAATATAATATTGAATTTCCCTGTATGAAACGCTTTTTGTTTCCCAAATGCAATTATAAATGTATCTGTATTATGTTAATAAAATTAATTTAAATTGAGAAGCAAGAAATAATATAAAATAATTATGCATATTATTTCACAATATTTTTTTTTCGTTATCAATATTCATATAAAATTATTGTAAACGATTCGGGATTCAATTTCTACGATGAGCGTTTCTGTGTCGAAGCCATTTTTTGTGAATGATGTATAAGTCGCCTCGAAAGTCGCTCCTCGTGCGAATGCACTCATCTAAACCCATGCTTTTATAGGTTGCCGCGACAGGCAAGTCGCCTGTGCATCACCTCTGCGCAGGATCGCGCCTGACGCTCCGGCGACTCGGCGCCTGCGTGCGTATGCACCCATTTAAAACCATATAAAGTACAGTCGCCGGCGGCTAGCCGACAGTGCGTATGGGCCCTAAGTGTGCAGGTGGAAACTAGTGAGAATTTTATTAGATTATATTACATTTTTGCGACTGATGTTTTCTCCGAGCAGTGGTGGAGAAGCTGGTGAATGGATGATGTTGCTGGAAGATTTTGTAGGTGGCGTGAATTTGCTCCCTTTCTGCTACACTATTCGTATGGTGGAGTCGATTGCTCTCAGGTGCGAGGTTCCATGACAGTATGTTATCCGCAGGTCTGCTGTTCTCTTCGAGTGTCTGCCGGAAACTGCGACACTCAAAGTGCCTTCTCCTCATCGGAGTCCAGGCTACAAAGCTTGTTGAACAATTACAATAATGCAGCAATAATCCAGCCAATTGCTGTATTCGATTCTTCGAACACGAAACAAGTATAAGTCTTTAGAAAGTGATATTTGCTTGATAGATATCTCCAAGGTCGAATAATTGTGTATGTGTAACGGGAATATTTGTCTTTTGGTGATATATTGTTTTCTGTGACCGTTTCATAACATACACCGGAGAATCTTTGCGTGTTATTTATAATGTAGCCCTTTAGTTCATTTCATCTTTGCGTGAATTGCACTATTGTTAAAAATTCACTTTTGGTTACAGTAATTACGCGAGTTTCAAGAAAGGTCCTGTGTGGTCCGCTACAAATAAAGATATTTTTTCAAATTTATTCTTAAATTGCTTTAAATCATAATTCACACAAATTCTATGCTTCGTCTTAAAATGTGCTTCAAGATTTTTCATAGATTCGTTAGTCAAAAAATTAGATATTAAATTACAGAATAAGTTTAATTACAATTAAAATAATTTATATACTTTACATAATACATTATTTAATTCGCAAATGTCGCAACTTTTTACGTTGAGAAACACTGGACTAGAAATTTCGAATGTTGGTGTTCAAAAAATAAGTAGAAATTTAAAAATAACGCAAAGACCATAAATAAGTGAAACTTAAAAAAATTGTATTAAATATCTATCCGCTGCTTAAATAAGTGGTTTTGAAGGTATACACCTCGACGCGACTCTAAGAATTCATATTACAGCATTAGCATAGATTATAAGATTGTAATCTGTAAAGTATGTTATTAAAACAAATGTCGATATGATATAACTCAAATGATAAAAACGCTTTAAAGAACCAAAATCCAAAAATAAATCGCAAAGATTCTCTTTACTGTTTATTTTGGTTACAACTGTATAGTATATTAAGTTGTTCAGTTAATAATAAGTAGCACCGTCAATTAAAACCTATTACTTCATTAATGAGCCATAACAGATGACAAAATATGTTCAACCATTCCAATGCAAGCGCCTTGAAGACCCATGACCAAGTTTGTTCGAATGTCAAAGTTCTCCTTGCAGTTTTCTTTGACTAAAACGTAATAGTTATCTCTTGGTCGTATGGTCAATAAGGATTTTTAACTTGCTGGTATTAAGCTGCCTAAATGAGGGAATCCCAATCCCGGTCATATTCCAAAAATAGTGTGACAATTTTCGTTCGCTCTGTTCCATATTATTTCACAAATAAAAAAGCTATTTATTTTTTAATCGAAGAGGTAGTTTTTGCTCACCTTTACATATACTATATATCAACTTAAACATGCACTGATATACATACGTATAAATACATACACACATAAATAATTGAGATCCTCCTGAAGGTCGAGGGAATCAGAAATCGAATGCACTCTCTTGAAAATTTTCAAGTCATTCGCATACAATAAAAAATTGAGTAATTTATTGCTGTCTCTATGTCAATAATTAACAATAGAAACAGCAATGGACCGAAGTTAGATCTTTGCAGTACTTCAGTAGAGGTATTATATCGTTCTGAAAATTAGTTTTCACACTTGAATAACTGATATCTATCGGTTAATTAATTTGATTCGAACTTAATGAAACCTTCAGAAAACTTAACATTAGATATTTCTTAACAAGTAACCGTGATTGACTTTATCAATTGCCTTTTTAAAATCTGAGTATATAACGTCCACTTGTACACCACAGTACAATGATTATGAAACAAAGTTAGAAAAAAACATTAGATTAGTGATAGTGGATCGAGTTTAGCGGAAACTATGTTGCTGTTCAAGAAGCATGCAAAATATATTTATGAAATATAATTTTAAATAATTTTGCAGGTGTTAAAAGCAACGCTACTGACATGTAATTATTAATGCGCGACTTGTCACTCTTTTTATAAATCGGGGTGACCACAGAGCATTGCCACAATCCGGAAAACAAGAGTGTCTCAAAATTAAATTAAATATAACCCGAAGAAGGTTTAAAAGACCAGATAATTATATTTTCATAATGTAGTCTAGGATAAAATCTGGTCCTGAAACAGAAATGGACTTCAGTTAACTAAACCCGCAGTTCAGATTGACCAAACTGAAGTTTTTGATTGACAACAATGATGACCATGAACGCTGTGTTTCGTTCGAAGTAAAATACGAATGTGTTATCTATAGAGAACTTAACAACAGTGCTGTAATTAGCCCAATGCTCTTTATTTTGAGAGTAGTTTTCAAACTAAGACTATTAAATGAATACTTCTTACTGAGACAAGATTTTCTTCTGGCTAGCAAAATCTTGAAAAAATTTCAAGTCACTCGGAGCAGATAGAATCAATGACAGACAGATGGCAACGACGCTCTTTTTGATAATGAACTTACCGGAGTCTGACCTCTGATTTATGAGACCCGAGATAAACACTAGATTTGGCAACCAACCGCTTCGAAACACGACCAACCACTAAAAACTTTTCTCGTCCTAACGAATCTAAAGACTAAGAAGTGGGCTGGAAAACCGGTCGCCGAGTGCGATACCGCGTGAAAATATTTTTCAAAAGACCGGTACGCCTCGCCGATGAGTGGACTCGACACTGAGACACTGTTCCGCATGTGCACCGACCGAAACCAGAAGCTAAAAATACAAAAGCCGACGCCTAGCGTCGACGACTCTGAGCTTCAACTTTGGCCCACTCGGCCAAGGTCGGCTGTGATGGAAAAAGTCAGTCTAGACTCCTAGAGTGACCAGTGTTTTTCAACTGGTGTACCGGCAAAAATATCCTTAAGCTTAGCATTATGCGATTCAAAATTCAGCTCACTACACGAGAAAGAGCATTATTAGATAGTTACAAATGCAAAATCACAATTAAAAAATTAAAATAAATTATTTCTACATACTTTATCTTACCGCGTCTTGTCGAAATATACATTGAAGTTAACTTAAATGTATAACTATCAAAATTTAGGGATCAATTAACAATAACACAAAAATATTTAATTCCAAAATTCTAAGCTAGGCAAAATATTTATTATCTACGGGAACAGGAAAAAAAGCAAGCGACTATGAGATACGATTTCACGACGGTGTCGTTACTGTTCAAAAATACAAGAATTAGCAGTGATGTGTGAGCCAGTGCATTATTATTGTATAAATTCCAATAGTTATTTTATTGCGATTGTCTCACGCAGATAGTGTAAAACTGAAAAGTAATATTTATTATTGACCATACGACCAGGTGGTAAGAATTCATAGTACTATAATTTTTAAATCAAATGAAACAATAAAGAGAACGTTAAAATTCGACCGAATTTGGCGTGTTTTTTGCTGTTGGGTTTTCAAAATTGAATCGATTGCCCTTTGTTTATGGTATATTAACCATACACTTATGTTTCGTCAACTGTTATGATACGTTAGAAAGGTTATAGGTCATAAGCGACTATTTACAAAAATTATGTTCTAATTAATTTCAACGATTTTGCTCGAAACATTTCTTTACTTTTTTTCTGTTAAAAAAAGTCTTGTGGTTCGTAGTAGATCGCTTAATGTTCCCTGCTGTTGAATCAACAGGCCACGATCCAATTTTTTCGCCTCCCTGAGCAAAAAATATTTTTGCTGCCCTTTATATATTATATATTATTTTAAAGCATAATTTTTTGACACCGAACTTTTGTAGGTATTTTAAAAAAATAAAACATTATTTTATAAAATATAAAAATATTTAAAAAAAAATGAAAAAGCAAAAAAGGCCATATTTTTAAAAATCAATGAAATAATATTATCACAAAATTAAGGAAGAAAGTTAAGAACTAATTTAATATGTATTGAAAAATATGGTTTTACAAAATTACAATAAACAATATCTTTAAAAATCAATAAAAAATATATAAACACAAAATGAATAAAAAAAAATGTTTAAACCAATAGCAAAAGAATACATATTCTATATACTAATCAATCTACTTAATCTATAATGAGTCATTATGAATCTTAAATAGTTTTTGATGATTTTTTACCACTGATGAAATTAAATACTTCATTTGGGGATATATTTTTTCTATTAATGTACCCTGAACTCACAATTTTATGCATTGTCTATTATTGTACGTTTACATCGAAGTGTTAAAACTTTATTCACCGACAATTTCAGAGACTAATTCTGTCGCATTGACATTTATTTGTTTAAGAATGTCATCTGAACATGATTTTTCAAAATACTCTTCAGTATTCTTTACCAATTGAATCATTTAGTTTAGCTCTATTTAAAGTATATTTTTCGCAATAATTTTCTGATAATATTTATCCCAAAATTTATACTGTTTAATTTAATTCAATAGACCGGAAGCTTTGTCTTGTGCAGATGTGTCCATATGTGAAAAAAATGCATTGTATATTTAGCCTTTATGATACCATAATGGTTTTATCGCGTATATTCAACTTTCTCACCTTGTATCACAAGAGGTTTCAATTTTAAGCCTATTACATACTTTGAGAGGATCGCCGATCTTAAAGTTGAAGATGAAAAGAAGACGTATATTGTTTGCACTATATTAAAAAATTGCAACTTTTAGTGAGAACTATATCATTTACTATTTTAATAAATGACTACTACACAAGACGTAGAATGCTCGCAGATTTGTCTTGGACCATACTGTGAACACCTTTCATATTGTTCCGTTATCGTACATTTCTTCACTTATGTCTTATAAACAAAAAGGCCATGCCTAACAACTTATGTCTTATAACCAAAAAGGTGTCTCACTTATCTATGGGTACAAATCCTAGAAAATACTCCTGTTTATTACAATATCTGATCTTGAATTTTCACTGGCATGATTTTTAGCAACATATCTAATTATTATTTATGCTTTGTTTTTTTCTATTTTTTGTTTTAAATTTTGCGCAATTTTAAAATATACATAAGTTATAATAAAACCGCAGTGCAATATTATTTTATATATAATAGACTTATAATTATATTTAAGAATATGTTTCTCAATGTTAGTCCTTAAGTTTAAATTAATTATATTAAGAAATAAAAAAGGTCACCTTAATAAATTCGCCCTTGATACTGTTGACGCCTTATACACATTGATTCAATTCAAGTTTTCTATATTGGCAGTACTTTAAATCAGACATCTGTCAATAATCATGCGTGTTCAAAGTGTCAAATGTTAGTTTGCAACAATACATGGATACGAAATGGATCGATTAAACACCGCTCAATGAGTTAAAATTGTTTAATTTTTAAAGTTTCAAACCCTAATAGGTATGACTTTGCAGCCAGAAAGACGCTATTAGAAACTGGTATGATTTATTGTATGGTATTATATACATATATTGTGACAAATTATGTTGCTCTTGGATCGGAATTCTTGCATCTTTTTTTCTGTAAATATAAAACAAAAATTATGTAGCTTTGCACTAAAATGTGGAATAGTAATTTTAGATCATTACATAAAATAAGCATTGATAGAATTTAATATTTTTCAAGTAGCTTGTTTAGCTTTTATATTTAAATTTTAAAAAAAAATATGATATTTAAATTAATTTTTAAGTAAGTTATAAAATGCTTAACATTAAAAATACAATTTTAATATTTAATTATTTTTATATAATTTATTATACGTATAAAATAGGATTTATCGTAAAAGAAGCTAAATATTGGTTAGCGTCGAAGCTGGCCGTAAAGGAAATAACTAGCGTTTGATGACAGTTGAGTATAACGTCAAATGTCATTGGCGTGTTATTTGTGCGCTGAACAATATGTTAAACACGTTTTATACACATTTAAAGCGCTTTATAGTGTTTTTATAAGACGTAAATCTCTAGTGACAAGTATGTAAAGTGTAACTGAAGTACAATTATGTCAATTTTTGATAAGAACAATATGCTCGAACGAAATTTCAACCAATATGCTATAACATTGCACAAAATGTGTAGCGATACCATATGTATTCAATCTAGATTAGGCTTACAATACGTTCCAGTTTGATCGGGATTGTGCCGGTTTCACAAATCAGTCCAAGTTTTTAAACCATCGGTCCCGGTTTCATACCATCGGTTCTGGTTTAGCTCCACCAGTATCCGGCATTCTAACCTAAAATGCATTTTTTTTAGCCGTCCCGGTTTAGAGTTTCATAATTATGGTAAGCCTAATCTAGATGATAATTTAACGTATTTTATCGATTAAATCTATGTATATACATTTCAATTGTGCAATTTTACTCCATGTATGATGATCATGACATATACTAACAGACTTCACAATCTACTTTGTCATTAATGTTAGCGATAAAGAAATCTAAATTGTACAGTGCTAAGAAGATTATTATTGCATATCATTAAGCGAGCGTTTGTTTTTTTTATTATATCAATTTAGTTACGAATACTTTGCTTGCTCTTTTCCAGGTAGTGTTTAATCAAAGATGGCACCGAAATCCAAATCGAGACCAAGAAAATCGAAGCGTCTACAGACGGTTGAGAAAAAAAAGGGTCTAGACGAAGAAACTGTAAAGAGACGCACTCAGAAAGCTGTAGAAAACCTGGAGAAAGACAATTACCTGGAAGACCCTCAACCTGATCTCGTCATACCATGCAACTATGGCACCAATGAAGATTCGATTGGTAACAGAAGAGGTAGAAGAAGGCGCGGCAACAACATTAAACGGATGAAGCTCGCCGAGTACTTCAAGACACGATTCGCTAAAACGTTTGCGCAACTGGTCGAAGAAGACCGAGAGAAGCACCCAGACGGGCCAAATTACACTACAGCCCGTGCTCCGCCATCCAAGTTAGTATTACAACTCAAGAAAAATTCATCACGTGGACAATTCAATATGAGGAAAAGTCTTCATTTATCCCTTTAATGCGCAAATGCCAAAAATGGTCGCTTTTGAGGCTATCTATATATCATACAATATTGTATTAAACTTAGACCTTATGCTCATTTTACTTTAGTAATTAATAAATAAAAAAATTGCCCATTAACCTTTTCAGCGTAGATGGCTTCTATAGAAGTCATCAAGAAAATCGCCAGTACTCATTGGGCACCTAAAGGTACAACAAAGGTTTGAACCTAATAATATAGATAATTAGTATAACTTAAGGCTATAAATCACTTGAATTTATTAAACAATAATATTTTTTTACATATGACATGAATAGATGCCCCCCCATATATTAACAAATTTCGAAATGGCGCACAAACATATCTGCCGCGGTGAAAGGGCTTAAGGATTAAGTTTACTCTACTTCTACAACAGTCAAAATTTTAAATTCTTATAAATACTATCAATATATGTAACAATAAATTTACAGCACTTTAATTTTTGAATATTGATTAATATTATTATGATTATTATAATTTACAAGAATTTTTCATTTCCTGTAGGTTAAAAATTTTTTAGATCGAAAGCGTTTGCATTATTTAATTACTTTTTAATTTCAAAAATGCATTAAATTTGACTATAACTATTTTACTAAGATAGTTTTAATGCTTTATCACTAGCAAATTCAATTAGTATCTAAAATATGGGGTATCTTGTAATTTATGATAAATATCACCAGTACTTTTGTCATCAGTTCATAGTTCTTGCCGATCATAGCAGGTTTGATTGCTCTTTCTCTGTATGTTTCGATAATGAGATTCGCTTGATATAACCCCAGCCATTACTCAAATATTTTTCAAATGCAGGAATCTGCTGTTGAGCATCAAAAAAAGGCGTCTAACGTCAAATTCATTTAAATTAGGTACTTAGGATTTCAAATGTGTTCTTTGTTTGAAAAACACAATCAGTTGCCAGAATTTGACAATAACATTTCATTGGTCCGCTTTTACCAAATAAGCCCGCCATACACTTGTTTCATTGTTGTACTGACACTCAATTCAATACAGTGTATTTGCATTGCAATGGAAGGTTACAGTTCAAGTCGCTCTCTTACCATGAAAAGAATTGACAAATTTAAGATGAATGTTGTTAGATTACATTCATTAGAAAATATGAAAAATATTACACCTGACCTTTGGCTTGTTTATATTCAACATACATATAATATATAATATATTTCTATTCAATATTTAAAAACTGTTTAATACAAATATAATATAGAACAATTGCCAGATTTATTATATGATGTTTTAAATGATTCAGGTAGATTCTAAAACCAAATAACATATAAATTATACTTGAAGGTTTCTAACCCTGAGGGGTGCAACTTCGCAGCCAGAAAGACTCCGGAAACTGGTAACGATTTTTATTGTACAAGGATTGCTATTTAAGTATCCGGAATAACAAAATAAATATTTAGCATTGAAAATGGTTTTATTGTTTTTCAAAATATTCTCCGCGATGATCGATACATTTTTGCTTACGTGAACCGCTTCGTCTGGCGTTGAAAATCGTTAACCACATAGTTCATTCCTTACGGGAATAAAAATAAATCATTGGGTGCCATATTAGGACTTTACAGTGGAACAACCATTCAGAATTGACTGTTCTACGATTCTTTAGTGGCACTGTAGCCACATGTCCAATAATCCCAAAAAACAGGCGACCATTTGCGTAAAAGTACTTCTTACGCGAACAGCTTTTGTTGGGTTTGGCTTATCTTGGAAAACCCATACAGTCGACTGTTGTTTACTTTCGGGTTCATCTAAGATTCATTCATACGCATATAACAGTATCAGTTCACACACAGCATCGATGTTTTTTGCCACAACAACCGATTTTGGACAACCTTTAAATTCCTTTTGACTGAGATTAAATTTTCAAGTCACTGTAAACAACACAAATAGCGTCTGTATGACAAAACGTTCTGAGTACATATACTGTCAAAAATGTCAAACTTTATGATGGATATGTCAAATGGCGATTAGCAACACCAGTGCTGCCAGTTCTGGATATATAAATAGCAACCCTCGTATAATATATATTATAACAAACTATTGTTGGTAAGTATTGTTTTTCTCTGAGCGCTGGTGGAGAAGCTGGTGAAGGGATGGTGTTCAGTGGATGGTCTTCTGAGGTCTCGGCACGTTCCTCTTGCTATCTTCTGCTATCCCTCAATATCATTTCCTCTCTGGCTATTGTCTCTTGGAGACCGGCCTTAATTATCATAGGTTTGGAAAGCTCTCTGACTAATCATAATAATGCAGCGACTATTCAACTAATTGTTGCACTCGTTTATTCGACCTATGAAATGTGTCAACACCTTTAAAGAGCTTGATGGACATTTTTCAAATGTTGAATTGTGCAACGAGCTAAATGTTAACAGTGCTTTTTTGTCATCGTTAATGGTTTATTGTTTCTGCAACTGTTAAGCAACAAATAAATATCTTTTCTCTGCATCGGATGGTAATTACGACGTGTTTACTTGTTTCTTTTTTCTTCCCCCTGTACATAACTAGGGCTATTGTGGTGGTCTGTTCACATTCATCCTTATAACTACCATGTTTTTGGTAATTTAGTGTGCGAGTTTAAAAAAGAACCCCTACAACCATTTATCGTCTCCTAACTTCCAATTCACAAGTGAAGTTCTTTGATGCTAGTTCTAGGATGGGCATTTAAGGCGATTCTTAAGCATTTTTTTTTTTAAATACCTATTTCGCAAAAGGAGCTATGGGATATGCAGGACCACACAGGAGCTCCATATGTCATCAACGGCGGTATTATAGATTTATATAACAAAAGTTTATTTTTGCTACTGAGACCGCTTTTTCTTCGGAAAATTAGAGCAATAGCTGAGATGGCTGCGATTCCTTTTTGTCTAATGACTTAAACTTGTTTTTTCTTTTTTAGACGGCAATTCAGGTACAACCTGGGATATTTGACAAATATTGCTCACCCGTTTATTTTTATTTATTACAATAGAGCCGCCCTTGTTTTACAAGGGAACATGATAGCTTCGGTTTTGCCGTCATTTATTTTTATCTTCCACTTGCTGTAGAAATTGCGCAGTTGCTGCAATCCGCTTTCGAGTATTTTGCCGATTATCTTCCTGCTTGATGAGCAGGTATAGATTGTCAAATCATCTGCATGTAGCGCAAGTTGTCAGTTCTCTAGGGTTGAAACGTCGTGGATATATAGGGAAAAAAGATGATGGCCAAAAATGCTACCCTGCAGCAGTGCCATTGGTACTTTTCTCGGGACTGAGTTTTCTCCTTTGATTGAGACAGTAAATTCTCTATCACAAAGATAATCATTAATTATGCAGATAAGTGAAAGAGAACTTTAGCTTTTAGTAACTTATACATCAATCCATTGTGCCAAACATTATGAAAGGCCTTTTCTATATCTAAAAGAGTCATACCCGTATCTTTCTGATATTAAATTTTTTGCATATAAACTCGGCAACTCTAATGAGCTGGTATGCCATCGAATTGTCCAATCTAAAATCAAATTGCAAATTTGGAATAATTTCATTTACTGCAGGTAATAGCATTTTTAAGATTAGTCCTTCGAATATTTTACTGAACGCTTACAGAAGACTGATCTGTCGGTAGCTTGAAGCTAGCGTAAGATCCTTACCCACCTTTGGGATTAGAAATACCTTGGCGGATTTCCAAGAAATAGGAAAGTATCCAATGGCAAGCATTAAAAATGCCATTATATATAAAATTTCACAATAGCCTTATAAGTAAAATTGTCACTCAGTTTCTATTTTATTGATTTTTTAGCAAATTCATAATTTTACAATACTTTCACATTAATAATAATGTATATTATATATATAATAAATTTATTTTTCTTCAAAAATTTTAAAATAACTGTCTTTTTTCAGACGCCCGCCGAGACATTTGTGTGTAGTGTGCGGATTCTTCTCTAAGTACACTTGCACCACTTGCAGCGCACGCTACTGCTCCATCTCTTGCTACGAAATCCACGTAGATACTCGCTGCCTCAAATGGGTGGTTTAATCATTTTTACTTTTTTTATCTAATACAATTTAAGTGCTAATTTATATTGTTCCTAAAATGTGATAAATATAGATTATTATTTGTTTTATTTTGAAGAAAGGCTCAGCATTCCCCTAAAAAAACTGTACCTTATTTTTTCTAAGATTATGTTTATTTTATTTTTACAATGAGTACAAATTTGTATTTTTCGTCGTTTTAATCTTAAACCCATAAATATTATTTCAAATATATCATTTGTAAAAAACCTTGCTGTAGAAGCTATGTTAGTATGAATAATAATTTGCCATTTTGATAATTTAGAATTTTTTTTAATTTATTTTATTTGTACAAAAAAAAATATAATGAAGTTAATTTCATATATATTTGTTATTTTTATATATTGTTTAATTATTTGAGCATATTTGCCATACATTCATTAAAACAAATTTAAAGGATATGGAACGAATATTGATGCAAAAATAAATGTTCTTTTAAATGATTTTCTTTAATTCAACTCTTATGCTCGATTTTAACTGATTCTTATTTTAAAGTTTATATTTTTGCAGCTTATACTCACAATATCCCAAAAATAAATAGGAGTGAAATCTAACGGATATAAGAATCAAATATGTCACTAGACTTTTAATCAAATTTTATGAGAAATGTAGAAAATTGCTAGCTCTTCTTGATACAATTGAACATTACACGGAAGCAAATTAAAAGTACGTCAAAATTTATTCTTGAATAACAATTGCTATAAATTGCTGTAGCCCTGCTCTTAACCAAATACAATAAACCTTTCCACAATTCGGGATCAAGAAAAAAATTAAATCTAAATATTCCCTTAACCGTTTAGATCATATTTCATAGTAATGTTCGTTTCTTGCTCTTTGAAATAAAAAATGTAATATTTTTGGGCTCTGTATTTTATGATTCTATCCATAAAAGTTCTCCCTTATTTGCCATTTACATCTGATCCTCGGTAATTGAACAACTATTTTTACAAAAAAATTACATGATCTCTTTTAATATAACTATGAATATTTTTGTCTTCCTATGTGATTTTAGATATATTATTAGTATTTCATAAAATGATTTTCCATTTTACAATAATTTTCCAAACTGTATTTGTTGGCATTATTTATATTGTTTATAAATATTTTTATTTTGTAAGTGTTTTTCTCTGATTTTAAAGTTACATCAATTATTTTTAAGTTACATAATCTGCTGTCTACATATATACATGTTTCCTATACATATGTCAATGCTTCCTTTGATACCTCATTATCATTACTATATTAAATGTTATTATGTTCTAATTATATTTGTGTTTATTATTTATGTTCAATAAATTAATTGTTATTATACATATTTGCCATATTTCATATTTGTGTAATATTCTGTGTAATACATAATATATACATATGTACATATATTTGTTTTTTGATCTCTACCAATCGACTATTGAAATTTAATGTAATTAAATTTAATGTCAAAGCTTAGCTTTTTATTGTTTCTTATAACAAAGATGTGCCAAATTTAATTTATTTAATTATTATTTATTAAAATGTAATGTAATATCACAAACTTTTTACACATTTAAAAAGTATGAACCTTGTATTCCACTCGTTGTTGTAACACATTTTTAAATAATATAATAAGAACGTTTCAAGAATATAAAAATATTCATTGTGAAAATTGTAACTTGTTATTTCAATGGTTTTAAGTATAATTGAAGTTATATATTGTAGTATTCGTTCTGATCATCATTTTAAAATGTAAAATTATTCATTTATGATATAAAATAAAGACTCGGTACTCTAATTGAATTATATTTTTATTATGTTTCTCTTTCTAAAGCATTTACCGTGTAGTGTAAAATTTCTTATGTAGTAACATGAAAAATTCTTAAACTTTATGATATTCTGCTATATTATTCCAAAAAGATTGAATTAACTTTATATTATTATTATCTTCTGGGTTTTAAACAATATTATTGTGTGACTATGTATATGGTAATCAAGTCTAATTTTTTTGCTTTGCCACAATAATAAAGTAGTATCATTATTATTTACTTGTTAATTTAAAGTTTTTTATAAGGTTTTTACAACAGCAAAAATACACATTTATATATAAAATTAATATATGTTTATTGATAAAAATAATATATATAATAATAAAATAAAATAAAAATAATTTTTAAATGATATATCTAATTCTTCTTAAAAACTTTTTAAAGTAAAAAATCTAACCAACTGTATTGCTTTTCAATCCGATGTATTCTCATAAATTCAGAATTCATTTTGTAATTGAAGTTATCATTATTAATATAAAAGAGAAAAAATGTAATCCACTTGGTATCAGAGGTGGTCAATGAATTACTTTCCCTAGCAATTTACAATTGTGAAATAAACTAGGAAGTGAGATGGAATTCTTGTAGTTGGACAAAATGTTACTGAATTTGCTGCAGTTGTTGCTATTGTTGGAGCTGTGCGATGCAGATTGATACGATGAGATACGTAATGCACGGTATCTTTGTGGCAACCGGCTTAGACTGACCGACCGAGGATGTCTCTGGCCGCGTCAGATTGTAAACAGATTAAAAGCTGTTGCTGATGCTGATTCTGCTAGAGCTGATGATAACAATGCTACTGATGCTGCTAGGCCTGATGCTAAATATTCAATAACGAAAAGGTTAAAGGGGAAATATGGCAAGAACATTTGAAGATATGTCTTGCATGCCTTTCATAAAAATATTATTAGCTATTTATAATACTGTGAAACATGTGTTGAATGAGAACGTGCATGTCGGATGGTTTCGCGAATCGAATTCCGATAAATGAATTTAAAAATTAAAACCGTACATACTCTTAAATTATTTATACTGGCAGCACTGAAAGATCCATTTACGCTATTTGACGTCTGTCATACACTCTTATGCCAGAACTTTGGTTACAAAAATTCGACGATATGTCTAACATACACTATTTACAACGATCACTAAGGCGTAACAATTTATGTAGAAATTTTACGAACGAGAGTAAGAAATTATTGGCTTATATATAACAATGACAGACGCATAACCTAAATCCTAATGACAACACTAAGGAATACGAACATAAAGTTGATACATGAACATTAGAAATAAAATAGTTGGTATTAAAAAATATTATTCAAAAATAAAAGTAGCAAATCATATAAATACACAAACAATTAAAATTTAAACTGAGCTAAACATGCACTTAACAACTTATTTCTACATTGCTCGGCAAAACAATATGGTTTCACGACAAAACGTTCAGGGACAAAATACTCACCGAAATAATGTACAAGACAGAAGGTTCACCCGGCAGAACGTTCACTTACAAAATTTTCACACGACAAAACGCTCACAGACAAAATGTTCATTAACAAAACGTTCAACAACAGAATGTTTACCCACAAAACGTTTTTTTTTACGTAAAAAACGTGTAAGAATTCTATAAAACGTGTGGTGACGAAGAACTACACATTGTCCTTTCATGGATGAATAAATATTTATAAGCTAGTCTAATCGAAAATTATTTACAAAGTACAAATTTTATCATAAGAATTTTCAGTTTCTTCATATTAATGAGGAAACCAAGTGAAAATTTTATTCTTTTTCTACTGTTGATCTTTAGCGTGTGTGATTTAAATTTTTCTTTCTTCTTTTGTGTACTTTAATTAAAAGTATTGATTACTACATTTATTTTTTACAATTATAATTGCATTTTATTTTATAATTTGCCTAATCCAAGAACTTCAATATTTTATTTTATTTTATAGTATCTAATCAGTGCTAGGTGAAGCTAGCGCAGGGCCTGTACCAAATGTTATCAAAAGGCCCTTAGTTTGATTTAGAATATAAAATAAAACAACTAGTACAAAAAACACTTTTCTTGATTTAATGTGAGCAAAATTAGATACATCACTAGTCAAATCAATTTCTCTAAGTAAATTACATTTAACGTTCATTAAGGTGAGTTTATTTAGACGACCTCGTCCCATCAGTTTCCTTAACTCATTTTTCACATGATTTAATACCGAAAAATAACATTCTCCGCTGCATTTAGTAATCATTAAAGACAAGTAAATCTGTAAGATTATTTCCACATTTGAGAAGCACATCATGAATATTATATTGCAAGCATAAACTTGCAGTTCCAGAGCCTCATGCTTTTTGTTGTCAATAGCAGCAGCCACATCTGTTTTAAGTAGTTTGACGAACTGCACTAGACTTTTTTCCAAATCGTCTCGGTAAGCACTTGACAATATTATAATTATTTTCAAGATCTCTTTTGCTGTTAATAACTACTCGCGCAACTCTTTCGCGAGTTTAAACTCGCCTAGTGTAGACATGGCCTTCACCCCTAAACTAATTGCGAGTTTTAACTCACGAAAGAGTTGCGCGCAATCTAAACGCAGCCTAAGAGATTTTAACTGCCGATGTATTCCAAATACATTAGTCACTTGGTAGTACGCTTCTATGCGTTTAGCTAAGATAGACAGTATATTATCAATTATGACAATAAACACCTGACTCAAATTTTTCTTTAGGCATTTGATTTTCTACAATTTCATCAAGCATGGTAAAGCTGCTAAAATATTCGTACTTAGTATTTCGCTTGCATCGTCTTGAAGTTTGTTGCTAATATTCTTTACAGCCAGTATAATCAATAACTGAAAATGTAGCCGCATTGCTTGAACGTACCCATGTAACGATTCATAAAATACATATCCTGTGCTAAGGTCTTGATCGGGTGATTGTAACGAAGCGCTAGTCGCTTGCAAGCATTCTAATTAACGAAATTGTCATTATTATCGTTTCCAACTTATTGATCTTCAAAACTGGTCCGTATGCCTGATTACGACACTACCTTTTGTTATATGTTATTAGAGATGACATCCAAAACCTGTTTGATAGTGGTAAAAGCGCTTTCGTCGTATAAACTCGTGCAGACTACAGCCTGATAGTCTTTTCAAAATTGAGAGTTCTGAACCTGTATCTTTCAGTGCTTCTGTAAGAAGACCCCATCGATAGGTAGAAGTGAAAAATGTATTATATATGTAAATGTATAGAGGCTTTTAACAAAATCGAATAAAATGGATGCTTCTATAAAACATTCCGCAGCACACTTGGCAACCAAATTTAATGAATGTTCAAAGCAGAGTATGTATTCTGCATACTTACTTATCTCCATAATTCGTGCTTGTAAGCTACGGTACCTCCCATTGCCTTTTATTTGTATAGATACATATACACCACGAGTCTTCAACCTAGTCCATACCGCCTGCTAGTGGTAGTTAAAGGCTTCCGTGGTGTGCAGTGGGCGATTTTTGCTTTTACCCCAAAATCTTGCTTCACAATTTTTTTTGGTGCAATAAAATGTTGGTTATAAAAACTTGGTTTTTCAAATCTCCTAAATACCTTCTAAATTTTTTTCACCTATATATTGGATTGAAATATAGCGATGTTGCTGGGCGATAAGAAAATTTTAACCATAAAAAGTAAAGAAAAGTGGGCATTAGGCATAAAAAGGTTGACGACCCCTGCTATACACAGTATGTATATGTATTTTTTATGTATATATGATGTAGATACATATATATTGATCAAAAACATTTTGGAGATAGGTGGCAATTATACACATATTGAGCCGCTGTAGTAGTATTTTATTGAACCGTCCGTTGCTCATTCGTCAAGCTTGTCTACAGAATCTGCCTACGTCACGTCAGTGCTACCAGAGTGCCGCCAAGTTTTGGCCATAATAAATACATAAATGGACCCCCACAGTACCCTCCCATAGCAATTTATAATTACGAAATTCAACTAGGAAGAGGGAATGGGTACCTTGGCGTTTCTGTTCTACACACGGTGAGGTAGGTAGAGCTGGTTTTTAAAGGTGACAAAGTTGTGACGTATGCTGCGGCGAAAAGTATCGATAGGTGGCGCGTGCGGGCGCAACTATCCGATGACAGATGGCACGTGCGGTGTTTGTCGGTGCGGCGCAGGCTCTACTTCTAGGGCTCCAGGAGCGCGTGTAGGGCTCCACAAGGCGCTGTTTTCAGCAGTGCGTGGCGTGCTTCGCTTCTAGCAGCGTGCACCCAGTGTAGTCCAAGGCAGCACGTAGGACTCCAAGAGGCGCGAGTGGAACGCGCATGTCCAGGAGACTTGCGTCCGGGAGCGCGTTGGCGGCTCCGAGGTACGTCGATGCAGCTTCACGGGCGCGCCTAACATGCGCTAGGGGCTCCGAGTCGCTTGATCGCAGCCCCATGGATGCACGTTGGGTCACACGCGGTCCTGCTAGGTTTGGTTTGTGGCGGGGCATTGGCGGCTTCTTGCTGGAGACGCGTGGTAGAGAGGCACAGCCCTGTCGTCTCATGGGGTCCGCCAGCTCGAGTTTGGATCCAGGAAAGCTCCGACGAGATTGTGGCAAACGGTTCTGCAGTAACTCTGATTTATGGTACTGCAACGGCATTTGCGTCAGTCATTTTGTCTGACTCTATGTGCTCCCATGTATCTTGTCAGCAGTCAACCAATTTAGCAACGGGTGGTAACGGGTGGCAATTAAATCACAGATTGAGCTGCTGCAATAGTATTTTATTGAAATATATTTACGTTTACACGTTGTTTAGTATATAAATTAATTTTGCTTTCCGTTTTCAGCAATTAGCAACAACGGAAATAAGCTTGTCCACAGACGAATTATGTCAGTTGAAGCCCTTTTGACCTAAACGGTGTCATCAATAGATAGAACTGTAGAATTTATTGTTCTGAAAATCCAAGACTTTTACACTAACATTAGTGCATCCCATTAAATATACAGTCTAGCTATAAAATAATAATATACACTGATACTGCATTTTACTGCTTTTTGCTGTAAGAACATTTTTTTCAGTTTTGATTTGCAGCCTACTTTTTTAGATATATTGTCTGAACCAACATATTTATTTAATATGCGAGTGGTTTAAATAAATTACGTCACACGATTATTATTTTTTATCTTTTTTCTCTTTTCTTCTCTTCCCAACGTAACATTTTGTAATAAAATATTTGCCCTTGTCCCATTTTTGCCACCAGACTAAAATCAACGTGTGTAAATCAGTGACTATTTTATTATTCATAAACTCTAATTACAGCTAACAATCATTAGATAATTAATAGCACATTTTTAATAAATAAATTTGAGCCTGCTGCGGAATTCTAATTCACGCCTTTTCCTAGCTGAAAATATAAAATAAATAACTAATGATCTCTTCGAAAAAAATCGAGAGGAGTCAAAAATGCGAAGAGAGAAGAACGAGAGTAAAAAATAATAAAAATCAAGTAACCTGCGCATTGAGGTATATGTATAAAAAATAAATAAAGGGATGTCAATATTAAAATATTTTTTTAGAATTTTCTCATAGTAAATAATTATTTTTCCATATTTTCATTTTGTATAATTTAATATATGTGAAAGGGGGTAGCAATACATATTTTCTCGTTAGTAATTTACTTTCTAGAAGCTGCACTGCTGCTTTTGTTTATTTTTTTTTTTTGTGTGTTTTAACAATTGTTTATAATGATTACAAATATTAATGAAATAAATAAAAACTAGCTAATGTATTGATTATAGTATGTCTAGTGATGGCGCAGAAAATTTTTGTTAAGACCAAAGCAAAGTTTAAAAAGCTCACATAAAATTAAATTAATGTCAAAGTGATGAGCGTAGTAACCGAAATCGAAACGATGGGACGACTTTTACACTGCAAAACTAACGGTGAGCACATTTAAACATAATTTGATCGTCTACTATAGTTGTGTTCGAACCCTATTTCGTTTTTGCGCAAGAAATACTTCAATACAAATCGAGAAAAACCGAGCTAACAATCTCTCGATTAACGCGATCTTCGCGTAAACCGATAGCTATATTGAATTAAAATATCATCAAAATAGTGTATTTATACATAATCAATATTAGTATTGTTCGGTTTTTGTTACAAATTCATGTATTCCATATCTAGACATACTAATATTTTTTTCTCAAACCGGAACAATTTTGGGAATTTGTTCAAAACAGAAAGTAACGTTTCCTAGTATAAGTACGTATGATTGAAGAGACTTAATAATAGAGTAATTAACAAAAAACAATAATTACGTAGTGCTAATTGTTAATTACTCTTAACTGATCATAACTTATTAACAATAAGTTTAACATACAAAAAAAATGTTACATTTAATCGCTTCGAAAAATTCATTACAATTAAGTGCAGAATGTTTGCAGCGCAATTAAGTTCCTACTGTTAATTCGCCTATGCTACCCCTTTCTTCAGACCGTATGTTATTCATTATTGAGAATATCCTTTCAACAGGTGCAGATGTGCCTGACAGGCTGAAAACATATTCAAAATTTGTATAAGATTATACAATGAAATGTTCTTTTCTTTGAAATAACTAAAGAGTTGTATTTATTTTCTTTTGCAACTTATATTTTACAAAGTGTCATATGATGTCGACCAAAAGTATTTGGAATAACAACTTTATCAAATAGTTCATACATATTTATCGCATTATTTGAAATGGTTTCATTAATTTTGTTCACTCAGGTAAACTCAGCTTCAATTTCAGACCGAATTAACTCATTGTTGCTTATCCAAGTAAAATATTCTGCTCCATCAAAACTGTTTTCCTATAGCTCGATATAATTTATACATAGGGTATAAAATTTTGTAAATTCTTGTAGGTTTTTTTTAATATTAATACTTTCTTTAAAATCGAAGTCTAAATTCAAAATTGAAAGTCAGTTTTACTTTTACTTCACAATCTGGTGCAAAATACCGTACAACACATGGCACGGTTTTAATTCTTGTTGGAAGTACCAATTGATACTGTCACAAAATTTATTTTACTTAAATCTTCACAAGTAGCTGAAACAACAGTCTTAATCACATTAACAATGACATATTCATCCAGTCTAAGCTTTGGTTCGATTTAGATGAACAATTAGCAAACTTAGAGTTGAGATTGTGAAATGCAAAACTTACTTCTTTAGCAGCTTTTAAAAATTATTTGTTACTTGTTTCGGCACCTTTAAAACATAACGATATCCTTGAGGTAGTTGTAATCCACTTCTAGACTAGCTTTATATTTTGCACATTTCAAGTGATTTTGATGTCCGGGTGCCCATCATGAGCCGTCGAAAATTCAGAAGAGCACTGTTCACATTTCACTTCGTCAATATGACTTAAAACTTTTTCAAAAATAGATAAAATTTTTATAATTCATCTGTAAACATGCAGTTTCTTCTTTTCATTTTGGGGGGGGGGGAAGGGGTAAAATAATTTAATGTACAATTTAATGTACGCCAAAGAATACGCCGAAAACAAATACCAACTTTCAATCTGAACTCAACCTTAACTAAGATTTTGCATGTGCAACAATGACGTACGACGCGACGTACAAGCCAGTGTCAAGTAAACTGTCGAATTTCGAAATCGTAAAAATTTATCAACGCTTGCCTCTGAATATGTGTATATTTTGTGTCACTAGGCTTTGAAAAGCGTCGCTGAAGCGGTGAGTCGACACTTTTTGTTCACCGTGTATATTCAGCACCTTTTAATTTTTATTAGATAACTGGATCAAATAACAAACTGGCCGGGACGCTGGGATCATACCTTGAAACCAGGACAGTCCCGGTCAAACTAGGATGTGTAGTAAGTCTATCCATATGGTACACAAATAATTAACCATGAAACTTATTAAAATACAACCTGTCGAATTACTGATTGTTTTAAAATGAAATGTGCGATTATCGATTTTTCTTAATGATTCGCTATATCAATTAATTATTAAATTTCTGATATCGCCCATTGATAGAAGATAATTCTGAAAATATTAGTTCATGCTTACAGATTAGCATAATATGATTCAGTGTACAATATGTCTTTATAAAAGTAATTGAATTTATGAATATACTTTCAGATTCAAAAGAGTATATAAAAATGTGATATAGATATAGGTATTAATGTTATATTATTAGCTCTTTTAGATTTTTGTGTGTTCTTATAGCAATGTATTCGTTAATCGATATTTTCATAAGCATAATTTTTTTCACAGATTGACACATTAGCGCATATTGCTATAGTTTTGACAGCTTGACAAAATTATAGCAATATGCGATTTTATGCGATTTTGAGATGATATTAGTATTTAATCATTTAATATTGTGGTTATTTGTAATTATTTTTTCTTATAAAAGGATCTTAATTTATGAATCGATAAATTGATTAAATTATCGATGGCGGTCGGCTAATGTCATCCGTGGCGTTGCTCTCCCGAGCGCAGCCCCATTCGTGTGCAACCTTTTTCGCCTCACCACAAATACACAGTATGACTATGCCACATATAAAACATTAATAAATTTGTGCTGTAATTTTGTAATATTAAAATTACAGCACAAATTTATTTTGAGCTAGTTATGTGTAGCGTATTTTTTCTTTATATTTTAGTATGTTATGTTTATTTACTATTATTCTAACTATGTTTATTAGCATTAATATACAATAATGTACAATCAATAATTTAATTCCGGTTATATATTTAAATTTATAGTTGAAAACAAAATCAGGAGTACACAAAAAATTATTTGTTTTTAATGATAATTTATAATATCTGTACATATTTATCATTTGAATGTTGCTCGTTAGAATAACATGCAGTAATGAATCGATTTTAACAAAATTATCAATATGATTTAACACATTATAGAAAGTAATTAAAAATAAGTTTGAATATTTTATTATTGAAAAGACTATTAGTAAATTACTTGTGTTTTCATTTAAACAAAATGTTTTCTCTGTTAAGCCAGTATGTGATAATAAGTATTTTCTGAGTAAAATATAAAAAATATCGAATAAATATATTATTATATAATAGAAATATGTATAACTACATAATAATATAGACATAGTTTAATTATGTTTACAGTACAATGTGGTACAGTATAATAATTTAACTTTTTGCTTGCCCAGGGGTAGTTAAATTTATATAACTAATTTATTTGCTCGCCCAATGAAAGCTATTGAAGCTTTAAATAGACCAGTCACACTTTTGTCACGTTATTTTATATTACTTTGCTAAAAATACATGTTCAGTATTTGCAGAAACTTTAATACAAAGGGTACCTAGAAAGTAAAAACCGGTTAGATATAAAAAAACTTTGTTACATACTAATTACTAGGTACTTGCATACACTATACTAGTTTTTGTGTAGTCTTTGTGTAAATTAAGACACTTATCGTATCGTGACAGCTTTTATATTTTTTACTCAAAGAAAGTAACTGCCACGTCTTGTTATACATTTATTATTGACACCAATTAAGTAGTTAACCTTATGTTTATTGATTTCGTTTCTTTCTAGGTCTAATTTTATTTTTAAACGGTGACCTTATGATTTGTTAATATGAAATATAGCTTTTAAAAATCCGTTTGCTTGCTACTGTAGATAAACATAATTGCCTAATAAATAAATTTACTTAATTTAATCAGTTTTTATACATATATACATATGTATATGTACAATGATATATAATATATGTAGTCTTTAGTTTTTTGTTACATGTTTTGCTAGGGTGGGGTGAGGGATTGCGTAAAAATGTGTTTTGAAGTTTTTCATGGTAGATTTTGTTTTAAAATTTAAAAAACGTAAATATGCTAAAAAAATATTGAGGTCAAAAACGTTTAATAACCAAAAGTATTTTGTTTAAAACAATGTAATTTTTACGGTTTTTGAGAACACGATAACTTATCGACATAAATCTTGTTTTAAAAATATATGTTGTAAATATCTTGGCTAGGTTCATAAGCCCGACTAATCTGCCAACTTGTTTTAAAATGACGGCTATTAAAAAATCTTATAAATAAACTCCATATAAGAAAAATAATAGAAAAAAGCAAAAAGTAGTAAAAATTGTTTTATATAATAGATATTATAATTAATTATTATTTTTAAACGTTTTATATATTGAAATCTACCTAATTTTCGCGATTTTTTTTCGGACGAATTTTAACGCGTAAACATTTTTATTGAAAACAATCAAGTGAATAAGGATTAACCTATAAGCTATTTAAGTTTTATTTAAGACAGTACACCGCAGAGTCGCATTAGTAGTTGGGATTTTGTATTTAACGGATATTAAGGGGATTTTCGAATTTGTACAAAGTGCCTAGCAATTTATAAAAAATAAAATGCGAACGCCAAACGCACCATAAATAAAATATTAAAAATCCGAGCTTATGGCACTTGAACATTAAGAAAAAGTTTTTCCGGATGATCAACTAGGACTCGATTTACACTGTAGAGTTGTGCAATCTGTTATTATCCTTAGCTACAGACAAGGCCATTCAACGCATTCGTTGCACCAGTGCTTGCACTTGTAAATTTGCTCTTTCGCCTACCATAATAATCAGCCACTTTCTTAAAAATATATTTAAAAAAAAATATATATATATATTTGTATATGTGAAATGCAAACTTCTATAGCATAAAATACATAGATATAAATATAATCACTACCATGCATATACACACATAAGCTAGTTACTCATGGGCTGCAAATGTAGGTCAATTTTAATTAAAAAACCTATTTTGCGCGCAAGTTTTACTCGAAATTGTTTTTTCTGTATGTGTGTAAGTACTTTTTATTCATAAAACGTATGTGTAAGTAATTTTTACTTATAAAGGGGTTCACTTGGAAAAAGCATCCTTGCTAAAATTAAACCCTTTTACGCTACTTCACTGTTATTTATTCCATTATTAATGCCGAATGTAATATATTATATACAAGAAATGTATACAATTGTTTTTAAATAATCACTTATTTATTTTCCATTTGATAAAATATTTTTCTCCGCGTACTATACTTTGGGCGTATGTATCTTACTCTGTTACTCCTACTGCGCGCTCTCTCTCTCATTCTACGCCCGCTTCCCACCCTTATAGCCTTCTCTCGAAATTGCTCCTGTATATAAATCCTTTACCGAAGGCGAGTTTGTAAAGAAGTACACGTTGATTGCTATGTCTGAATAGTTTCCAGAAAAAGCTCAGAAAAATAACACAGAATTTCAATTTATGATAAATGACGGTACAAAAATGATTAACTGAAATTTCCGCCAATCTTCGCGATAAATATATTCAAACAAAGATTAAGGCATATATTGTAAAGATACCACTTAAATTTTAACTTATTTTCAACATAAGTGTTGCCAATAACAAATTATATATCTACAGACATTTGTTTTAATTAGAACATGTAAAATCGGTTCTTGGTAAAATCTAAATAATTCAATCTTTCCAGCCTTTTCTTGAAAAGATAAATGCCTACTTTTGAGTCATACTACTATACATAAGTGAGATTGTTGTCTAGTAAGGGTTCTTCAGGAATTCCATGAATTTTAAGTTGCATCCTAGAATCATGACCTCTTTATATTGTGATATAATAATGCATTTAAATAACCTTAACGTTAAACTTCATGGAATACATCAACATCAAATATTTTTTTTTTATTAAATCTTCCGTTGTAACCAGACATGCGTACGCCTAATGCGGTACAACGTGGTAAATTTTTACCAACTGAGTAAGTCGATCAAATATAATGAATACCTACAAGTGTATTAATAATGGCTGGAAGTCTGGGAATCGGTGACCTCAATATTACTAATTATATATTATTACGTATAATATTATATAATTTATTACCAATATATGTCACTGCAGATAGAGCCAGTTTTTTTAATGATAACGCATTTTTTTATAAATAAAAGTTCGAGTGCCTCTGCCGGGGCTCGAACCCGCAACTTCAGAGGGACTAGTTTGAGACGTTATTCCTTATGTCAAAAATATATTGAAAATTCACTTAATCGAATATATTTCGATTTTTTACTTTCATTTTTCAGTTTGAATATTTGTAACATCAAATTCGGTTTGATTGGGTATTGCATTGAATATGTGAAAGAAGCAAATACAATACATTTGTATTAGTTTCAAACGAGCGATAAAGCAGCAGAAACTGCTAATAAATTTAAGTATTTTTCGTGTGTGTAATGTTAATAATTGTAGTGTAATGATGATTCCAAAACCAATTACGATCCATAACAATCCGAGAGCCTGAACAAAAGTTAAGCGTTAGTAATTCAATAGTTGGACCTCTCAAAATATATAGGAAAACAAAAATGTGCGATTTAACAGGGAATTATATTTAGAGATATACACATTTAAATAAATACAAAAATTTTTTCGTGCATCTGTGTAAGGTAAATCTTCGGGATTTTTATTCGGAAAATGATTCGTTGTTGAGAGGTATTCATAAGGTGTTCACTGTTCTGACCAATGCTTGCTCGCTACCGTTCGCTGGCATTTAATCTGTCCAACAGTAATGCACAAACAATTAATTTTATTGAATTTGTCCTTAAAACAAAATAACGACAAATGGGTTCCGCACAAACTGAATAAAAACAAAAAGTCACCGGAAACGATATATTTTGAAGTCGGTTCGCACAATTGTTGGAAATAAACATGACCGAAAATTAAAAATCTCGCAAAACCGAAATATGCTCATTAATTTAGAGTGTTATTTTTAAAATAATTGAGAACTTTTAAATATCTGAACTGATAATAATAGCGATTTTGAACCAACAGCTGGGAAGAAGAAAAAAACAGTTTCTTTTGATTACTTCGTTAATAAAAAATATGTTGTATGTGTGCGCATATAAATACATTTTTCATCACTTTTTTAGTATACATTTGATATGAGTCTTTATGTCTATTTTATGAGGTTTTTCATGTAACACATCGATTAATAATTAATTAATTAGTAATTTTGAGAATGGTAGCCGTTCTTAGATTGATTGCTATTATTATTATATTAAGTTATTCTGATTATATTATGCTGTTTGTATCGTTTGAATGCTCATTTAAAAAATATTTCAACAATTTTATTCAATAATGTATGGAGTGGTGTGTGACGTGGTGATAATCAAAAGAAAAAATAATAAATGGTAATAATTATATTATTCGAACGAGTGAGCGTCGATTAGAATAATGAACACCCCATGAATAACTCTCAACGAATCTATTTAATATGTATTTAGAGCGGCGAACAAAACGGGAATAACGATATAGTGGTGGCGGAGAGCACGCTTGGCTTGTGTTGAGATCTGATAATGTTGTGAGCCCAACCAAACAAGTTGTCCCTAAAACACATCAATAATGATAATAAACTGCTGACATACGAATCGACCAGTTGTACCAATCTTGATGGTAAAACAATAACAGTAATGCTATTCGAAAAAAAATATTCTGATCATCTGTCAAAATAATTCTTACCGCTTAATATAAATTCTGACCATTCCAATTAAAATTTTAACCGCTTAATATAAATTCTGGCCGCTTATATTCTGACTTTTTAATATAAATTCTGACCACAACTATATTTTTAGTAAACTGTTTTTTTATGTAGCGTGTAGCGTATAGGTAAATAAATAGATCGCATTTTTCCCACGGGCAACACTGCGGACGGTCGTTGCTGTTCGAGCGTGTGGGCACACCGGCAAAATTAATACTCAACATGGCGGCACGTCGCGGGTGCGTCGTCGTGTCGCGGTGAGTTTTCATCCCTTCTGAGCGCTCAGTTCCTCTCGGGCGCGACTCATCGACGGCGGCAACCCTTCCGAGCCCCTCGGCTGGGGCGCCGGTGTCTTGCGCCGAGCCTCGCCCCCCCCGATTCTCCTGCGAAGAAAAAAAAAGAACCAGACAATCCCGGGGCCCCGCGCGCGTTGCTACGCCCTCCGGTCTAGCGGCTCGATCGATCCCCCACCCTTTCTCGACGCCGGCCGGACTTGCACAAATGCACTTCAGTCTTTGCTCAGTGCGCCGGTCGCCGTGCAACACTCGCCGATCGATCGATTCGCTCCTGTGTTTTCGAACATCTGCGAGTCTTAACAACAGAAACGGTAGCCATGTTTTAAATTTTATCTATACACTAATAACGAAAATGGTCGGCCACAACGCGCGTTTTTTGTTTCGGTTGATTTGAATTCGGGCGCACGGATTAACCCTTTACGGTCGAAAGAATAACTGATGAGTCCACACAAGAGATATTAGATTCAATGAAAACTTGTCAAGTATCACATTTCGATATGTTTTGCATTAAAGATTTTAAACAACCGTCAGATTAAAGTCGCAATTAATATAAAACTATCCGGCTGTTCTTATTGATAGTTCACCTTTTATGTCAATCATCTTGTTCGTATATAATATAGCTTACCTCTAACCAACGTGTCAGTTATATGATTAGATTTCATAATTTATTGTCAGTGGTATTAACCCTTTTAATACTTGAACAATAAAAATAAATATGAACAATTAAACATGTTATGATTAATTGTTTATATCAAATACGGAGACTCAAATTTTTTATCTTTTCTACTTATTTTTTGTTAGTATTATATTTATTCCGTTGATGTTACCTTCTAAAGTTGTTGAAATCTCAAAATGTACTTTCGGAAGCAGCTTGGCTGTTAGACTTAACCCTATACAAATTTATCGAAAATGCATCAACAAGTGATAATCTGAAATCAGGATGTCTGATGAGTTTGGTAGATGCAATAATGTTTCATTTAAAGGTTCGATCGTATTGCATTGTGTTGTGCAAGATAATAGACCTTTTCGATTGGCCGTTTCCGGGACTCTTAACTGTCAGCTGTAATGCTTTCTCCAGGATTGAAAAATGTAATGAATTATACCAAGCTCAGACTTTCGAAAACATATTTTGTATATAACCTATATTTTTTTAAATTTAATGTTAATTTAATTACATATAACCAATAATAAACAAAGAAATTAAAATAAATTAATAAATTCTGAACAATCATGTGGTGATAAATTATTTTAAAATTGTATATCACCAGTGGCGTAGCCAGGATTTTGCCAAGGGGGAGAGGGGTGTTAATAAAAATAACGAAAAATTGAAAAAAATATTCCTTATTTAATTAAATTTAAATATATTTTCACCAAATGAACAAATATATTTTATTAATATTTATAAAGTAAGCAAAAAATACAAATTTAATCTTCGCGTATTAAATTATATTTTGACGTCCGCAGGGGGGGGGGGGGCTGAACCATTGAACACCCCCTTTCGCTACGCCACTTTATATCACCATTTATAAACAGTAATTACGTAAAATTGTATACTATTGTTGCCCCCCTTTAGCCTTCAATATTGTTAAAACATGGATTCGACGAGTTCGTGGTCTAATTCGCAGTGGCTAACTCTCATAAGTTATGAAATCGATTTTCTTTTCTAAATCATTATTTGGGTTCTCAATCGAATATTCGATTATTCTCCCGATTTTCAACTATATGGATATTCGGATAATTGATCGAATATTTGTTTATACTGTCTCGAATGAAATTTGAAAAATCTAAGAATGAAACAATTTGTATATTTGATTATTTTTGCAACACAACACATGTTGTCGTTTTTTTCTTTCAAAATATCCATGTGCCTTTATTTTATTTCAAAATGAAACACAATGAGAAGCCTTTTCTCAACAAAAATGTGCTTTTACGCATTCGAAAAACATTTGTGAATAGAATGTTTATCAGCCATTTCTACTATAACCGAAATTTACAGAATTCGTTCGTTGAAAGAAACAAAATATTTGAAAGGCCCCACCCTGTAACCCTTATCCCAGAAACAGAATTGCGTCGCATATTTTTGTGAAGTTCGTGTTACGTTTTCGTATTTTTTGTTTTAAGGCGCAAAGATTTTACTTCAATCAGTTATTAAATTATGGATTTAAAATGTTCCGTCAATTTTGCTGAATTAATTGATTCGCAGCTGATCTTAATTCTACTGATTTAATAAAGCTGAAATGACTTCCCTGATCAAAAAGTATGTGATAATAAATTAAGGATTTTCTGTTCGACGCTATCATTGATCAATAATTCCCACAGCATTGTTTTATGCATAATTAATTAATAAATAATTTTTTTTAAGTAAATAATATGCTACTGGCAATTAATTGATTTTTTCCACTAATAGGTTAAATAAATTAATATCGGTAAAAACGGTTTATGTAATTATCTATCCGTGCGTTTTATTTATTTTTTTAATATGAAATTTGTAATTCACTCGGATTAGCGCTAACGTTATTAACTGGTTAATTTCAGTAATTGAAAATATACTACAATCTCTCATACTTTTGCCATATCATAATTGACAGAAATATTTAATATAGAAAAAAAACATCTGCTGGTCATCTCCGGGTTGTTCGTAAAACATTGTAGTGCAAACAATGTTGGTTCTTCATTTCGACCCTAACGTTAGTCCGATTATTGAGTGTAACAATTTCCGGCTGTTTATTTTCTGCTAACGATCTATGTATGTAAGGCATCATCATTGTGCTTAGTCAAAGCTAATAGTTACTTTGTGTTTTTCTCGCAATATGTGCTGAGTATGGCTTATAGATTATGATGATGTTACAACTGGCGTGATTTTATCTTTCTCCAAAATGTAGCTGCGTCTTTTCCCCTAAAAAAGAGCTTTTCAATCCTCAGTTTTCGTAAGAGTAATCGCATTTTTGTTGTCTGAAATGTCCCTTATGTCCGAGTAAGTGTCGTCGGGCTCATCATCAGATTGCATTTCCTGAATCCATGCATGTTAAACTCAATAGTTATTACTATGTTCACTCATATTTCTAAAAAATATTAGCGAAATCTAAAATAAGAGTATAAACAAAGAAACATAACGGATCGATACTTTTCTTTTCAAATGCCGTTAAAACATTCACTTTTATCATATAAAATAATATGACAAAAATAGTAGCATGAAATGTCACGCGTATGGCTATTGTCCTCCAGGTGTAATTCTTTTGAATAAACGACGTCAGACTTACACGGATAAAGATCTAACCTTTACTACATAGAAAAGTATCATAAGATACACAGACTAAAAACACTTCCATTCCAGTCCTACAATAGTGAAGCAATATTGTATTCAAGTGCTCAATCCTGCGCATCGTCATGCAAGAGAAATGAAAATTTTCTATTGCTCAGTGCGGTAAACAGGCTTCGCAGTTCTAAATGCATTCTGTCAATTTTTCAACAAAATTTCTCAGCTTAAACTTGTAGTGGGTTATATCGGGCGAAAACTACCAAACGGTTTCTCCTAATGTTTTGGAACTTCTTTATTTTATCCAACCTCTGTGAAAACTGCTTATAGTTGCACGTTATAAACACGAAATGGATCACTTATGTATCGCAAAGGTAGCCCAGAATAAACGTCGATTTTATTGTTATTAAGTTCGAGCGGGACCCATTTTCCAGAAATAAGACTTACTAATGCATAACTTTCGTGCAAGCTCTAGTGTTGATCGTTATTAACTGAAATAAGGCCACGCTGTTCAGCATTTTTTTACAATAGCGTATTCCGATTGCAATTCGAAGAAGAAACCTCTAAAAAAACACATTTAGTATCCACTACAAAATAATTATTAGCTCAATTTATAATTCACAAAAATAAAAATATTAATTATTTTTCTAGCAACATTATATATTACAACTGATAATTTCTTAATTTAGAATTTAGAGAATATATTTGTATCATGATACAGATTTATTGTTTTTCTTTTAGTTCCTTATTCGCTATCAGACTTTGCAATTATTCTAACTATATTTATCTTGTTTACTTACTAGTCGTAAGTAAGGAGGTGGTGCTGTTCCCAAACCATTGCCGTATGTTAGTAAACTACAAGCGAGAGTTTTCCTTTATTTATTGTCCGTATTAATGCTCGATTTCTTTGTTCATCCGCGTCACCACTTTAACATTTTTGACTTTGCCCTTCATATTGTTACGGAGCATTTATCTGTAGATCTACATTTCAAAGGCTTCTAGACGCCTTCTCCTGTGTTTTTTCATCCGCGTCACCATTTTAAGATTTTTGACTTTGCCCTTCAAATTGTTACGGAGCATTCATCTGCAGATCTACATTTCAAAGGCTTCTATACGCCTTCTCTTGTGTGTTTATGCTTCTATTCCGTATAGAAGGTCAAAAATTACAACACTTCACAATTATCATTATTAAAAGCGAATTCATGTATTGTCCGTAAAAACCTTCATTCGGATGAATGTTGTACTTGCTTTTATCTCTAGTGTGTGATACCTGTCTATACTCTAGAGAAGGGGTTGTTAACAACATGGGTCCGCGATCAGGATTTTAAATAGAGATCTGAAGCATTAGGGAACTTAATTAAAAGTTTTGATTGTGATGAAATCAAGGATCAATTTGTACTGTATTGATGATGCTGATCTAACATATGATGTACACATAAACTACTTACTATATAGTTAGTTCAATTAAAAACTCACGAAGAATTCTGGTGTTCATGTTATCGAGTGAGACACCGCTTATTTGTATCCCTTCGTCCATTAAAAATCATATGGGATAAAATACAACTTTGTCAACTCACAACTGTATTTATTTATTTATTTATTTATTAAAATTATAACCATCGTGACCTGACAGGCAAACCTAATAAGTCACGATAGTCAAAAGTACTAATACATAATAATACATACAAATATAAACAAGACAAAACAACAGACACAAATCACCTCAACAGGTGTGCATTGTCCCATACGAATTGAACCAAAACTCCATAAGTGCAAGAGAAAATGTCAATATTACTATGGACAGAATTGAGCAGATAAATGGCCTTGGCCAGAGAAGAGTTGGCAAGTGCTCCAGTTCTACACTTAACAGGCAAGAATAGTGGACGCGACCGAGAACTATATCCACCTTCAGGAGCCCACATTTGAAGCTGCTCGAGCACTGAAGGATTGTCTACGATGCCCTTGAGCAATTTCCAGAAGTGTTTAATTACATAAACACTTCTGCGAGTCGACAAAGAAACGTATCCCAGGGCTCCCAAAATAAAAGCACTGGGAAACAAGAACGGATAATACCCGTATTCCTTCAAGTATAAATATCGAAGAAATTTACGTTGTACTTTTTCCAGCTTCAATTCATTACATTGACTCATTACGCCTGGGATCCAAATGATGGAGCTAGTTTCTAGTATGCTGCGGACTAGAGTATCATAAAGAGTGCGCAATACTAAAGTATTCCTAAAGTAACGCGCATTTCTCAAGATAAAACCGAGCATTTTTAAGGATTTGCTATGAGTCTCTGCAATGTGCTGGCTAAATTTCCAACGTTCTTCGAAAGTCACTCCTAAATCCTTAGTTGAAATATATTCTGATAATTCGTCGCATACTCTCGCTTTTAAACATGGTTTTAATATCATAATAATATTAGGGGTTATTTTGATCGCCACTGGTAGTAAAAGTATCAAAATACAGCACACATTCAAAGCACTTTAGTTTTTGAATTTTGTTTTAATTGGTTGCTCGTTAAAATGTGATCCTATTAAACTACATTATTATTTATTGAAGAACGCTAGTTCTCTGTCATCCAATGATTTTTTTTAGTGTATGTATAAAAAATAAAATATTTCCCCCCTTTAATCCGATATAACTGCCATGTCTAACAAGTCGAATATAATAATATTTTTTAGGGGAAATATTATATAAAAGACGTTGATCCGCCCTGTCAACACCAGACACACGTTTATTGTATTCCACAATTTCAATGGGCTTTATTTTTTGTTTCCACGTCTATTTGTAATTGAATTTAGCCGTGGGTGGTATTTCGTCTTAATGCACAATTCGTCTCCAGTAGCATGTCATTTAGATATATTTTTTAGCTTTCATGTACATATTCTCGTCTCTTTTTATATTTTTTTATTGTTACTCCTATTGGACTTCTGTTAAAGCGTAATATCCTAAAAATAATTTATTAAATAACGTAATATTTTTATAATTGTTATGTAAAAATATAACCTGCTTTTCTTATATAAATATTCGAGGTACGTCGTAAAACGATTTTCCTTTTTACATTTATGGATTATGAATGTTTCCGTTTGTTAACATAACACAGCTCTTAAAATATCATGCAATATTTAGCTTTTTAATTTAAAAATAATTGACTAAGTGATTCATCCAGAAAAAATCTGAACTTGCATACAAATTTTATTATAAATGTCATCTCCTTGGCTAGAAAAATCGGTTTATCACATATTTATTTTATATATGCATACTATTGTATATGAATTCATTTTTCTTAGTTGTTTATTTCGGTGATTCATATTTCAAAGTTGGTCTCGAAATGCAATCTCAGCAGCAACCTGGCTGTTGAAACTTTACCATACAAACTATGTTGTCTATATGTATCATACATACTATAGTCTATTTATTTTCAAGAGTCAGTGCGCAAGAACATTGTTTAACGCGTAATCAAAATGTGCTCTTAAATTTCTGCCTTGTGCTTGGTCGTTCTCAATGAAACGATTGATCTTACGGCGAACGACCAATCACGGGGCAGAAATTTAAAAGCATGTTATGATTACGCGTTAAACAAAGTTCTTGCGCACTGACTCTTGAAAATAAATAGACTATAGATCGTATTCTTTCACCTTCGCCGCATAATTCCTATATTAATAAACTATTAGGTTGCTGGGAAAATTGCGGTTTATAGCCTTCATATTGAAATACATTTTTCTTAAATAATACAACTTTATTGATCGAATTATGCACAGTTAGAATTAATACGTTTGTGTTATTTAATTGTGTATTTACAGGATTGATGATTTTTGCGGACAGATTTTGTTGATCACATCTGAAATTTGCCATTTATTTTAATAAAGATCGCCGCTAAAAAAGATATGTAATCTCTATTTGTCCGTTTTTGTTATTTTGAAAAACTGATGAAACTGTATTTTGCGTTTCCTTGATGAACTAAAAAATAAATGACTCATTGGATTGAATTAAATTTGATTGCATATATTGAACTCGAGATTTAAAAATTCAACAATCCAAATATTTATATTGAATTATTTTTTTTATTATAGTAATGACATATTTTTTTGTTATCCATGTAATAATCTATGTCCGGAAAGTCGTGTCCGGTAAAATTTGAGCGCCGTATCTTACTATACGTATCGCTCATTGTGAAAACGCAGAATCTGCAAATATGCGTTGGAAATATAAGGATTTTAAAATTATCATGCTTTTTTATATTATTTTACGATTTCGTTGTCACCATTTTTTAAATTCATACACTACATTTTTCATCATGAGCGTTTTTTTTCAAAAAACGAAATTTGCCGACTACAAGTTAAAATTTCTTTGAAACTACAACCTGAGAAATAGAGACCTTTTTCTGTAAAACACATCTCCATTTCTCAGGTTGTAAATCCTTTCCTAACCAAGTTTGGATCTAGAAGTAAATCCGATTGATATGCTGTCGAGCTGCTTCACTTGTAGGTGGAAGAGATGCTAATTGCACCGGTCTGTTGGGTCTTGTTGATTTGATGAATTTTGTGTACCTCAAATTTTCAATACTATGTTCTGATTTTGGAGCTGACATTGCTAAAAGAACACGTATTACATTTTCAATAATATATTTAAAGGGCAGTTTTCCAGTTGAAATAATTCAGCTGATTGGTACAAATCGGGGTGCTTCTCAAACATTTTCATAATCTGCAGTTTTCCTTTCTTAACACCGCAGATGTGTCAAAATATGATACGTTCTTTAGAACGAAGATATTTGTCGAAGTTTTTAGACGAATTCATGCGTGTCTCCAAAATTCTTTCTGAAAATTTCTTGCTGACGTAATTAGGTAGTCTTTTGTTGTTCAGATGCTCCTCTATTGCTTTTTTGTTTTTACTGTAGTCTGAGCGTCGAATACAACAGCAATATTTGAACCGAAATGCGTTTGCAAATTAACATTAATTAACGTTCCTATTGAGAACGATGGAGAAAGTACCATCTTTGCTCCATACGACGCGACGCAGAAGAAATCCACCATGTTACATTATCCTGATCCAGTTTAATAGTGACAGGCTCCATGTTATTATACAATTTTTCTTTTGTAGTATTTCGCATGCCAGCATTGTCAAATAGTGATGTTGGGTATAAACTTAATTCATACTGTAGACCAGGGGTGGCCAACCCGCGGCCCGCCTTGAATTTTTTTCCGGTCCGCAAAATTCTTTACAATGTACGTTTAGTATCACTATTATTATATTATCTATGTTTACATATAAAAATAATAGTAAACACAATAATAATAACTCATAATGATTCAATTTTTCACTCTAAAAAAATGTCTAGTGTATCTAAATCTAATATGGGGATATATAATTTTATATGTGCTCTGCTGTAGACATTCCTTAAGATGATCGTCAAACTTTTTGTTTACGGATATTCTCTGAAAAAGTAGCAGTTTACAGCAAGTATAACTTCATCATTACAGTGAAGTGTGTTTATCACAAAATGTTATATCAAAGACCACCCGCCAGATTTTATTAATATATTGCATTGATCTGAATTCGTTTATTAATATGTTAACTAAAAGATCACCTAATTCATAGTTTCTTAACCTTTTTACATCTACGGACCACCAAAAAAATCAAAAAATGTTTTGCGGACCATCAACATTAAAATAAAATAATAAATATTTATATAATTGATTTTTTTATTCAAAACAATTAATTTTGCAACACAGTATGCTGATATAACCATATTTAAGTAAATTAAACTAGTAAGTAACAAAAAATATAATTTAAAAATCCATAAAATACAGCATAAAATTCGATCATAAAAATCTTCGCGGACCACCGGTTAAGAAACTATGACCTAATTAACGTTGAATTACAATGAAATCTGAATCATACTAGCTTAAAAATCTAACAAATCAAATATCTAAGTTTTGTCGTGTAAAATTTTCGAGATGATAAATTTAATTTTTTTATTCTTTGCACTCAAAATTCACTGATTGTTGTCAGTAAATTTTGCTTAGAAATATTACACTATCCTTGATTTTTTTTATTGACTATAATTTGTTCACACAATAAAACCATCTAATGCCTGTTGCTATTATCGGCTTTTAATATTATACTTAACCTAGTAAATATTATAAAGATAGTGTTTTGTAGAGGTGATTACGATACGTTATTAAACAGTTATAGGCGTTCAAAACTAACATACTGAAAACTATGTAAATGTATAATATATTAAATATATTAACATTCTAAATTGAATTAATTATTTATTTTTACCTATTTTATCCGAATTATGGCATACATAAATAAGAATCCAATTATTTATAAATATTCATATTAGTAAGGTTTGCAATCTTATCGTCATTAATCACTGCAACACTTTTGTTATTGCAAAAATAACATGACTTGAATACTATACAGCAGGGCTTCCCAAACTTTTTCAGCGACGGAACACTTAGCTTATTTTTTAATTTGGGTAATTCATAATAGTATAAATAAAAATTAAAAATGTTATCATTTATTAATAAACATAAAAATACAAATAAATAAAACTCCCAATGACTCTGATGATTTTGAGTTCTTAAATTACAATATTGGTCATTTTTATTATCATATCTGCCATGTCTGGAACTCTTCAGTAGAGTCTCCAATTACTCGAACCATCAACTACTCGAGTATCGAATATTAAAATTTTAAAATACTTAGTATGTTAATTTTTACAATTATTTTAACTTCACGAACATACTTTTTAAAAACAATAATGCAAAAAGTGTCTCGAATTTAATATTACTGCTAACCTTTGGTTTTATTATTCCCGTTATGGAAAAAACCCTTTCCGTTGCTGTTGATGTTGGTCTTATTGTCATTAACGCGTTGGATAAGGCTTCTAATTTATATCTGTTCGCTTTTTATAGATATAAAATTTTTTAAACTCTCTTTTTATGTTCTCTTCTTTCATTCCCTTCTCTGCTTTTCTCTTATTTCCTTCGACTATTGACAAAATAGCATTTTGTAATTCTTCTTGAATATATTTTTTTTCTTAACAATATACAATATTCTACTTTTTCTGATTAATACGAAGAATTTAAATCTATATCCTTCGAAGATGTATTTGGGTGAATCCCTTTCACTCTAGAGCTAAACGGTTCGCAAAGAACTGACTTTACTTTAAATGCCTTTAAAACACACAATTGTTTTGATTTATATTTTAAGCTGAGGGATCAGTATAAACAATTTACAACACTTCAAGCTACAACTGCATAGTCATAAAACCTAAAAAAATTTTTGTTGATATTTCATATTGTTCATTGCCATAAATTAGATAAGTCGGGACTGTCGAACAGAAAACACAAAAGAAATTTCTCCGTCGTACCCACTAACATAGCCGACGACCGGAACTATGCAACTATGGAACTATGAAAAAATTATACCTGATAGTAACCGCTCTAACTCGGGACTTCGGGCATAAACGCCAAATAAAAGCAAGACGTTAACCTTTACCGGACCGAGTTAAAGTTATTTTTGTTTCTGAAATATTTCAAAATTTTTTAATTTCGAGTATTAATCGAGTAATTTTCAAAATACTCGATTATCAAGTACTTGAAAAATAGACAAAAATACTCGAGTATCGAGTACTCGATTACTCGAATTGGAGACTCTACTCTTCAGTCAGACTCACCAAGAAATCAATTAATGGCTGATCTTTATATTTTTGTTTCAAATCAGTCATTAATTAAATCAATTAAATTTTCACAATCCCTTGCGTTTAAGCCCACTGGTTTAACTGCCACGGAAAAAGGAATCGTCCTTACTACCTAGTTTTCGGAAAATATTCCGAAAGAGTTGTTTTCAGGTTATATAGGTGTTCTAAAAATACTTGTGAAACTTCTTTATCAACTTGAAAATTCAATTCATGTAAACATTCATCTATGACAGGAAAACAATCAAAATTATTAGATTCAACTGATAAAATCCAAAATTGTATTTTTTTATCAAAAGATTCAATTTTATCTCTCATATTAAAAATTGTTATACTTTTTCCTTGTAATGATAAGTTAACATCATCTTACTTTGTAAAAATATCCGCCAGATATGCAAGATGTATCAACCAGGAAGGATTTGTTAAAAATTTGATAAAATGATGTTGCAAATTATTTTGTGCCTTCAAGAAGACTAATAATTCATTTCGAAGTTCATAAAGTCTTAATAGTGCTTGTCCTCTGGATATCCATCTCACTTCAGTATGTAATAAAAGTGCTTTATGTTTACTACTCATTTCATCGCACAAAATTTTAAATAATCTGGATTGAAGTGGTCTAGATTTTACATAGTTTATCATTTTCACGGCTTCATCCATAACATTATTTAAATTTGTGGAAATTTGCTTAGTCAACAGTGCATGTATATGCAAAATACAGTAACTGCTAGTAGCTCTTGTAGTTACTTTCAGGATACGTGATACAACACCTTTCATTTTTCCTACCATTGCACGAGCACCATCTGTACAAATATCAATACACTTTTCTCAGCCTATCTCTTGTTTTGTAATGTAATCATTAATACAGTTGAATATATCTTCTCCTGTAGTTTTTCCATGTAGATATGTACACGTGAGTAAATCTTCTTCAATACTTTTATCATATGTGTAATGAACAAATGCCAATAGCACAGCTAGTCCTGCGACATCTGTAGATTCATCCATTTGCAATGCATATTCACTGCAAAGTCCAAGTCGACAAATTAACTCTTTCTCTATGCTAGTAGAAATATCTTTAATGCGTCGTGAAACAGTATGATTTGATAATTGTATTGCATTATTTTTTTTAGTAGCCTGCTCATTAAGAACACATGACACCATGTCTTTCACACATTGCTTAATGAGTGTCTCCAATTTTATGAGCTTCACTATTAAGTGAAATACGATAACTCTCCCGAATAGAAGCTTCTGTTGCATTTTCATTTCCAGTTTTAGCCATTGTAATCATTTGAAATTTGGAATTGTATGTCTTTTCCTTTGTAATCAGAGTGTGTCGCTTTGAAGTGCCTGCGAAGTTTAGCTGGAGCCAAAGAACTGTTTGCGAGTATTTTTTGATACAAAACACACATTGCATCAGGAGCATCTGAATTGCCAATATACGTAAATCCAAAATTTAAATAACTTTCATCGTACTTCCGTTTTGGTCTGTTCATAGGTGACACTTGTTCTTTAATATTCGATTTTGAAGAAATCACAGTTTTTGTATTATTTTCTTCTTCGATGATAGACGTATCAGTAGAAGTATTTGGAATTTCTGTCGTCAAATTTCCTGTTTTCAACCAAAGATCCATGAGTAGTTTTTGAATAATATGTAAATTCTGTAATAATTTTTTTTTCGTCAAAATGCAAAAAAGTCTATTGTAAGCAATCAGAATAAATTCATTTTTATTCAAATTTTATTTAAATCATTTACATATCCAAAAGTATACATCCAAACCCCACCACAATAAATTAGTTTCAGGAATTAACACGTATAATAAAAACGCGTGAAAAATTATCCGTAATAACATTTTGTAAATTTGACAGATTGGATCCCAAGATTGAAAAATCTTGTATAAAAATCACGTACAAGTGAATTAGCTTGAATTAATTGTTTAAAAAGTGACATTCGTGGCACCAAAAAAATTGCGTAAAAGTGAAATCACATAAATAAAATTCGCATAACAAGCGCTAATATCGTGTGAATAAATAATAAAAAAAATATTGTTTAAATTCGATCAAATTTTAAAGTTAAAAAAAAACAACACCGACTTATGAAACTTTTCCCTCCAGAATTTAGACACATCAATGTTGAATATTTAACACATATTTTCAAGCTTTTTTATCAGATTTATGAACATTTTTTATGTTTTAGCAAGATAGCATTTTTTTTAACTTGCTCCAAATTTTTGTGAAATATCTATTTAGACTCCGCGGAACACCTATTTTGGATCCGCGGAACACTTGTGTTCCGCGGAACATAGTTTGGGAAACCATGCTTTACGGTAATCCCCCGACTTACGCGAACTCGAAGTTATGCGGTTTTTAAAATTTCAAAAAAAAAACATTGAATATTGTCTGGAAGAAGCTTTGTCGGGGTAATACTATATATTATATATAAACACGATTCTTTATAAAACGTATAAATTTACGAAAATATAATTTTTTATACAGGTGCATTATCTCTCAAGTATCATATTACAAATGCTAATTAGATTTTCGATTGTAAAATCACATTTTATTTATATAAGTTACACACCTGGTGACTAGAAGTATATTGGTTTGGCTATAATTATGGAGCACCCCAATAAATGTGTTACATCTTAAAAAATCGTGAAAATATAAATAAAAAACCGATTTAAGTGTTTATTTTAAGCTTATTTTTAATATTTAGTAGGCCCACCCTTAACTTTAATAACAGCTGCAACCCTTTTTGGCGTACCGTCTACTATTGACTTGCAGGTGGACGGAGACAATTTTCTCCATTCTATCTGCATTTTTTCTCGCAACTCAATTTTTGAATTGCAATTGTGTTGGGCAACCTTTCTTTTTAATTGTAGCCATAAATGCTCTAAAGCAGCGGCTTCCAAATTTATTTTTCCGCGCCTCCCTACCTTTTATTTTCTTAATAAATATAATAATATAGACACGTTTTAAATAATAAACACATGATTACAAAAAAAACTGCAAACTACAATTTACAAAATAATAACATATACGCACATGTATATTTATTTTTATATTAAAGTCTTATTAATCAGTTAAACCAACTACGTCTATCTCATCAAAATGTAATGGGAAGGCTGTTGTTGATTGACACAAAGTTTATCAAATCTTGGGGGCAATGTGGAGAGTGCCACTCGTAACTGGCTCGATATTTGGTTTTCATTGCAGCCAGTGCCGAAAAGCTCATTTCGCACAAATAAGACATTACAAACGGTAGAAGCACTTGCATTCCTTTGCAATACAATGATTCATACTCTCCACTAAGATTCATCCAAAATTGAATTATGTTTTCATTTTGAAACTTTTGTGTTAGTATGCTATTGCATGATAATTCTATCAATTTTTCTTTTTCATTGTTTGTCAGCTGAAATTCGTCTTTTTCGTTGTCGATAAATGGATTCTGTATCCAAAAAAACTTTGAGAAATCAAGGTCTTTGAAATAATTAATAATAAAAATGCAGTACTAAACCATCCAAGTGTTCAATGAAAAGATTTAAATTTGATTTCCATAACTTCGGCTTTTTAATGAAAGCCTTTATTTTGTCTTTTTTAACAAGTGGATGCGTTTGTGATCCCTGCATTGTTTATTTAATACGCTCATTTTTCCAAAAATTTTAACCAAATAGGCAAGCTTAACAATAAAATTATCGTTCGTTCATAAATGTTCCTCTTCATGGTAGTTTTCTTCAAGAAATGTTGCAATTTATTTTTTGAGCTCAAACACTATTTGAAACACTTTTACGCGAGCCAACGAACTTCGCAATAATACAGAAGTGAGGTATATATCAACACAGCTTTGCAAACAGCCTAGCTCTCGAAGGACTGTTCTTAATATAGCTTATAATTCTTATAACTTTTGTAAAGCTCAGTTCCTCGCTCATATTATTCACACACGTGCGTCCAGATAGCACGTGGACGCACTGTTGTATAAAATGTAAGAAAAATAAACATTATTTCACTGAATATTTACTGTTACGCTACGATATAAAATTTTATTTATTTGTAGATTTTATGGTATGAAAATTTTTTTTATTAAAAGTTTTGCCGCCTCCCCTGACAATAGTCCGCTCCTTCCAGGCTGGAAACCGCTACTCTATAAGATTTAGGTATGGTGACTGTATAGACCAGGAGTAGGGAACCTTTTCACGTTAGAAAGCCGCATTAAGTTAGTTCCAAACAAAAAGGGCCGCATTCAAGAAATTTCAATTGATGACTTAAAAATCAGTACCTGAAATTTTGAGAACATATCATGGGTTAATTACGCTCTTTTTTCCAAAAGCTTGCGTATAATTCTTTGATCAATGGAAATATATTGAAATATATTTTTATTTATAAGAAAAAAACAAATAAATAAATTCTGGCCTCAGTCAAAAGGCCGCAGGTTCCCTACCCCTGGTGTAGACCATTCTAAGCGCGTCAAACCCTACTTTTTAGCAGTTCGGTGACTACTGCTTTCACGAACATTGCTCTTACGAAGATTGCTCTCACGGAACATTACTCTCATTTTTTTTTAATTTGTTGCATGGTAATCAGGAGTATTAATTTCAAACTAAATTAGCGTGTTAGAACTCTAACGACAATCAGGATATATGGATTTAAAAAAATATATTAAATCGATGTTTCGCGTATTCAGGGAATTAGTAAGCTAGTCTCAAGTAAATGTTTGTTTGCCGCATAGGCTACTGGTATTTCACCAAAATAGACTGCTATGTTATAAACATAAACACTTTATTAGCGGGTGGTTCGTGTGGCACTTGATCTCTTGACTCTTCTGCGCACGTGTACTACACCAGGGGTCCCAAAAATGTATAATTATTTTAAAATATTATTGCTTTAGAATTTTTTGAATAAATTAATGTTTTAAAAAATATTTTTTTATATTAATCAATTTTAGTTTAAAATTACCTTCAAGTTTAAAGTAAAATGACTCGCTCAATCTTCAAATATTCAATTTCGGTATTTTTGGACCCGCTCAAACCTTCGAGTTTTTATTGTCACGCTTGTGTCAGGCACAACCTTTGAGTCCCACATCGTTGAGCATTCTTCTCACCGTCCGCGAAAGAATGGATAGCTCTCAACTCGCAGACTTCAGCAGCCAGCTTTGAAGGCCTTTTTCGGCGATTTTTAAGGAACTCGCGAACCAACATTCGTTCTTTCGTTTTCTTCCAGTTCTTTTCTTTGATTTGTAAGAACCAAATTCATTGAACCGTTAAGCATTTTGGACAGCGTGTTGTGAACAATTAATGTGTTTTCTAATTTCCGATATATTCAGTAATATGCAATAAAATTATATTCGCTCTTTTAGCTTCACCTAATTCGCCATTTTATGGCATTTTTTAAATGTTTATATAATATTCAAAATAAATAATTAAATTAAAAATTATAACGACAAATGAAGCCCGAAATCAAGCAACTAAACATAACGGTCACTTAAGCGAGACTGAATAATTAGACCTGCAATCCTTTTTTAAAACTCAAGTGCGCAATTAAAAAGCCAAATTCCTTTGTATAGTTCTCAGAATTACGGTTAAAACTACCTGCTAAAATATTTCGGTCAGACTGCACTTGTAAAGAGTTACACATCATTTTAAGGGGTGACCCATTACAGGCCAAGGCTGTATATTAATGTTGTAAACACTTGTTATTGATTTTTGTTTTAAGGTTGATGTAATATGTGAAAAGTAAGAAAAATACGTCAAAGGCCATTATCCAGTTATTCCGGGAAAATAATTAACCTAAATTGAAATTACATAACAATTTCCTTATTTTTTTCATAATATTTTTCTGCTACTATTGAGTCGTAGTATTTGTATTAGAATCCATATATGTATGTTTACCAAGCTTCGCCCATAGCCAACATAAAACGTCAATTGTTTGTTAAAATTTATTGCGTTGATCAAACTCAATGTAATATATTATGTTTGACATGAATTTATGCGTTATTGATTGCGTCATACATGTAAATTGATATTTTATGTAATTATACAATAAAAATCGGACAATCTGTTCTCAAAATAATATTGGACATACAGACATTTATTGAAAAATCAATAAGTGATAAATACAAAGCTCAACACCACTGCTATTTTCTTGAACGCGCTAGAAAATGACATATCGTGTTTTATTTTTGAATAATATTTTTATCAATGTTACCAAATGTTAATAAAGAAACATCAATAATAAAATTATATAATATTTTTCTACCTTTAATATTACTCGATTGCTCTCTCAGTTATAATTATTTAGAAAAAAATTATTATCGTTGATTTATTTTATTTATTTGATGTTAAATTTATAAAAATTAATATATATTTACTATAGTTTGTATGTTTTTTTTGTTTCAGCAGTCTTTATTGGTAATACAAAATAGAAAACACCAGAACATAAAAGACAATATCTTTTACCATCATCAAACGTCTACCATCGAAAACTGTTGATAAAAATATAAAAACTTGGACAAAGAACTGCTTGAAATTATATTTTTTTTAATTTTACAATATTTAAATTAATAAAATATAAATAAATTGAAGAAAGAAGATCGAACGCAATGGTAACGAGATGAAAATGAAACTGTAAAACACCGACGACTCGTATCGAAACACCAAAATTATACTATAAATGTAAGGATTCAGTGAATGTTGTGTTGTGGTTGTTATATGAAACTACACTAACTTGAAGACAACAAAGTACACAACTTGATAAAACGCATTCTACCTTGACATGCTGTAACGACTGAACTCTATTTATTATTTTGGTTTTGTATCATCCTTGAAAATTTCGAGTTGATGGTGTTGTAGAAACTTCGTTTTATAATAAATTATAAAAGAAAAAAAATAATTAAAAAAAACGTAAAAAAATGTGTAACCATTCTGTGATATATGCTACTGCACTTATGACTTTTTTAATTAAAATTTAAATAAAAAAATATAAAAAATAATTAAAAGTGAAAAAATTTAAATACACAGTAGATTATGTCTACTAATCTTCAGTGGAAGAACTTTCCATCAAGGACGTCCTCTAGTCAGGACATTATGGAATCAAAGTCGTCAATGAGAAATGGTAAATGATATCTTAATCTTATATTACATATGAGGAGTATAAAACTAAAGGCATAGCTAACATATCTTACATATGAGGAGTATAAAATTAAAGGCAACATTCATCTATACTTCGTTTCATTTAACAGAGTCACTTTGAAGCTTATCTGTTATTTCACAATGGTATTTTATTGGTCCGCTTGCACCAAGCAAAGTTGTCATATACGTTCCAACTACTTCATTGTTATTCCGACACTCGCAGTGCACGGACGTCTTCAAATTGTCATCACTATACATACATAAATGATAACGATTGATATATTATTGATTTTGATAGCTTATAACTTTCACTATTTCAACATAAAAAAAATATAGTAACAATTCTAATTTCTCTAAATTTGCTTCTAAATAAGGAGTAAAAATAAGATCGTGACTGTTCAAAGGAACAGATTATAGTATATTAAAATTATTGATGTTTTTGTGTTTTTTTATAATATATATATTTTTAACAGTGCTACCTTTGTCTTTATACTTCTTATACATTATATTTTTGTGTTAATTTAGTACGACATGTATGTTATTTTATTGTAATTTATTTGAATCGGTATAATACATAATAAAAATTAACAATAAACCTATAGGTAACGATTATATCAAAGAATTTCCGAACATTGGTTCTGGTGGAGGCGTGGCCCGTATTCAGATGGCTAACTTTGGACCAGATTGTTGCGATTCAATTAGCAATTATGGAAGCTCTTCCTCGCACTATGACACGCCCACCCATCCCAACAGGGAAACAGGGATCATAGAAAAGCTGCTGGTGATTATTTATCCATTCTTTATTGTACTAATATGTTAGGTTACAAATTGTACCGAGCGTCTTGTATTGCAGCATTCGTACGGATTTATACAATGTTGCGAGCGGCAGGCGAGACTCTTCTTCCACTTTTCTCAATTCAGTGGCACTATCGAGCATTTGAAAATCGGCGATCCTGTCGAGTTCGAGATGACATATGACAGACGAACTGGGAAACCAATCGCTTCCACTGTCACTAAGATCGCGCCTGAAGTGGTATATATTTTTTAAAAGATATGTAATTATAATATCTACTTCGCACTTCCAGTATTTCATGTTATATTTTTTCTAGGTATTGAGTGAAGCCAGAGTTACGGGAACTGTTACCACAGAATTGCGTTCAGATAGTCTGGACACCACCGGTCGCATATCGTATGAGAACAGAGGAGAATGTTTCTTTTTGCCGTACACCAAAGACGACGTCGAGGGCAACGTCATTCTCTGCTCCGGCGACTCCGTCAGCTTTCAAATCGCTACCAATCAACGGTTAGTATATACAAATTGATTATATATCATACGATAAGTATTCTAAATCTCGTTATTATTTCAGCGGCAACTTAGGAGCATGTCACATCAGGCTCGAGAATCTAGCGCATCCGGTTAAGTATCAAGGCGTAGTATGTTCAATGAAGGAGTCGTTCGGTTTTATTGAGAGGGCTGATGTCGTCAAGGAGATTTTCTTCCATTTCTCGGAAGCCAAAACTAAGAACAATTTGAATCTCGGAGATGACGTCGAGTTTATAATCCAAACCAGAAACGTACGTATCTTGAAAGTAAATTGAAGATATTAAAACAAGGTCCATATTTGATAATTATATGATACTTTTAGGGGAAAGAAGTGGCTTGCAATATTACTAGACTCCCAAGTGGAACAGTCGTGTTTGAAGATGTTTGTACCGATATAACCAAAGGGCAAGTGCTGAAGCCTATCGATCGCGGTAACTCCGTTCGTCATCAAAATGACCCTCTGCCAGGCCGCATACGATACAGGGCCCAAGACCATGCAGAAACTGATGTAAGAAACTGTTGTTTATTAAAATTAAATATATATGACTTCCCTCGCTTATGTTATTAGGTGCCATTTGGAGATAAAGATCAGACTGGCGAATTTACTCTGCGTCACGGCGATTGGGTGCAGTTTCAAGTGGCTACTGATCGCCGCGATCAACTAAAGAGGGCCACTAACATTTCTCTGCTGGACGAGTCTTTCAATGTATCCGGCGAGAGGCGCGAACGCGGTATCATAACAACCTTGAAGGACGGATACGGTTTTATCGAAGCTGCTGAACGAGATTCACTCCTGTATTTCCATTTCACTGAAATCTTATCGTTTGGGCAGTCGCTCAGCACCAATGATGAAGTAAATAAAAGTGATCTATAACCTCTTTACGGTGTATATTAAATTCTAATTTTTTTAGGTCGAATACACCATCGAATCACCATCAGGATTCGCCAGGGAGTCCAACTCGCGACCATCCGCCATCAGGATCAAGCATCTGCCGACGGGAACTGTGACTTTCGAAGTCATTCTGGAGAAGGGTTTGCACGGCGTTGTTACCAAAGAAGCTATAGTGCCGTCTAACTTTCAATCGCAAGATACCAGCGGACTGATTGTATACACGGGAAACACCGGTACTAGAAAGACTGTGGTTTTTAATGCCAAAGATGTCAATGGAAAGGTTTTACCTCGTGAAGGAGACAAAGTTATTTTCAGCTTGGCTCAAGTACGTACTTTAATGAAACGATCCCATATTGAATTGACCCAAAACTGTATTAGAATTAATACAGTCTCTTTTTATTGTAATATTTACACTTTTACGAGCTAATAATTAATTTCTTTTATTCATTAAAATATTTGAATAGGGTAAAAACGCCAGATAATCATTTTTAATTTTTTATTCACGGAGATAACGGACAATAATAAATTCATATTGCATAGCAAAGCTATGTGCAATTCCATTATCGTTCTTACAGTATTCTTAACTCTATAAGCTGAAGAAGTAGTTCATTGTTAGAAATTTTTAACGCCTACTATGTATGACCTAGTTCTATTTGGCTTAATCATAGCGATATTCATCTTTGTGATTAGGAAAACATAATTTGTGACGATTGGAAATTATAACTATATATAATCACTAAATCAGATCTCAAACACGATCAAAATTGAAAAACACTAGAATCCATTTATGATTTGAGCCTAGGTCTTTTTTTTTTTTTTTCATTTTTTTGTTATACAATTACTTTCTTATATTATTTAATTTGTATATGCTCATGTCACGGAATGGTTTTCTTCTTTGCTACTTGACTCCAAGTTAAATTTGAGGTCAATTCATTGTGGGATCGACTGCGTATATTACGCTATATATACATATATAAAGATAATTAAATTTGCCATTGCCGATAAAAGGTGAAGAGAACCAAACAAATGGTCGCCTTGAACGTACAAATTGAACTCGCTTCCATATACAGCGACATCAATGGAGCTACAAGACCTTTGCTCCAAGGGTTCATCGCTGCACTTAAAGACGGATTTGGTTTTATTGAAACGCTCGAACACGACAGAGAGATTTTCTTCCATTTCAGGTAATATAATCTGATTGCGATGATGCAATTGCAAATAGCTCTCGAGCTGCGAAATCATTTATTTGCGAATTACTCTGTTTGTAGTATGTAATTTTGCGTATTAATCCATATATGCTATTATGACTTGATGGTGAAACCTACTAGTCATGATTTCTAATAAATAAATAAATAAATAAATAATAAATATATTGATTATGAAAAGTCACCAATGCACTTTTGATTTTATAGTAACTTTCAAGGAAGTAAGGATTCACTAGAGCTTGGCAAAGAGGTTGAGTATGTCAAGGGTCGGCAAGCGAGCTCCTCGGGCGGCTGTTGCAGCGCAGAGCTGGTCCGTCTTCTGCCGAAAGGCACCATCCCGATTCCGCAAGCAACTGATCAAGTCTTGGACGGCTATGTGGCACGTGCCATACGAGCTCTGAACCCCGATCAGCAGCAATATTGCGGTATTGAATAATTAAACAATACCTTTAAAATACAAAATTTCCTTTTTTGTAACTGAAAGATATGACTTATGCCGTAACCTAATAAAAATGACGGCCGATTAATTTTTAGGCATGATCGAGACTTGCAGCGGACTACGCTACGAATATGGCATCACAGGCTTAGCTTACAAACGTGAAGTATTACGCGTTGGTGATCCCGTCTCCTTCCAAGTCGACACCGAAAACCGCGCCACCAACATTGTAGCTAACCGCAAAAAGATACGCGCGACAATTGATTTCATTCATGGTATTCATATACGTTCAGTATCTTCATTCGTATATTTTTTATGTGCATGTTTCATGTGTGCATCTAATTTTTCAAGGTACCTTTGGATTTCTCTCATTTGAAGTGGAAGATGGAAAGAAGCTCATTTTCTACATGTCGGAGGTGAGAAGTCCACCCAACAGCTTGTCCCAAGGCGACACCGTCGAATTCGTTTTGGTTACAAATCCACGCACTGGAAAATCTTCTGCTTGTAACGTTACGAAAGTCAGGTACATTGATGAATCAATAAACAATGTTCATTGATAATGTTCAGCTTATGGTTTACGTTCATTTTATTTTCAGCGCTTTTGACACTGGCACTGACGTTGAAAATGGCAAAGACGATTACTTCGGTAAATTCAACGATTCAGAATCGTACAGTTCATCCAATTATGGACAAAGATCGTACGAATACAATAATTATCAGGGAAAATCTTTCAAAAATTACGAATATCCATTCAGTACTGGTGAGTAAATTTGTTTGTCTTAACGTAGTAAATTAAGAAATGATTTGATTGTGTGAGCCTCAAATAGGAAAAAAATATTGTCATAACTCCACTACGCTAAATGGAGATTTCCAATTATGATTTGAGCTAATATTTTAGTTCTTTCTCTATCAAAATTGCCCTCTTCTCTCTGTTATTATGCAAAGGTTAAAATATACTCATTGGGTACATTTTCAACGGAGTATTTTTTGTACAGATCTACTGTCCAAGATATTCAAATCATTCCCTACATTCTTTATGTTTTTTAATACTACATGTTTTATTTCGGTGATAATCAAATTATATATATATAAACGTAAATTAAATTAACCATGAAAAATATAATTTATTCATAATTTCAAATAATTCAAGATAATTATCTAGACCAAAATTCGTGAAGTACTTAATACCACATTTTGTAAAAACCAGGGCTGTGGAGTCGTTGGAAATTTTTCCTGACAGACACCGAATTTAAAACGATTTTTTTATGACTCCGATTCCTCAGCCCTGGTAAAAACACATATTGATCGCTATGGCGGTCATCAGTGACCGACGCTGAGTTATCCCAATAGTGCCGTGACCTCACCGGTGATCAACAAGTAAGTTATTCAGCGCGGTCGAGCACGTATACTGTGTAATTTCCTATTCAGATTGCTCGACACGGTTCTACTATACAATACTACAACATGGCCCGAGAATATTCCCTCAAAGTAGCACTAGTTAAGTTCATAAATGTGAAGAATTTGAATAAAAAATTCTTACATTTAATAATTCATAAATGTATTTCTATTGATATATAAAATTTAAATAATAATAATTCAATACCTAGCTTCAGTAGCCGCCCGAAACAATTTGCAGTGGAGGGACTGCATCAATAAAAGTTGAATTGAACAAAATATCCTTAATAAAACTAATATATGTACTATATAAGATATTACACTAGACAAAAATAGTTAACTAAGTTACATACATAAAAATATTTAAAACAGGAACATTTATTTTATACTGGGAGGGTTGCAGCCCCGTAGCCTATATGGAAGAACCGCCATTGGCTTTTTATACTCTTTCTCAAAGGCATAGAATAAGCGGTCACTTGACTGGACAAATCAATAGTGCCCTATGTTTTATTGTAACCAACCACAATTTTTGGTTTTTACTTTTCTCAACCTCTTATTAGTAGTCTTTACAATTTTTTTCTAATCCTTGGTGTATAATAATAAAACGTCCCTTTTATTCTTTATTTGTGTATTTTTTGTTTGTTGTATTGCCTGAATATAATTCGTCCTCGAAAAGGCACCATGCTCTCGTCAACACAGATAAACTCATTGGGAATGTAAAAAAGACAATCGATTAGATTGTCCTCTTCATTGTTCATAAAATGAAGCATATGCAACAATATTCAAACCTAGTCTTGCTCATTATGCTTTTAGCGATTGGCTGACCGAACGTAGTCATTTGACCAACTGTCACTCAATCTAGGTAATTTCGCTAGACCCATATATAAAATGAAACCACAAAAATGATTTCATCTGTCATGCACGTGAGAATTTCTTTTGAGTGCATTATCTCAAAGTAGTTATTAAACATTCGAATTCGTAAAAAGCGCTATGCGATCAAAGAGATCATCCGACACAAACAGCTTATAAAATTTTTCAGGATTTGAATCCTACATTGAATGTTTTAACCCTATAAATGCCAGCGACTTTTTAGTGAGTCACCATTTATTTCTCTTCACGCATGAGTATCTCTTTCTAAAAATAAATATAAAATACTCGGTTTACTGATAAATGAAGCTGGTCTTTAATAATTAAAAAAAATAATGAATAAGTTACTCACCGATAAGTCACTGACTTAAGTGGTTAAACTATAAAGTTTAAAACCTGGTATTTCAGTATATGGAATAATATTCTGCTGATTGCAATAATTTTTCTGATGATGGAAAATACGACATTTCTTATTTCGTACTTGATGAATAAATTAATCCTCACTCTCAATTGATGATCACCTACATATGTTGTAATATGTGCTTTGATTTCCTCTAACTGCAAAATATCTTCTTGACTTACTTTGAAATGCTCAAACTCCATTTAGGGTTAGTTTGTGTACTGTAAAATTACAAAAATTGTTAAATCTGGGTTATGTAAATAATTAATAAAACTAATTTTAGTTTAAGCTTATTTTGAATAATCATAAGTCCCTTATGTGAAGAACAATATTAATAAATAGATATATTTTTTTTTAGATTACAGTAGTGATTATAAAAGAAGCGACTCTGGTTACAATGACCGCACCGGTCAACTTGTAACCCGCAAGAAGCGAAGATCAACTATTGAATCCATAAAAGGCATACTATAACTTTTATCTTATCACATATTTAGAAGAAAAATTAATAATATCATTTCATTTTTTAGGTGCTTTTGGATTTTTGAATGTTGAAATTGAAGACAATAAGAAAATGCCATTTCACATGACTGAAGTGCGCGGATTACCCGGGTCGATCCAACCGGGCGACGCCGTCGAATACACACTCGTAACTAACCAGCGCACCGGAAAGACCTCAGTCATTAACGTCGTCAAACTAATGTTAGTTGCTCTGTGTTTATTATTTTACATGAAAAATCTATACACTATGTAATATCAAAATCGCTTGTCACAAAAATATTTCATTCCACCGATTACAGTCACTGTGCGACTAGGAATACATTCTTAGAAAAAACTTTTTTATTGTTCACGTAAAATATTGTGTCATTAGAAAGCTTGTTAACAAAGAATCAGATGTGAATTATTATATTTGCCTCGGGAACAAATACTTTTTTCAATTATTTTCTGTCGTAAAATTATAAGATTTTTTTTAATCTACTTTAAGTGGCCTTGTTGGACTTAATAGTAAAAAAAGGATAAATTCAATACCTTCTTATAATTAAAAATAATCGGTTGACTGTGATGAAGTGTTAAAGTAGATTCCTGGTTTAAATAGTAAATATTTATGACAGTAGATGAATAAAATCTAAACTCACTATACATAAAAGCTTGGTCCAGTTGTCCCGTTTTTCACCGATAAGTGTTGTGAAACAAAGATTTTCGTGTATAGTATGATTAATATGTAAAATTAAAACATTGCTACTTATAATACATAAATAAGATTTAGTTTTCTTTGTTTTAATTAAGTTAATCAATTTTGAGTGATTAAATAGCCGAAATTTGGCTAGAATTGTAAAAAAATAGTAGCTATATGGTAGCACTGCAAATGGGTTAAGAAGGAACGTAGAGAATTTTTGTTCACCACGCTTTCTAAATATGTCACATTATAGAGGTTAAAAATGGGCTAATAATAATAATAAAAATGCAATTTTTTATTCAGTGATTTTGATCTGTTTATGTGTTTTTCTCAAATTATGCTCATCGCCTTGTATGTAACATTCTAGCGAACCAGTTTCGACGGCCAGGCCGGAACGTCTTATCAGTCGGCTCAGAACTACGTCATTAGACGAATATGCCGGTCCTCGTCTTGTTGTCATCCGTGAACCCAAAGGTCCCGATGGTACACGAGGATTCCGTCCAAGGGCACCAGTCAAACCGGAATTGTGTTAGTATATGTATTTTTTATTATCATTGTACATTTGAGAAAAATTCGCAATCACAATGAAAATTGTATTGCTTGTGACTGATTTATTATGAATATAGACGACTTTGCTTTTAAGCTCTAATTTTTGCAGCTGCTCTTTGCCTTTTGCGACTTTTTTCTCAGATACACTATCATGATTATATATTATGGATCAAAAACGTGAGCTGTTGTTATTTAATATTTCAGAAATTGCTGTAGCTAATGTCGAAGACAATTTCTCGAAAGAAGACTATACTTTACGTTGTACTACTGCCGACTATCAATATTTGACATTTTACTTCATATATCCTCGTTTATATAAACTCGTATAACCAAATTCGTGATACTTTATGTTGTATTTTTCAAGACCGATTTTAGGATTTGTCTTTAAAAAAAATTATATAAACTCTTTAAAACATATTTATATTATAAATATTTATATCCGTTGATTCATCTTATGTCTGTGATCTGGAGACTTTATTGTATGCAGACACTTATATGCTTATTCTTCATCAGATTATCAACGTTTTCTTGACACAGTCATGATTATGCCGTTTTTAAACTATTCAAAATCGTGACTTTCTATAATTAATCTTAATTACAATCAGTCGACAGATTTTTAAAAGCATTTGAGGACGCATCGGTGACCGACCGACACTAATTTTTTTTTTAATTTGTTTTGATTAGTATTTTTTTTTCAAAGTGTAAGACTGTGATATTATTGTTCCTACACAGAAGTCAAAGCAGTTAACTCTTGATGTGGACGACGTGTCATACTGTCGGTTTATCATTTTTGTGTTACCGTTTTGTAAGTAGTAAGTTTGGCGATTGAAATCGCATTTTTTTTGCCGTAATGACTTGGTTCATTGGAAACATTTTAAAACTCATATGTATACTAACTTCAAGTGAATGATTATTCGCTCGAACCAGATAAAAAACATTGCAATTATACATTTCCTTTATATAAAAATCCGATATTTTATATGCACAGATAAATATTTTAATTATTATGCTTTTTACCTCTTCGTTTTTTGTAATTTTTAAGTTGCTAAGTGGCTTCAGGTGGAGTACTTTTTTAAAGAATACGAGCAAGCTTTTTGGTTATATACTTTTGGAACGAATAAATTCAACTCATCATGGTTTTTATGAGTGTGATAACTTCTTCACTTTTATTTAGATTTTTTTATAAATCTAGTCATTCGTTTATAATTATTTTTTGAAGACAACTCTGTCGACTAGGACCAAAATGCTGCTTTGTTCAATATTGATTATATAAATAGTATTATTTTTTTTAATAATGCATAAACCATTATTTATTTCTTTTGTATTATTTTCTGTAAACAGAACTGGAATTTAATTGTTATGTGGTTAATATACGTATTTTAAAAGTAAAGAATACATTAAAACCTATTAGTATTAATAAACAATACTTTTGACTGTTATTTGATATAAAATACTATTTACATTATATTCTGAAAAAAATACTTTTTATTTTATTATTTGTTTTATTTTTTTGTAATATCCATCTTGCAGTGTGATGCGCTCGAAGTATGTACATATTTATTATGATAAGTTGTGTATGTATTTATTAACTGCAAATGTTGGAATGCTATTTTTATCACACTGATGTTTGTTTGATGATTGGATAATAAAGTTAATTTATTTTATTTTTTATATTTTTATTTTCCTTTCTTTCTGTATTATAAGTTTTATAAGCATTATCTCCGTTAGCCAACTTTGAACGAACTCTGTCTTCCATATTATCAATTATTCCTCGTAACACTGCCAACTTTCGAAAATCCAAATAGCACCGTTACAGAAATAAATCTGAGATGCCAAAATTTTCTTTTCACGTTGTACGTACAGAGTTACAATGAATTACACCTTACTTTATATCGTTTTTCTAGCGAGCTCTGTATAAAAATTGCACTGTTTCGTTTCGGTTATCAGCGTCGTATCAATATTTTCATCGATTATCATTATAAGAAATGTATGATTAAAAATTTAAACTGACTTACATTACTATGATATGATTAACATAGATGTAGCGTTACTGATGAATGTCCATTCTGTGATAGCTAGGACTGATAAGACCAATATTAATGAAAAAAATGCAATTTAATATTATTATTAACTGATTATTATTTTACAGAAAAACTTCTCTGTTTTTTATTATTATTATTAATATGAAATATAAACTATTTAAAAAATATTAAATACTAAAAAAACACCCATATCACTAAGTGATGGTATTCTTACATGGTTGAATTATTATTATTATTATTATTATGATCGTCGTCGTGCATTATTATTATTGAAATTATAAAATATACACCGAATTAGCGTCGTTTAATCGCTTTGTTGCAGATTGATGAGTAATGACGACGGTGGCATTCTCAACTTGTAATTATATATATATATATAAATAAATAAAATTAATAGTCCGGTTTGAAGTTTTATATTATTGACATAATATAAAACGATCAGCTTCTCAATGTCGTTGAAAAATAGAGAGAGAAACCGACAATACGTTTTACATGTACCATTCGCATTTGTGTGTCGTAACAATATTTATATATTATACATTCATACATATGTAACTTTATTGGTTTTACTTCATTATACGTGTATTGAATATGTGTTAACATGTTAGTGGATGTTTGATGTTATGTATCAATATTATGTGTTTATATAAATGAATATACGTATATATTTACACACACATCGTATAGGTTCAGATCGAATCGAAGTTGCGGCGATTATATACATTTTAGCGATAGCAATGACCGATTTTATAAATTAATGTATTGCTTCACCATTTTGGAATGAGATCTAATCCCGAATGGTGAGCACTAAAATTTAATCGTAGAGCCGAACATTATCCTTATTGAGGATTGTGTTCTTCAATTGCTACTAATTCATTTATGATTCTTCTCGATGATAACTAACTTCTTTTATTATGGAGACATTATAGATGAGCTGAATATTATTTACTTCTTTATCACTACATTTCAAATATTTGCGTTTAACTTTAATTCAAACGTCTATCCTCGCTCTCGAACTCTTATAGTCCAGGATTCTGAACCATATATGAATATTGAAAAAAAAATTATTTTTCTGTACTCAAATATTATCGATTCATGTTTAATGAGTAGATCAGCGTTTTCCAATTTATTATAATTTAGTCATAGACTTTATAAAAATAATTTTTCACAATATTTCAGGATATGGAATATTAATATCTCACAAAATTTAATTTGAGAAACGCTGATTTCTGTAAATATAAAAGTCAACAATATCTAGATCCTTTTATATTTTTTTGAATAATATTCTTCACATTTTTTGTTGTTCATATTTGAACATAGTTTATTTTTTATTTCGATTTATGGAGTAGCTCTTTTAGATTAGTTTGCAATTAACTTGATATCATCTACAAATCGCAGATTGGAGAATCTCTGTCCTCCGAACAAAACACACCTTCCGAATTCTTTAAAATAGCTGTAGTCACACCTAAACTTTAAAGAGTTAAATGCGTTCTGTTAGAAAAGGTTCCAATATAATTGCTACTCTATCAGAAAATCTGTTCTTCCTGAATTTAATATATTCAAGCCTGAAAGTCAGTCATTACTTTCTTACGACTTGAAATTTTGTTCCTATTCATAGACTACCAAAGCGTGACACCATAAAAGACGGAAGACCTCATCCAAATCTTATATCAAGATATAAGTATCCATGTTTATATCATTATACATATCGACGACTTGTCCGTCCTATTTTTTTCTACTTCTGAACCTTTCAACACCAAATATCTCCACCGACTACCCCAAGTGTCGTCCGTCCTATAGATCAAAAGCGCTTTGGTACGCCACTGTAAATAAAATGAGTGTATCAAAAAAATATAAAAAATTCAAAAAACCAAAAAAATCATCCCATTGTGAACCCCATTCCCAAAATTACATAAAATAATCATACGTAGTGAGAAACAGTATATATGTTGTGCTTCATTCTATGGTGATTTTTTCACCTCATAATATATACATAAATGTCTTTGTGTTACAATATATAAAATCCAAAAAAATATATTTAATAAAAATAATATGAATGTTTCAGGCCACCCTGTACCTCAATTATGTAATTCAACCGCAACAGGGTTAATAATATACAAAAAAATATAAGTGTTTTTTAATCATTGATGTCCATTGTTGTATCGGCTATAAAATAATTGAAGTAATAGTGTTTAATATAATAGATATATGTTATATAGTCGCATGGCTCAAGATATACCAGAACCCAAAAACGGTATCGACATGTCATGTCATCGTTATGCTTCATCATCATTGTCATCAAGATTATCGGCGACGAATCGTATAAAATACAATTAACGAGTAATATTCATATAAGTATGTAAATGTTTGTGAGTATATCTATGAAAACGTGCACCGATCTCTGACTGTGTACTAATATACACACATATGTTTATGTTTATATATATACTTTGGATCGTATTTTACGAAATGGTGATCTGATCGATGTTTATTTAAAATATAACTTTAAAATGATGTGTGTGTAATACTTCAAACTAAAAGATGTGATCATTTATGTTTCTACCGAATCATCGTCGTATTTGTACAACATTGATTCTTTTTAGTTTTAATAAAATGCCATTACATGGTAGATGTGTTTTATTACATTGATAGTAAAATATCAATTTATATATATCTTCCCTTCACCTGATAGTACTAAGAGTCTAATTTTGCCTTGTACCCCTTGAGATCTGAGGATATACACGAATTTAACAAACAAATTACGTAGCTACACACTATTTTTTACCTAAAACAAGAACTCTGAAGAAGTGGAGGGGACAAATTATATTTTTTTATGGTCAATACAATTTTAAATCATGTAGTTTTAGTTATTATTACAAATTCTTAAATAGATACTATACATATTGGATGAAACCCGGCTTATAACATCAATCTCTTGTCAATATTGAACTCACCCTGAATTAAACGATACAATGATGATTAGAAGATATGTATTGATTTATGAATAAATTACCAAACACACTACTAAGACACACGTTTATCAATTAGCACATAATTATATAAAGAGTGTTCCAAAAAATATGAAAAAAAATTAAATGCAAATATAAGTTTTCAATTATCAATTATTTCTTGAAAAGTACATCGAAAAGCTTTTCACAGAGTATTTTATAACTAATTCTACCGAATGAAGTTCAAAAGTTAACATTCCGTTAGTGGCGCTGGATCTGAGAGATCAACGCTCCAATTTTGTTATGATCACTCCACGAGTTTATGTTTGGTGGAGTCCTCCCCTCTTCTATCTTCCTACTTGGAAGAGCGCTACATGCCACTGTATTAGTTATCTCTGCATGGTGCGTCATAGGTTAATTTTAGGCCGATGGATCCTTACCACCAAATAAGTCAATTTTCTCAATTACTTGGATTTTTTAATTTTGCCATATATTTTTGTATTACGTATGTGCATTTATTTAGTGAAGTCATTTTGAATGTTGTACATTATTTTGGTACTGTATGTTGGACTGGATCTCACAGATCCTGTAAGAAATGAAGGAGATCAATCCGAGATGGTGGCACGGATATGTCACCGGAAGACAAATATCACCGTATGGCCCAACATTCACGTTACGCAATTCGCCCTCGGAGATATCAATGAAGCAAATGTCACTTATACTTATTTTGTTGTTCTAAGAAGCGAGTGCAACGATTGCCTGGATGATCGGTCAGCAAGCTTTGCAGGCCTGGATACATAAGGCTGGTCACCAGGCAGTGACTTGGCAGACTACAGCAGAGCCTTAAAGACTCCGACAGACACCTGGCAGACACTCGAAGAGACTAGCAGACGTCCACCCGTCCACGAAAAACATACGGTCATGAACAGTCAGAACCTGAGAGAGACTCCACCGATCTTCCACCAACATCATCCCTCCGCCATCTTCTCCATCGTCTGTGGTAATATGTAATAGCTGCAAAGTCACACACCCCCTACTGGGTTCAGATGCCCGAAAGATGTTTTTATTGCTTTACAATATTTTATAAATATTTTACCGAGTCAGATGGTTTAAAAGTAAAATGATTATAACTAGATATATTGCCAAATGAAATATCTGACACCATTACGACGTTTTGTATTAAATCATTGCAGAATCTGAATATATCACTACAAAATCATGTTGCTTTCAGTGCTGATAATACAAATGCTAATTTTATAGGAAAATAAAGGCGTGGAGTTAATAACGTTTTTTAAATTAAAATTTGAGATTTTGCTCAAAGAAATATGAAGGTATAGAAGTTGTCAGTTTCCCTGCTCATATTAATCATAATACAGCTTCCACGACCGCCGATCTTATCTCGATTGATGTCAAATCAACGGTTCTTAGAATATTTAAGTATTTTTCGATTTTAAAATTGAGAGTGGAACGACTCAAAGACTGAGATCACATATAGAAACATACTGTCTCATTTCAGAAGTAGATGGCTATTACAACTTTTAGCTCTTGAACGCTTATTAAAGTTGTGAGAGCTACTCTGTCAACCTTTTTGAACAATCGCTTTTTTTAACGCAGTTTATAGTAGAACTTGTCCACCGCATAAAACGAGCTTTAAAGATATAAATAAAAAAATCGTTTTTATTTATTAAAATCTTTATTAGATTTTACACACAGCTTACAAAATAAAATTTTATTTTAAGTTTTCATAATAAATGAAACTCGAATATTTTTTTAAATGGATTAGAATTCCAATTTCAGAAAACATTACTAAAATGTACACTATATGTTAATTAACAACCACAGAGGTGAACATATAGGTAATAACTTATAAAAATCAGTTGCTTATTCATAATATAAAAAATAAAAATAGTTTTTCGCATTGGTTACATATTATTAATTCAAAGAAAACCAAATTTTAACAATATCTTACATTGAAAAATCCTGCCTTAAAACAAATACATTTTTGACAAAATGTATATTGAAGGCAAGAAATATTACTCTAATGGACGTAACTTTAAAACAAATTAAATTTAAAAAAGTGAATTTGAGATATCATTTTACAGTGAGTGTATGCCCATAGTAACGGGTACTAAAATTTTATAAATAAACCTTAAAAAATATTTATCCAAATAGTTTTTTTTAATTTTTCAGCTACAATTTTTTTTATGTGATTTTATTACATTAGAGGTGTTAAATCAAAATATTTGTTATTTATAATGAAAAATGTCTCACTTACTTATTTTTTACTTTTTTAATTACTTGGAATTTAAAACTATATATTATTTTGTAAATATTGCTTTAGACTCACTGTAGAACATATATTATTCGAATAATAGGAACCAATTTGACGAAAAATTACAAATTCTTATTTTGTGAATCGTATGAAAGAAAACAGCGAACGAATAAATCTCCAAGCTACTATCATCAAATGCATTATAAAAAAAGTAACGACGAATACAGCAATAATGAAGTCCATGTACAATAAGTCCAATCCAAAATCATCATCGTTTTCATCTGCAAAAAAAATTACATTTATTTGCATTTACATTTTGTTCTGATCATTTTTTTCTGTCCTACGTCAATATTGTGAATAATATAGATACATATACATCATAAATATAGACGCAGAGGTCTCCAAACTTCTAAAGTTTATGCAGCCGTCCGTCAAGTCCTCTACGGTGTACTTTCGATTATTCGGGTGCGGAATATCAATGCTTGAAATAAATTTTACTTTTTAATATTGATTTTAATTTTTTAATGAGAATGAGCGTCTGTTATGACATGTATGAAACGGCGTGGAAATGAAATAAAAAATCTTTCTGTTGATTACTATAACCAAAAAGGAGTATGGATAAATAAAGATTTGTTCAAAATACAGGAGTTCATGGAATGATTGATTTTTTAATAAGTAAGGAGTTGCTACAGGAAGCAGTATTGTTAATAGATAATACTCCTTCTCATCCGAATCAAAGCATATTGAAAACTAACGATGGTCTTATGGTTACAATTTTTTTACCGCCTAGTGCTACAAGTTTAATTCAACCCATAGTTCAATGTGTTACATCATCAATGAAACAGTTTTACCGTGCTGGTCTTCTTAAAACACACAGACGACATTGGATGATATACATGTAATAGCAAATCTTGGTCAAAAGTAAAGCCAGTAACACTTGTTGGATCTAATGATTCGAAATATCTGTATTGGATTCTGCAGAGACCGATTTGTGAAATATTAATTGCAATTTAAATGATCCAGGTTTTCAATGAATATATGCTTAAGTTGTCACTCAAACAGTAGAGGAAGGAAGTAACAGTGAGAATACAAGTGAAAAAGATACTTTAGTCACAAGACTTCAAGTTCCATTCCAAATCATCAACATTAGTTAGAGAACCAAAGACTTAATGAGACATTGGTCTTGCCCCCATCTGTCAATAATATATAAATTAGAACACTCGTACTGAATTATTTTCTCCAGAAATTTTCTTCGTCTACTTCAACTAGAACTACTAATTCGCTTCCGATATGGAATAAACAAAAGTTCAACCGAACCTGTACCAAGCGGAGCTATGCCGAATCGACCGATTTGACTATGAAAAGACCGAGGAAAGCAACGGCTCTTTCATTAGAAGCTTATTGGTGTCTCTTTACTGACTTGATCCATGATCATTATCATCATTTGAAAAAACATTTTTAATGAATCATATATTCAAATCTTTATTCTGTATCATTTTTTTCCAAGCATTTATATTAAAACTAAACAATATTTACCTGGTACGTCGTCATCGTTCGAATTGTCGTTATTTTCTTCCACATCATTAGCTTCCGTATCATGTCTATCATCCATATGATTATTTTGGACGACTTCTTGACCATCATAATAATCGCGAGCAAATGGCATCTTTAGTAGTAATACAAATAGTAGTATAATTATCCATACCATCCATGACCATAATAAAAACATTTTAGATGCTTCTGAAAAACCAAAAAAGCTCCAATTAATATGGTATTAAATTTGACGCAATTACTTGTTAAAAGCGCAATAAAAAGTAATTGTTATAAGTATTTGCGAAAATGTTTGTTATACATGCGTTGGTGAGGGGTAAGAGACGCTTGCAAATGCACCTTTATAGATGACAGTCGGTGTCTATAAAAATTCAAAGGGACCAATTCAAGTGCTGGCAGGTCAGTGAAATTTTGGTAATAAGTGCTTCGTAACAGCCAAATTTCCAAGCGTTTGAAATATAGTCGTCATGCAAAGATTCTTTTGAAAAAAGTAACAAACAAAAACATATTCTGTTTTCACCCCTTTTCGTCGCATTGGTCAAACAGTCGAGAGTATGATAAAGCCAAGCACTTCGTCTATCTCAAAAATAGTATTTAAGTGCGAATATACTGATCACACATACACATGCAATCAATCTAGAATTTAAAATTTATGATTAGGTAACAGTACAAAAAGTTTTACACAAAGCTTTTAATTTTGCGATCGATATTAAATTTCGATTTGAAGAAATGATTAGTAAAGAAGAAGCAGGCATTTATTCGATGAGACCGTGTTTTTTTGATAAGTTCAACAGAGAATTGTCTTCTGGATTTAAATCGTTAAGCTTATTTTTTCAAGGTTGATAATTATGCTGAGCAAAAGCTATTTTAATTTCGTTTTGTAATTTATTGCGTCGTTTTTTAACTAATTTGTCGCGCATATTTTTCCACAGGCGTTTTGTTTGATTTTTATTTCGATCGGTAAGGGTTCTTTTTTAATTGCGCAACGTTTGATATTATTTGTAAATAAACTAATTTCACCGTTGATACATATTTCATTGTTCCGAAAGGGGTTTCTCAACATAATAAGAAAATTAGTCCCATAGTATTTTAAATGTATATTATTTAATTTGATTAGAGTGGTTTATGACGAATGAGAGTTATGATCGGACGAGAAGTTTGCATAAATTGCAATTTTTTGAAGTAGCAATATCTAATATATTTGATGCACCGTGTATAGAATATTGCATAGGTGAATTTGGAGCTTCTAAGTTTATATTCTCTTATTTTAAATTAGCGTAAAGTTCTATCATATTTGTCAGTCTACAGTTCTAATCGCGGTTCACCTGCCATGAACCTCAGCCAGTTATAATTTAAAAGCTTATGTAAAGTTAGGTTTAGAAATGATGAGATGTATGATTGATAGATTGGAATGGTTAAGTGTTCAAGAAATATTAAAGATGAATGTTTTAGTATTTGTACATAAGTTAGAAAATAATATGTTACCAGAGTATTTAATAATAAATAAAGATGTACATAGATTTAATACTAGAAATAGAGACAATTTAAGGATAGTTAGGTATAAGAAAACAAGTACGACTAGGGGAATTATTTATGGAGGTGTGAATTTGTATAATAATATTCGTAGGACAATCCGCAAAAATAAAACTGTAACGGGTTTCCTAATTGCAATAAAGAAACATCTTCCTGCATTAAGAAATAAATTATAATATCAAATATTTTTTTATTTTATGTTAATATTATATATCATATGTATGTTTAGTTGGAATTTGTTTGATTTAAAAATAAGCTATTGAGCTAATTAAATTTACAAAATAAATAAATAATTTAAAATAGAATAATTTCGTGCAGTCTCTCACGAAGACCGTTAGCATTCCAAGCAAAAAAAATTTAAGCCGATATGGTACACATTCATATTCTAGTTATAAGAATTTGGTAGTGTTGTTGCATGTCCATTATAATTTAAATTATGTTTTTAATGTTGCAATATACAATTGATGGAAGTCGTTTTTTATTTATATTTTTGTCTTTCAAGAGCACCGTAATATTTATTTTATCTTTGAGGCAGATTAATTTAGAGCCATTCTCACTTATTTGAGTGAGCTTCTTGCATAAACGATAATAGTCCCAGTCAAGGCAGATCGGGTCTTGAAGGTCAATGACTCAGCGGGGAAAACCGCCGTTCAGGTTATGAGCGGTCACATGTGAGAGCGTATATATTTATTTTCTATCTGTATTTATATGATATATGCATATTTAATTCGACTATTAGACAAAACATATCAAATGTCGAATTAAATATGAATATAAATTAGATGGAACTATTCTTATCCGTTTTTAATGACGTAATGAAAAAAAAGCTGAGACAGCGGAGCCCCAACACGACACAAGCTGTCACAGCTGCAATATTCAATAATACAATAACAAAAGCACTCAGCGTTTTACATTTTATTCCAAGAAAGATATAATTATTATTCTTTAAAAAGTACTTAGATTTGCAAAGTGTGGTGATTATTATAAGATGCGAACTTTTCGGTTTTTTTACAATTAAACATTCAAAATTATAACAAATTACATTTTTATTAAATTATAAAATATTAAATGTAATTTAAAATTAAATATAAATTTAGAAAATTAAATTAAATATAACGTAACACGCACGTTATGAAGATTGTCAATGGGGTGAAGTGAGGTGTAACATACGTTTAAATTAGTATGAAAAAATAAGGTAAAACATATTTACGCTTTTTAGAGACTGGTCCATCGGTGATTTCGCGAAAATTGAACAATATTAAGAAAATAAAAAATAGTAAAAGACGCATTTTGGAATGGTTCGTCGATATCATCGAAACTAGCGTCGCTTTGTCGATTTATCTGAAAAAAATATGTAATATTTATTTATTTATTTTATTTATTAAAATTATGAAGTACGTGACCTGACAGGTTAACCTAATGCGTCACGATATAAAATGTTTTACAATTTTAAAATACATACAAATATACACATGCATACATACGAATTCATATACGCACACACACACACACACACACACACACACACACACACACACACACACACACACACACACACACACACACACACACACACACACACACACACACACACACACACACACACACACACACACACACACACACACACACACACACACACACACACACACACACACACACACACACACACACACACACACACACACACACACACACACACACACACACACACACACACACACACACACACATATATATATATTTATACATATAAATAAAAACACGAAAACAAGATAAAAGATCAGACACAAATCACCTGAACAGGTGTGCATTGTCCCATGCGAATTGAACCAAAACCCCATATGTGGACTAGAAAATGTTAATATCTCTATGCACAATATTGAGCAGACGAACGACCTTTGCCAGAGAAGAGTTGACAAGTGCTCCAGTTCTAGACTTTACAGGCAAGAACAGTGGACGCGACCGAGAACTTTCTGGAGCCCACATTTGGAGCTGCTCGAATCGTGTTAAATTATATAAACACTTCTTCGAGTTGACAAAGAAACGTATCCCAGCGCTCCCAGAATAAAAGCACTGGGAAATAAGAACGGATAATACCTGTATTCCTTCAAGTATAAATATCGAAGGAATTTACGCTGTACTTTTTCCAGCTTCAATTCATTACGCCTGTAATCCAAATAATACAGCTAGTTTCGAGTATGCTGCGGACTAGAGCATCATAAAGAGTGCGCATTACTAAAGTATTCCTGAAGTAGCGCGCATTTTTTAAATTAAAACCGAGCATTTTTAATGCTCTGTGCTGGTTAAATTTCCAACGTTCTTCGAAAGTAACATCAACATCCTTAGTAAAGGAAGACCTGTCTGGAATATATCCGCCGAGATGGTAAATATACAATTAACATGATACAAATAAAACAGTAGAAGTCGTTAATAATTCATTGTCCCCACAAATCGTTTCACCCATGACACTTTTCAACACTGAAATGTAATTGGTTGTCAATAGTTGATTAATATAATAATTTTCACTTACGGGGAAAAATAAAATAAATTTTGGAAAAATAATAACATCCACACAATACTTCGTTGCGGAATCAAAAATTATAATCTTTGACAATTTTTGTTTAAGAGCCATTAAATATTCGAACAACGATAATGTTAAAATATTAGCGAATATTTATAATTACGGCCGATGTAGTTTTATAGTTTTTATTTGATTATTAACGTAAAAATACAAATAATTGCTGACAGACAATTGCTGGAATGTTTGAAATTCCCCATTATCAAACGAGAAAAACAAGATCTTGTGTCTTAAATAAAATTTCTCCAAACACCGGATTTGCAATCTGCTTCTACAGAAGATTTGCCATCATCAAGTTTGTAATTTTTTGTTATGCCGTCAAGCTTCTTAAGAAATCATCCGACAAAGACATTGAATGCAAATAAAAGATAGCGCAGGAAACAACAAAAAGTTTGCAAAAGTTGTTTCACGCTTTGATGACTACAGTATTTGCGGAGGCGTCAATAGTTGAACATATATTTGTTCAAGGAAAAAGATAATCTGTGAGCGACTTATCTCACATTTGTCTGCTCTTTTAAAAGTGATATGTTTTGAATACATAATAAACAAAGAACAAATATGTTATTTTTAATTTATTGTATTTTTTTGCAATTTCTTTAATCTGACCAAGGTTATGTCACCGTACTGCACCACTGTCCGTTATATAAAAGTAGGTTTTCCGAACTTGTTGCTTTAGTTTTGTCAGTTAAGTTTCCATAAATGGATTGAAAATATTATGTGATTTTAAATAAAAATAAAATAGGTATAAAACATTATATCACAAAAAATTCGCGCCTTTCACACATTATCCTTAAAAGATTATTTTCTTTGGTGAAACAGTTCCATCAAAGTTTAGGGTTTCTAAAGTGACGGCGATTCCAATTCAGCCCCACGACAAAAAGGGTAGTGCGCCCCCAGATGCGTCAAATGCACCGGCAGCCACGCCATAATAGACTGCTCCAAAAAGAACCGCAAATATACGCGCAAGCTGTACCGAATGCGAAACAAATCACCCAACTAATTACAAAGATTAGCTGCACTGTAAATAGTACACCCAGCTGATTAAACAAGAGGCAACAGAGCCCATATTTTACAGCCAAATTCAAGCCTAAGTCATTCAACCTAAAACAGAAGCAGCTTCCTGCACTCCGATCCACGCAACCGGCGATGGAGAAAATGCCACCCACCACGTTTGCCGCTCCGGAAAAGATCTCTGATACCACCCAATAACAACGGCGTGAACCTGAAATAGTCCAGTCAAATAAGGCGAAATAAAGGCTAAACCTCGGAATGAAAGATACCAAACTGAAATTTTGCACAGACCTTCGTTTTGATGTTCTAAGGACAGGGTGAAAAGTCTCATAAAATATCGTGTCTGCTAATCAAGATATCAAAGGTCAAAGGTCACAAAATTTGTTTTTTTGCAAATATCTCGCATTTTATGCGTTGCACGTCATTAGATGCTTCACAAAACTTGTAAAGCATAAAATTATCTACAAGTTTAGTTACAATATTTGTTTTGTATCATTAACCGTTTTTGAGATATAGCGCGAAGAGTGAGAGGCGTACATCCGTTTATAGAATCCAGCGAGTATTTCTACCTGCTTAACTTGGTATAAGCTTTGAAAAAGTAAACAATCGTGAAAAAAGTGGTCTCGGCAAGTCGTTTGAACCATAATTTTATTACTTTCTTCATTGTATTATTAAGAATTAAAAATGAAATATTGCTCGACAAGAAATTTGTGCGAAAAAATTGAAAGAGTTGAGAGATGTACTTACGGAGTATGTACCAGATGATAAGAAGATCATTTCCAAATTAAGAGAAAAATATTTAACTGATATTATAGTTATAACAAAGATTGGATCATTCCCTTTTTTTCTTTTCGCGATGCTCAAGCTTAAGTTTTATCCATAGCTTGGTATGAAAATAAAAAAGGCACTTCGGAAGAAGAACACTTGCGCGTAGTGGAAGCTGCTGCGGCGATTATTAGAGAAGATATTCGATCTTCTGTTGTTGAGACCAAGTCTTATCCGCCCCCGAGTAAAATATTAATGAAGAAATTCCGAAAACTTTATTACATTTTCTGCAAGAAGTTATTATAAAGAACAGAAAAGGAAAGACGGGGCATTTTAAAACGAAATACACAGCTATAAGACTTCCATACGAAAACGGTCCTTTTCTTCGCAGTTATTAATAGGCCTATCTGTATTTCTTCATAGAAAAAATACAGATAGGCCAAACATCCAAAAAGACTTTTGGATGTTTTGTCAAGTTTAGGTTTTTTCGCTTCATATAGTGATACTGTAAAATGTTAAATTTCAGCTGTTTATCACCCACAGCCTCGTAATCAACCATCATAGTCAAGTGCCTTAGTACAGTATGCAGCAGAAAATGCAGAAAAATATTTATACTCTTGATGGCTATAATACTGTTCATATAATGGGAATGATAAAAATAATAACTCCAAAGATATATCTGATGACCGCATAAAGAAATTTACAACAAAACCAAGTGCAAAGGAGTTAGCAGCACTATCACATATACCCCTTCTAGTGTATGAAAATCATGTCGTACCCGGATTGAGCAAGAGATTCAAGTTCAAAATTTTAATGATGTAGAAGAACTAACCGAACAAATATTTAATGTAGTTGATTTGTTGTGGAAGTACGGAAAGTGGAAAAATATCTCACCGTTGCCAGGGTGGAATGGATTTATTGAACAACTTACAAAAAACAATGAGAACTTTGTAACTTCTCGGATTCTGTTTCTTACTTTTATTCATCATCCTGTGAGTAATATGGACACAATTTACACTACATTACAGTGTGCTATAAACACTGCCAAGAAACATGAACATAGAACATGCTTAATAACTTTTGATCAGCCGTTGTACATAAAAGCACGTGAAATCGTAGCAGCTTCAGATGCTAGCTCAGACTTGTCCAGAGTAGTTGTGAAACTAGGAGGCTTTCATATGCTTATGTCTTTTATTGGATGCATAGGGTATATAATGAATGGAAGCGGAATCAAGGAAGCTCTCAGTACAATTTATGCATCGAATTCTGTCGACAAAATGTTGGATGGTCCCGCTTTTGCAAGAAGTATCAGAGACATACGTATTACTTTTTGCATTATCGATGATGATTTTTGAAGATATGGAGATTGAAAGTTATAGTGCTTTAGATGGGTTCATTCAGCAGATAACAATTTGCGATGTTCTCTACGAAACTGTGGAAGAATGTACAGGTAACTCTGGCTCCGTAGTTTACATAGCGTTATCCTATAAACGGATGCGCGCTTCCCACTCCCCGCGCTATATCTCGAAAACCATTAACCATACGAAGAAATAAATTAAAACAAACTTGTAGAAAATTTTATTTTCTATAAGTTTTGTTAAACATTTAATGACATGCGACGCAAAAGAGGCGAAATATTTGCAAAAAAACGATTTTTATGACCTTTGACCTTTAATATCTTGATTAGCAGACACGATATCTTTTGAGACTTTTTACCATATATTTAGAACGCCAAAACAAAGGTCTGTGCAAAATTTCAGCTTGTTATCTTTCATTCCGAGGTTAAACCCTTATTTGACTGGACTACCAGACGCAATGCTTACTTCTGATTTCAGATGCTGTTAATGTTCCGGCAAATCCGCTAGAAAAATGGACATTGCTCTGATGATAGTGGAATACTTGATGTCCTCTTGTGGAATCCAAAACAAAACTTGATACATGAAACTACAATGCCTACGTTACCATATGTATGTGTTTATTCCGAACATTTTTAGCCTCCGAAGGGACGGAAAGAAATCGCGATATTTATTTTAAAATGTTTAACCCTAACACTGCTAACTTAAAAACCGTTGTAATTCACAAAAAAATAATTATATCTTAACAATTGTCGTTGGGTATAATAATCCGAGAGAAAGCTTGCTACGAACGGTTTGGACTTGGCACCTCTGTTATTTAAACTGGATGCAAGACACTAATTAAAATTGTTTTGGTGCAAATTACATCTAAAACTAAAAATACATCTAAAATCACTAGCGCATTTCTGTACTAATAACATGACACAGTTAATCTTAGAATGATTTTTAATTTAGGGTAACTAATGTATCTAGACTCCCTCATTTCCCAGTGTTTTTTGCACTAGAATATAACATAGATGTCACCCCTAAGATATTATAAGATTGCGAGAATTCATCTGATTAAAAAACAAGCGAAATAAGATAGTATTCCAATAAATTATTGCTTCATTAGCTAATGTTCCTTGATTTGTAAAATATTAAAAAAAAATTATCGCAACTAAGAGAATCTCTCAATAGTAAAAATATAAGCATTTAACGACTCAAAAAAGTACAGGATTATTAATGTTAGACATAGAAAAAGCTCGTAACTGAAAGCTATATTGTTACGCTAAATAATGTATTTTCGATACAGCGCTAAAATGCAGCTGGAGACCGTTTCTCTTCTATATACTAATGATTTAAAAAAAAAACAACTGACTTATTGATGTTAACTGTCGACACAGTCGTCATAGTTAGTCTTTACGGTCCTTAACTAATTTTATGTTATCAAATTTACATAATTTTATTGAATGGAAAATTTAAATAAACTGAAGCCATAATTTTTAATACGCGCAGACATCCTTTGCTTAAAAATGAATAAGGAAACTGCATTAAATGGAGAGCGAGCGCCAAATACATGGGAATACATCTGGACTCTGTGCTTAAATTCACTAAACATATTCAGAAATCAGGTCTAAAGGGCTTGCTACCATTGCGGCTTTGAAATTGATATTTAACAGAAAAAGCACATCAATATTTTTTTACTATATGAACAGATAATTAGACCAGTAATAACATACGCTTGCCTAGTATATAGAAACATTAGTAATTCAATTGTCTACAAACTCCAAATCATGCAAAATACAGCGATTAAATCTAACACATATTTGTATATTAACCTTAAATACAGTGGCGTAGCTATTGGGTGGCGGAGGGGGCGGGCCGCCCCAGGCGACACTTACTTGGGGGCGGCATATTCGCGATGGGATCATCTAGTGTGGTTCTTACCCTTGAATGCACTAAAACATGTATAAATCCACGAATAACAAGAGCTTAATAATAACCAATTTATTATTTTAAGAAATGCTGATTTTATGACCCTGCAAAAAATATATGGGGGCACACACACACACTAGCTCCGCCACTGCTTAAATAACTTCATTAATTTATATTACATACAATTTAAGAACATTGCCAAATATTGAAAAATACAATAAAAAATATAAGCGAGACCATATTAACCCATTCATTTCCAAAATTGGTGATAATACAATAGCAAATTTAAATTTAAGTGGAAATATAAAATGCCTAAGCACAACTAAATTGTATTTCATTGTATTTATTTTTAATCTTGTAAAAAGCATTTATATGAAAACAAATTACATGAACTGCACCAGCTCATCATAGGGGTTGCTAAGCACATATTTGTGCTTAGCGAGCGTGTTAAGGATCTGGATGGTACGAGCCAGAGAAGATTCCGCGGTCTTATTATGTATATGCTTAAATTAGGAACGCGATTGTGATTCATGCGAAGATTTACTCACACGAACTGGATCAAAAGCAATTTTATAAAATGTTTCATGGCAAAGAAAGGAAAATATATAGGGTATCCAGAGCCGGCCCGAAAATTTCAGCGCCCCAAACAAAAAAATTTAATTGAGGATACTGGTGAGAACTTTATTAGCTTCCAACAGCATCCATAAACAAATTAAAATATCCGAATTTGCCCTTTTTTAGCACCCACTAGTGTCCCGCATTCAATCTAGCACATGTTTTTTTTAAATTTAATTTTAAAAACATACATTGCTTAAAAATAAATTTAAAAAAATTCGTGGCCGCCAGTTGTGCTTATACAAACTTCCAAAACCGTGTTGAATAGGATCAAATGGCGCCCCCATTGGAGTAGTTGGCACCCCGGGCGACGGCCCGTGCTGCCCGCCACTCGGGCCGGCCCTGAGGGCGGAATTTCTCAAATGCCTCTTATAGAGGTACTTAAAGAATTCCCTTTAAATTTTATTTAACAAAAAGGAATAATAAGAATTATTACTTTAAATTTTAAAGGGCCTCAAAAATTTCGCATCTCTATAAAAGGCCCTGCTCGTACCTATGTACAAATGTACTGGAGCTCCAATGACTCGGAGCCCGGACGGTTTGAATCCGGTGAACCCTTTGAACATATATAAAGTGTGTCGGAATAGTCAATTTTTTTTTAACCACTAAACAGTTGGTTTTTGGTAAAAAAGAGTCCCCATAAATTGTCTGGTTTTTTTTTTAAAAAAAAATTTTTTTTAGGGAAAATAATTACCGAGCAATATAAATAATTACCAAGTGATATGTTTCTAAGATCTCAAAAAAAAAAATCCAAAAAGCTACAATTTATTCAATATTTTTTTTTGTATGATAAATTTTAAAACATTCAATACACAACCCTACATCACAATCCGGGTAATAATATCTACTTTTTAAATTGATCAATTCTGTAAACACCACCCATGAAATTGTAGTCCCCAACAAGTTTCGGAATTCTTTTCGAATCTCCCCTTCTCCCGATTTCTACCATTTTTGGATTGTGTACTGTTGATAATAATTTTACGTCCTTTTTATCCTTCCACTTCATTATACAAACTTTCCCTCTCTGGTATGCACATATTTTTCCGCTCAGGGACATCCCCACCCAGGGCCGGCCCTAGGCTATTTGGCGCCCCAGGCAGAAAACTAAATTTGCGCCCTCCCCCCCCCTATTAATACTTTAATAACTCATTACATGAGCGCAAAAATATAATTCAAATTAAAGTAATTTCATATTATATTTGACACCATACTCTTTTTGGCGATTGTGGGTATTTAAGAATTTGTAGTTTTATTTTCGTCGCGATTTTTTTACGCGTGAAATAATCTAAAGAGTGCACAGTAGTGTATATAAAAAAATAACATCAGATAATATTCTTTAACAATATTATTTGATAATTTTAAGTGAATATTGCGCCTTTATTTGATATCGCGGCGCCCCACAAGATCTAGCGCCCCAGGCGATCGCCTGTACTGCCTGCCCCTCGGGCCGGCCCTGTCCCCACCACTAAAACAAGTCAAAACATGATGAGCCCGAACGTCATTCGGGGAAATCCCTATAAAACAAGTCAAAACAAGTTTAGCCCGAGCGTCGCTCGGGCTAGTCAATACACGATCAAACTCCGCGTCCGAGTCACGCTCGGGCAAAACTGTCAAGTGGTTAATATAAATAAAATTAATTAAAAGCGCACACTCTAAAAAGCTCTGGATGCTATTTATACACGTGCGCGTTGATCTCACGTATACACGCAGTCAAGTACATGACTCATTTGCCCCCTCCATTTTTATAAATAACGTTTGAATGTTAACTATTGCTTTTGCAAATAATAGTTTTTACTTTTGTTTGAGTTGTATTTGATCAGCCGGATCAGCGTCAATTGGCAAGGGGTAGTAATGCGGTTTAGCTTTGACGGCGTAGCGACGTTGATATTACGATGACTCTATGTTGAACTACCTAATGCCTACACCTCACAATCACGTCTCAGAAAACGTTTATATTTATGTACTGAAAGGCATACGATCCTCTCCCCTCGATATTTGAGCGGAGAGGGTCGTATGCCTTTCAGGCGGCAAAACGCAAAATTCCGCGATTCGGTTGAAATACGCGATTTTTGAGGGCAACTTATTTTGTTCTCGAAGTCTACCTGTGATAAAAACAACGGCCAATACACGCGACGGTCTGTTGATATTCAAAAGCTCACCTTGGAATGTATGTGTAGATTCGGAGAAATGGGCCGTCGTGTGCGAAGTTTGCGCAATAAAGTGCACCGACGCATCCGGTCGACGGCTATTCAGAAACTGACGATATGTGAATGACGAACGTACGGTTAAGCAGTACTATTGTTTATGCTAGCAACACTGAATAATAAATCAATTTTACATTTATTAATTACTGTTAATTAAACTAAATAATATTTATATATATTGCTGCAAAAAATTTGAATTTTGAATAATTTAAAAATATTTTTTAATTTTTCGTAGCTAACCGAGAGGGTCGCAATTATAAAATGCGTCATACTTTATTAATGTATTTTATTTTACATATCATATTTAAAAAAATAAACATTCATTTTTTTACTAGTGCTTCTTAACAATAAACAAAATGGTATCTCAGTGGAATGTGATTAACTTATATGTAGTTTATTTTAATTTAACCTTATGATGAAATTATTTAATGTATCATAATTTCAAAAAAATTAAATTAGTAAGTAATTGTCTCTAAAATATATTAAATTTATTAAATGTGTAAATAATATTTTTTTACTGTATTTTCAAAGTATGAAATTATATTATACATCTTCACTTTAAATTAAAAAAATCGGTCGACACTAAACCATGCCATAAAATAAATCTGTAATTATTATTTAAAATATTTAAAAAAAATATTTTTTATTTTTATTTCAATAAAATATTATTGATTATGTTAAAACACAGTCAACAATTACTAAGTTAGTAGTGAAACAGCAAACTGAAATCAGTGATATAAATTTTATTAATTTATTTTATAATTTATACTAATATTTCAACTTACCATGAATGTCATGATATTCCTTCGTGTGATTCGGAAAATATTATAAAACCATCTGTAATAATTAGTAGGAATTATAGTTACATAACAAACACTAAATTCGATCTCACTTATACTATAGAAATTTAAAAACATGAGACACGAAACCATGTTTTTTATATAGTCGCCGAATTTTATAACAATTATTAATTATTAAATTTGTAAATTTATGAACAATCTGTATGCATTACGTAGTCTTCAAAGCTTTAATCGGATTAAACTCGTGACTTTTTTTTAGCTGGACCTGATCTGACGTGGAGTAAAACTCATTTTTCAGTGCACCGAAGGGTTCTCTATTATGCCTTTGAGCAATTTCCAGTTTTTAATATTAGCGCATTTTTATAAATAAGAAGTCTAGTCTGTTGTCGTGACTTGAACCTGCGGCCTCTGGGTTAGCAATCTAGACCTTACGGACTACACTATTACGATCTTCAATGTATATACAGGCCTGTCTAGAGCGAGGGAAAAATGTGACAAATTTTTGAGGGGCCCAGCTGAATTAAATAAATATAGTTTTTTATTTAATTCAACAACAAAATAAATAAATACCACATTAAGTTTAATGTGATTATTCCTAAAATAAAATCTAGAAAAAAACAGTCTCGAATCCATCCCAAAAATATTTTTTATAATTTGTCATTTTAGTAAAATCATACCGGAATACATTTTCACCAGTAGATATATATTCTTACCAGTGAACATATAAATTATCTGGCAGCTGCTAGTATAATAATATGATTAATTTAATTTTTTCTATATATAGTAATATATATACGTATACTTATATACTTATCATTATTTATTTATAGCATATGTATAGATGATACAGTGAATGTGTATTTTTTTGTAAAGTTATATTTTCATTAGTTAAGTCCAAATACATTTTCACCAGTAGATATATATTTCTGCTAGCGAAAATATAATTTAACTGAGAGGCGCTAATATGCTGCTCTAAAATGTCAATTCAATTTGACAGTTGCGAAACGTTCATTTGCTGTTCAAACCCAAATCTTGCTTAAAGAAAGTTCTAAAAGCAATTATTGTTTTAGAAGTTTTATTAGCTCAAATATACAAACTAAGCCAACTAATCTTTTATGAGAAAATAAGCTGAAGAATAAGTACACACAGAAATCGCATCTCACATATTGTTCCATAGTCTGCATTTCGATATTACACTGTGTTTTAAAAATATGATAGCTCTCTTATGGACTTCTAATATAAGAAGGCTGATCAAAGTATATTCAAACCAAATTTTGGTCAATAGGAGAGCGCAAAAAACAATTATCGCTTCTCAGAAGGCAAAAATTCACGTCAAAAGCAATAAAATCGTGTCGGGGCCGTTGCAGTGGGAACGCTCGGTAACGAGCGTTCCCACTGCGACGGGCCGACATGATTTTATTGCTTTTGACGTGGATTTTTGACTTCTGAGAAGGGATAATTGTTTTTTGCGCTCTCCTATTGGTCAAAATTTGGTTTAGTTATGCTTCATTCGGTCCTCACTTATTATAACTTGTAATATAGTTATAGAATGTCTTAATATCAACGTTAGTGTTTCCAATGCCACGTCTACGACACGAATTTATTGTTTTTGACTTCTGAGAAGAGATTATTGTTTTTTGAGCTTTCCTATTGATCAAAATTCAGTTTAGATGATTTCATTTTTTCAGTTTTTGTTTATTTAGCGCGATGGCACGATTTTATTGGCTAGACTAAAAATTCACTATATGGCAACACTGAGCAGCAAAGAAAGCACGACTTATTATTAGGTAAATATTTAATAATTTTTACTGCTTAATTAAAATATTTCGCATTAAATTTGATTTCAAAAATTATGTGGGGGGGAGGGGTAATTTTTATATTTATTTGTAGCATAGAAACGGTTAGCTCGTATCTATTATTATTTATTCAAGAAACTATATTACGACGTTAAAAAATATATAAAATTCTATTTTTGTCATTAAGCGTTCATTTTCGGTGGTCCTGTGAATATATGTATGTGATTTATTAAAATAAAACACGTTTGTATAATAGACATCATGAATAGGGATTCCATTCCCGGGATCCCGAATCCCGGGATCCCGGGATCCCGAACGATTTTCAATACCCGATGAGTCCCGGGATTATAAAACATAATCCCGAATTTTTCGGATTGGTTGATTTATCAAGCACAATCGAATTATTATTGACAACATCGTTATATTTCGTGTACAAACTTGCGCGAGTTGCACGTGTCATCTGTGAATCTTTGAGGCTGTGAGTCTGAACGTGCTTTTTCAGCAGCAGGCTGCTTAGGAACCAAAATCAGATCAAGGCTAAATGATAAAACACTTGATGCTTTGATGCTACTTCGTGAGTTTTATTCAAAATAATGTTTTCAATTAATTGTGTCTATGAATGTACATACCTATGTGCATACATTGTCAAAAGTTCATTTTTTTCTTCTCAAATAAATATATAAGACCTTCCCTTTTTTATTTTTATTATATTATTTTCTATTTTAAGTCCAAGACTAAAATTATACGTACTTTATACATTGTACGTTATAAAAAACAGATGTAAAAATATATTGTATTATTCATTTTAAATTATTTTTATCGATAAAATAACATGAAAATTATCCCGGGACTGGTCCCGGGATCCCGGGATCGACTAAATGCAATACCGAAATCCCGGGATCAAAATTTTGGCCCGGGATTGGAATCTCTAATCATGACACATCAAGGGTCAGATTTGCAATAAATAATGTCGGGGAGCTATTAAGTTTATGAATTACGACAAAGTGTAGTGTCACCTTTAAGACGTGGTTTATTTTGTCCATATTGTCTCTAAATGATAATCCTACGTTATTTTTTAAAAACAACAAACGCAACATTTCTTCTTTGTGTGCTTTTACCAATCGATTACATTATCACAATAAATTGACCATTCAAATATTGTCATTAGGTGTTTTGTTGCATTATTTTTGTCTGCAACAATCTTAAACAAAGAAAACAAAACGAGCAATCTTAATGTAGTCCACTGCGTATCGTGTAGCGTGTAAGTAATTCGAGAGCTATGTTATGCAAAATACAAACGAACATCATCGTTAAACAAACATCGACATTGCGATAAAAAGTCAAGAACGTTTAACTCAACCCCATAAAAGCGCGACGAATAAATTTTAAATGATATACGAGTGTCCCGTAATTTTTTTTAATATTTTTTTCCGCTATTACATAAGTTTCAAAGTAACAATTATTTTTTATTCATAATGAAATTGCGAAACAAAATATTTTCGTTGCTTAATTTCTGGGGTTTAAAAACGACAGTTTTTCTAAAATTAAATAAGCTACAGTAAACAATACAAATATACGTAACAATGTAAAATATTATTTCATTAAATTTTAAAGCCTTACAATGTCGAGCCAATTACCAACAAATAAATTCAAGAAACATTATGTTCGTCTAGACACGAAAATCAATTTTATATTCATAGAAAGGATAAAAATATCTTTAATAAACAAGTACAAGCAAATGAACGAGTCCACAACTAAATCGATTTAAAAATTATATAACAACCTTGAAAAACAAATTCGAATTACGTCATTCAGAATTTTTGCACTAACAAAGGATGGTTTCGTAATCTAAAACCGAATGCTTTCTTTTGCATCATTTATAGTGATGGAATCTAATAAAAGTAAATGAGATAATTGAAGATAATTGATATAGTTTTGCCCGTGTTTTTAATGCCAATGAGTCTGAATGAGAGAAAAACTGATAGTAGATAGTAGATTCGTTATTAAATAATAAATACAGGCCCATACTATAAATAAATAAGAAGTTTAATTATTCTTTCTGTCGAAAAGACTCATTTAATTTCTGTTGGTATGCGTTTTATTATCTACAATACGTTGCAGCAACTTGCACTCGAAATGCTAAAAAAATGATTACCTGATAAGCTTTAGACAATATTAAAATGAATTGAAAAGGTCCACAGCTACATTCAATAACTTAAGAATATGATTCATTTATAGAATTTCCGCAATTACAGTGCTTTTTCTCTTATTATTTTGTACGCAACTGTTTTTTTATGGGATTTTAGCTTAACATAAAAATAAGAAGATACATTTTTCATAACAAAAATAAACACACAATGAGCAATATATTCTACAGCGATATATCAAAAAAAAGTTGACTAACTGCGTTATTGTATTGTATTTTTATGTAAGAGATAAAACGTTTAAGGTTGCAATAGCGTAATTCGTAAAGTCTCAGAATGGTATCCCAGACGCTTCGGGTTCGAGCCACGGCAGCAAACTCGAATTTATATTTATAAAAATGCGCTATTCAACGAAAAAATATAGCAGTCTGTTTTTTTGGATTTTTTTATTATTTATGTGTTTTATTTTCAACTATTTCTCTTTTAAAATTATATAAAAAAAAATTAATGTAAAATAATTAGACTTGATGTTTTTTTTTTTTTTTTTGTTAAAAAACAGACCATAATAAATCCGAAGATATTCCTAAGTTCAAGTTGAAGTTGGAAATATGAAGAAATCCATGTAGGTATTAACCCGTGTAATATTTATTTATTTATTTTTTACAAATCTAACCATCTTAAAAAACTGATAAGTTTACCCAATGCGTAGCATACATCAACTCAAACATGTACTCATATACATATACACATAATTTTATTAATACAAAACGTTAAATTATAACAATATATACGAATATAAATACCCGAAAACATCCTCGTTGCTATATCATTGTATTGCAAGCTTATTAAGAAACTGGATGGCTTGTATAATGCCTGTACTACACTCTCTGTAAGTTGGCCAAGGTTAGCCAGAACGGAGAATATAGGGGGTTACTTCGGTCGAGTTCTAAAATCTCTCGGAAGTTGTCCGAGGCTACCGAGAACGGAAGGTAAAGTGGGGGTAATTCAGTAGACTTGGCCAGCTTCTGTCGGCAAACAGACTGAAGTCAAAGGATCCGAAGTCGGAGCTGCTCTTTCGAGCGCGAGTGGTGAGATACTTCCCCTTTCGCTCTCTCGCGTGTTAAGTGACGAGAGTGAGAGAGATAATGATATGGTTTTTCGCAAACTGAGATAGAACGTGTAACTCGGCTCAATTTCAGTATGCGCATAGGCGTCCATATGATATGGTTAGCACGCATGACGAGCGCTGCATCGTGGGCACGTGGTCAAGTTATAATACCACATGCTCTTACTGACATCTTTGAATATTTTAGGGCACCAAAAGGGATTAATTAAATTTTTGATAGTATATTCTTCTAACAGATATCGTTATTATATTTTTTTTTTCATATAAAATCAAATAATTAAAAAATAATTAGTGGTACTTGATTTTGTTAAAAAAATAACGTTTCGAATATCCTTATGTATTTTCCTAGATCGGTTTAAATAAATGTCAAACCACAACGAATTCTTATTTAGAATCGATGGCGACAAATTCTAGGATAGTCACAAATATGGTGTTCGTATTCTGAAGTATCATTTTTATGCCTTATGGCATTTTGCAAAAGCCGACAAAGATTTTGCGTAAATTGATTATTTACGACCGAAAAGTTTTCACTGATATTGTGTTGGTGAGTGCCCACACAAACTTTTATAATTATCAGTAGCGTAATTTTAATAATATGACAATTTAAAAATTGCGATTATTTGGCACATTTTTCGATCGCGCGTAAATATGCCAGCTGTACGTGACAGCAGCTGCCGTGCGGACGTCGTTCACGGCCGCCGTTGTCTTCAATAGCGCCCTCTTTCTAGGTAGTAATTTCACAATTATATATAAGTTTCGACAGTCAGCCCTTTGTATACATACATAATTTATACATTTGTATATATATATATATATATATATATATATATATATATATATATATATATATATATATATATATATATATATATATATATATATATATATATATATATATATATATATATATATATATATATATATATATATATATATATATATATATATATATATATATATATAAAAGAAGCGGAACATTGCCTTCAAAAGCGCCCAATTTTTAGGTAGTACTTTCATAATAAGCATTATGATTCAAAGGGACAGATTGTAGTTTTTTGACGCGGCTCCATTTGAGTTAAAAAATTTGTATGCAAATTTTTGTTGACTCTATTGCTTTTAAACTTTAAGAAATATTAGACATGAGAATAACTATTCAACGAATGTAAAGTAGTAGCGGTATATTTAGGTATTCGATCTGAATTTTTAGATCGAATACCTAAAGAAGAAGCAAAGAAACAACGAAATATCAACAACAGCACCAGCTGAATTAAATAAATTTAATGTTTTTTTATAGACTGTATTTTCAGTAATTTGGCAATTATATTTAATGCAGCAAAATAAATAATAAATTCATATTTATGTATTTATTCCTTCAAAAAATCTAGATAAAACAGTCTTGAATCTATCCCGAAAATATTTTTTTAAATATGTCATTTTAGTAAAATCATAACGGACTACATTTTCACCAGTAGATAAATACTTTTATCAGTGAAAATATAAATTATTTACTTACATCCGATGAATAAATATTACAGCGAATGTGTATTTTTTGGTAAAGTAATAGTTTCACTAGTAAAGTCAAAATACATTTTCACCAGTAGATATATATTTCTAATAGCGAAAATGTAGTTTAACTGATAGGCGCTAATATGCTGCTCTAAAATGTATATGAAACTCAATTTGATAGTCGCGAAATGTCCATTTGCTGTTCGAAAACTAATTATAGTTTTAGAACTTTTCAAGTCCAAAATACAAACCAAGCCAACTTATCTCTCAGGGGAAAATAAGCGGAAGAATAAGTAAAAAAGACGTCGCATCTCATATATTGCTCCACAATTTGTCTTCATTTCGATATTACACTATGTTTTAAAAATATGATCCTTACCGATATTACTATGAACTTCTAATGTAAGAGGGCTGATCAAAGTATATTTAAAACGAATTTTGGACAAAAAGAGAGCGCAAAAATAAATATCGCTTCTCAGAAGGCAAAAATTCACGTCAAAAGACACGTCGCCACGGTTTTATTGCTTTTGACGTGGGATTTTGACTTCTGAGAAACGATAATTATTTTTTGCGCTCTCCTATTGATCAAAATTTGGTTTAGATGTGCTTTATTCGATTCTCACCAATAATATTGTTATTAAAAGTCATAATGTAAGCGTTTAATGGCACGATTTTATTGCTTTTGACTTGGACTAGAAATTCACTATATGGCAACACTGAGCAGCAAAAAATAATAAACAAATAAATATTAAAAGTTGATATTTTTAATAATGCCTAATTCTCATTATATATGATTTCAGTTAATATGTCGCAAAGGTGGCTAATTTTTATATTTATTTGTAGCATAGAAAGGGTCAACTCGTACCCAATATTATATATTCAATAAATTATATTACGATGTTAAAAAATATATAAAATGAGACCTAGAATTATTATTTTCCCAAAATAAATTTACATAAACAATTGAATATTTATTTTATTTCGATCGATCGTCCAAATTTAGAATAATTTCGCATTTTTTTTACCTTGTAAAAATTGATCCGGGCCCCGAAGGATTGTTGACACCACCCCTTAGCAACTTCAAACCGTGCTCCATTGAGTAGACGCTACGCTGAGAATGCAATGAAATTTTTTTAAATATAATACATATGTTAATCGGCAATAAATTGTTAAAGTGACACGCGCTCCGTATAACGAAGCCGAGCATCCTCGACTCATCATCGCAAACATGATTAAATTAAATTACTATTTTTATATTATAGTGCAGGTATGACATCCTCATTATTCTGTCTATCCATTTTTACGTTATATTTTTTTCTAATAATTCATACTCATTTATATGTGCTTTCATATTTTGTTCAAGTTTTATTTATTTATTACATTGAATACAAATATAATTTATATAATTTTAAATTTATTTTTTAAGCAGTGTTGCTAACGTATATGGCAACATGGTTAACAATATTTTTCGCTCTACGTAGGGCATGCGGGGTACTTTACGCAAGTCCAAAGTACTCGTCAGTTTCTAGAGAGACGCCGTTCGGTGTGTAGGCGCAATTTTACGGCGCAAACTTTGTATCAGATTGGACCAATTCTCTAGATCGGCGTAACGTTCAAAGGTGAGCTTTTATATATTAATATGCCGTTTTATGTTTTGCACATTATATTTTTATTACGTATGACTTTTTCGGCACGAGTCACGCATTTCAACCGAATCAGGGAATTATTATTTCTCAATGACCCATCTGTACAATATTTGATATCGGAATAGTAACAACATACTTATTTATAAATAGATTCTGGAGCATCTCATATATATTTTATTGCCATATATGACGAATACAATACATCTTTATTTAACTGTCTGAAAGTCATACAGCCCCCCCCCCCCCAGTTATCGGTGGCCTCGTGATTATAAACAATGATGCGAGCCCAGACAGTGTAATGCTAGTTTGATTTCCGCTAATCGCGGAATTTTGCGTCTCGGCATAAAGGAACACTACTACTCAGTTATCGTTATTATAAACATATTAATGATGCTGCTATCAGAGACATCGTTGTTGTAAATGCAAGAGGCGGTTAAACGTTAAGCATTCGTAAATACCGACGTCGTTACGCCGCTGAATCAACCTCTTTCGGCCGTCAAAGCTTAACCGTATTACCACCCCTTGCCAACAGACGCTGATCAAATACAACCCACTATAATTTACTTCAACTTAATAGAATCTCGTAAAAACTATTATTTACGTAAATAAAAAGCAATTAATTTATAAAAAAGGGAGGGGGCAAATGAGTAATGTACTTGACCGGCTTTGGTTGCAACGAATGCGCACGTCTATAAATAGTTTCCAGGACATTCCAAACTGTGCGCGATTATTTTTTTTATGTATATAAACAAATTAGTACACAAACTATTGCTCACATATATATAGTATGTCCTTGGCCGGTAAGGGGAAATAGAGCTACACCGAGTTCAAAGCGCCCGGGCTCCGAGTCATTGAGGCTCCAACGAATAATAAATTTGTACATACGAGCAGGGCCTTTCACAGATATGCGAAATTTTTGAGGCCCTTTAAAATTTAAAACAATAAGTTACGTTATCAATAAGTCGCCCGGGGCGTTAACTACTCCGAAGCGGGGCGCGATTTAATCCTATTCAACACGGTGTTGGAAATTTGTATAAACAGAAGCAGCGCTGTCCAACTGACGACCCGCGAATTTATTTTTAACAAATTTTTAAATGTATTTTTTAATATTTGGCAATGTTTTTTAATTGTATGTAATATACATCTATGAAGTTATTTAAGGTTAATGTGTGTTAAATTTAATTACTTTATTTCGCATGATTTGGAGCTTGTAGACAATTCAATTATTAATGTTTCTCTATTCTAAGCAAGCGTATGTTATTACTGGTCTAAGTATCTGTTTATATAGTAAAAAAATATTGATGCGCTTTTTCTGTTAAATATTGGTTTCAAAGCCGCAATGATAGCAAGCGCTTTAGACCTGAGTACCGCTGTATTCCCATGTATTTGGCGCTCGCTCTCCATTTAATGCAGTTTTCTTATTCATTTTTAAGCAAAGGATGTCTGCATGTATTAAAAATTATGGCTTTGGTCATTTTAATTTTCCTTTCAATTAAATTGTATAAAGTTTGGTAACATAAAATTGAGTATGACGACTGTGTCGTCAGCTAACATCGATAATATATAAAAGAGAAACGGTCCGAAAAAATACCATGCAGGACTCCAGCTGCAATTTAGCGCGGTATCGAAAATATATGATTTAGCGAAACAATATAGCTTCAACTTTCCAGTTACGAGCGTATTATATGTATAATATTACCAGGAGTTTTATATTTAGATAATTTTTTTATAAAGCCGTCTTGTCAAACGATGTCGAATGCTTTTTCTATGTCTAACATTAATAATCCTGTACTTTTTTGAGTCAAATCAAATTGTTCGTTTATATTTTCCCTAATAAGAGATTCTTTTAGTTGCTATAATTTTTTTTAATATTTTACAAATCAAGGAACATTAGCTAATGAAGCAATAATTTATTGAAAAACTGTCTTATTTCGCGTGTTTTTTTAATCAGATGAAATCTCGCAATCTTATAATATCTTAGGGGTGACATCTATGTTATATTCTAGTGTAAAAACACTGAGAACTGAGGGAGTCTAGATACATTGCATCCGTGAGACCTGAAAGTTACCCTAAATTAAAAATATTTCTAAGATTAACTGTGTCATGTTATTAGTAAAGGAATGCGTTAGTGATTTTAGCTGTATAGTCGTGTCTGTGTCACGCAAATAAACAAACAGCTTTTTACTGGATTAATTCGTACTAAAACAATTTCAATGCTGGTGTCTGGAATTAGTGTCCAGTTCAAGTCCAAACACGACATCAAAATCCGTTTGTCTCTCAGAAAATTATACTAAGCGATTATTTTTACGATTTTATTATTATGTATTATTTGCATTGCGACTGTTTTTAAGTAAATAATATTAGTGTTAAACCTTGCGTGCATTTTAATTTTTTTTTAGTTTTTAAATTTAGTTTTTAAATTTTTTTTTAGTTAAGAGTTTTGTTTTAGATTCCACGGGAATCCACTTTAGTGTGTATTTATATTATTTTTAAAAGAAGTATTCCACTAGCATCAGAGCAATATTCACTTTTCTAGCGCACTTGCCGGCTTTAAAGCGAATCTTCTGGAGCATTAACAGCATCTCAAATCAGAAGTAGGCATTGCGTCTGGGTTAGGAACTGTTGTAATTGGGTGGTATCAGAGATCTTTCTGGAGCGGTAAACGTAGTGAGTGATGTTTACCGGTTTACAAAGGTACTGGATGCATATTATGGCAACTTAGGTTGTGTTGTGCCTGAATTGGAACGCTAAACTTTTGCACTAGATCAGTAGGGATCCCGAGTGCTTCATAAGATTCCCATGTTGTCTGGACGAAGTACCGTTACACGAAATAGCATGCTTTATATGCATGCGACACCCCTCCCACTTCTCTCTCTAAGGGATCGGCGTCAGTCCTGGATTGTTAAATGAATAAATGTTATTAACCTACAATACTATTTACTTGATTCCATAACTTTGCTACATATGTATCTGATTTTTTTAATTTTGCGTAGAATTTCAACGATCTTTTAAATAAATATGATTATTATAGTCATTATTAAAGGTTCTCTTACTAATTACTGTTTACAACAGCAATACAATATTTGTATTTATTATATAAAAAGAGCATTATTATATAATAAAAATGAAATGGTGAATATTTCTTTAGAAGCGCAGGGTAACACCCCAAACGGTGTATGGCTGAGAGACAAATAGTAATGGATTATAATTAAAATGTAACGGTAAAACGTCGAGCTTGATGGGGAATCTTATGACGCATCCTGAATAATACCCATAATAAGGATTTCACTGTTTAACCAAAGAGAATAAAATTTTAAGGATAATGTGTGAAAGTCGCGTTACACTTTCAGTGGTTTTTTAATTTAATTAAATATATTTTTTTCTGTGAAATAAAGTTTTAGATCTACTTTATCATTATTTAAAATCATATTATATTTTATTGTGCTTACTAAAAAACGCGTTTGGAAAACCTTACGGACACCCGCATTTGTCTGTTATATCGAGGTTTCTGTCAGCAAACTTTTTTGCCAATAATGACTAAATCCCTTGATACAGGAATTTTGAGTTGATAATATACTGTATATATGACTAAGAAAATTTGATAATGTTTGTCACGGCATTTTTCAGCAAAAACTCTAGAACATCAAATTTTCTGATTAGTCAAATGAGTATTTACCCTATTCTGGAGTTTCACAGGATTCCAACTTGAGACCACTGCTTTTTTGATAAAACATAAGCGATGTAGCCATTAGAAACTTTTTGTTATATGCTGATTACTTAAACTCAGCTGTCTTATCTGGTTATCCTGTGGAGATTGACTGCTGATATTCAATTTTATATCTGAGTGGTTAAAGTATTAATGAAGATTTCTCTTTTATTTGTATAATGTTAATAAGAACATCGTCTTATTTTTCAGAGAAATCTACACAGCGACGCAAACCTCAAAAAAACATCTGAATACCAATTCAAAATGCGTTTCCTAATATGTTTTGTTTTGACTGTTAAAATCTTGGTACTGATAGTGCTTATGATCAAACATCCAGTCATGAATGAAGCAACAAGCATTGAAATACGTAAATATTTTTTAACTTATTAAAATATTTTCATTAGCAGTCATTCTTATTCGAAAAATATATTTTTTTATCTATTGAAAATATGTATCGGAATGTATCTTACATTATATTTTATAATAAAGATATATATATTTTTTCAGTTCGCTTCATCAGAATTACAGACTACTTACTGTGCGTGTATATTGTGGCTCATTATACTATCTACAATATAATTTGGCGTCATAATAATTTCTATCATTTATATTGAGTTTTAAATTCAAAATTATGCTTATTATTATATTAAAAAGGTGTTTTGTAATGATTCTCTTAAATTGTAAAAAAAAATATTTTATAATTCATCAATTTCACATTTACTTCTGTAGCTCGATTTTATATATTTAGAATTCTAACCTATTCCAAAAAAATTAAAACATGTAATTTATTTAATCCAATTTTAATTTTATTTTTTTTAAATTGTAATATTTATAATATCATTTTTTATATCAGTAATTGGTTTACAAAAGCAATATCTTAAAATGTAGCACAAGTTAAAGTAAATATTTTCAGTATTATTTTTTAATTTGAAATAAATATTAATCACGAAATTAACGACAGCGATAAAGTAAAGTAAGCAAAATTTATACATGTTCTTTTTATCCATAAAAATAATTTAAAATATATAATTTGTAAATTAAATTTAAAATTTTGGAAAAATAATGTACACCATTTCTCATTGTATAATAGAGCAATCTTTTTTGTTATTTTAATAATTAGTATATTTAATATGATGTATGGTAAATTTAATAAAGGCATAATGTAACTATTTATTATACTGTTTAATTAAAAGGTAGTTTCTAAAGACTTTATTTGTACTCGTATCTTCTTGAAGCGCGTTGAAGCAAATAGGTGTAATAATTATTCGTAAATCGAGTACTGACCCTACCCCTCTTTCAAAGTTACTGGTCTATATCAAGCGCGTATGGTTAGACACTTTCCGTTTCGCTCGCTCGCGAATTAAATGACGAGAGTGAGTGAGATATAAGGGAATGCGGAACGCGCGCCATTTTAAAGTGCATTTTTCGGTTTATATTTTATTATCAGCTTTTTAAATAATTTTGCTTAAAATTAAGCAATTGCATTAAAGATGGATAAAAAAATAATGAGATTTAAACGGGTTGTAAAGCATCTTAAACAGAGTTTTTGGTTTTGGTATTTTTAAGAAACTTACATACATTGGTAGTTTCAAAATTGATAGTGCAAGGGACGAAGGATGAAAAAGTTTATGATAACGAGATAATTGAGAACGGTAATTAAATCAGAATTACGTACATTAATTTGAGAGCTAGCACAACTGTTTGAGGTTAGTAATTTGACAGCTTTGAAGCAATTAAATGACTAGGAAAATAAAAATAGATTAACAAGCAGGTGCATAGTCTAGGAAAATTAATCGCCTGCGATTCACCGCCAACAATTAATCACTAGCACTTTACCGCCGCGTCAATTGAGTTTCAAGTTTCTGCCTTAAGCTACAATTAGCACATTTTTGAAAGTCTAGTGAAAGAACTATGAGAAAATAGTACTGAAATAAAATATAAATGTATGGAAATATGTAATTTAATAGGTAGATTACATATTTTAATAGATACATCTATCACAAAAATAGTATTAAAATTCTTTATTTAAACATTAAGTAGATATTAAATAATACAATATAATAAACATAGGTTAGTTTTAAATTAGACTAATTATAACAAAAGTTATGTTTATGTATTTTTTAGAGTCACATTGGGATGATTTAAATTAAACAGAGCCATCGTGAATCTTAAAATCGAGCTCCAAATTTTCGATCTGTGGTAATAATAGACCATAAATTCTTAAGCTATCGGCTATGTATTTTTAGAAAATGTATATCTAGCATATAATTTATATTTTTAGCTGCACTTAATTCTAAAATAACAACTATAGAAAAACCTTATTTTTAATTTAAAATTACTGATAATTTTATATTTATTATATGTATTACTTGGCGATTAAATATGTTAGCGTTTTTAGGCTATAAACTGTTTATGTGATCAATTGACACGGGGAAAAATTGCTAGCGATTAATTGCTGGCAGTGAATTGTGGGCGATAATTTTTTCTGATTTTTATGCAACCCATGTCTTTCAGGTTTTGGTATATCGTGCTTATGGAGACAATTCCGGGACATGTGTCCAAAAAAGAAATATATATATAATTTCATAATAATCTCAACTGAAAAACATACCTATTCTGGAGAAACTTTTTTATGTACAATTTAATTATACAAAACGATTTTAAATAGTGAGTGGCATTGCTTTATGACTTTCTCTAAAATTCCAGGACACGGATTGGATGTCTATATGATGGATATTGACATCCAATCCGTGACAACTGTTGGCAACCTTAGTCCCGCCGGTTAAAAAAGATATACTTAGTTTCAAAGAGTCTGAATTGCAATGTTTTACATTTATATCAAAATATAAGTTCTGAGCTTTTTGTTAAATTCAAAATCAAAGCCGGGAAACGACGGAAAATACAACTTCAGACTCGCTAACGTTGTACAGGAGCGAAGAAAGTGTTGTTTGTCATTTTTTAACACTATACAAGCCGATAGTACAACATATGTGTCACGTTTTCTTCAAGCACTATTATTAACAAAATAAAAAACATTTATCCTTTACTCTGCTTATGATAATGCAGGGATCTACAACTTTAAAATATTTTTTTTATTTATTAATTCTTATGTTGCTATCATCTGCTTTAGTTTAATCGTGTCACCTCGCTGCTTGTATGGCACTAATATTCCTATATTAATCAATATTTTTTTCTATTTGCATTAAAGTATTTATAATCGACTTCTGGCTACCCCATTGTGAATCGTAACAAAAATCACCAATACAAACCATCCAGCTTCGCACCTGGAAATGATTTCTGCGATATACACAAGAAGCTGTAATTATACGCCGTTATATTTATTTTCGATATAAATAGGTGTATATACAGGGGTATGTTTAAATAAAGGGATTTGTATATACAAAGTTCAGATACTTGTTGCTTAAACTGTTTATGTTTCAATACGTTCACGTACACATCTGCATCTATCCGTGCATACATGCATTTATGGTAAAACTGGGTCATCTACCCCAAGCTCGAACTGTTCCCTTAATACATCGTTTCATTTTCCCGGGACCAACCGTGATGTATTGATCGCTATGGTAAATGCATACCTTGCTATTTTTCTACATGATGTATATTTGCGTATAGTCTATTCAGTACAACGGATGCGATGCGAACCCTTAATGGAATACACTGAGACAGCCATTTATAGCTGAACATAGTATACAGTCTCGCTCCTCATCCCCGATGCGTTTGCTGTATGTATGGATATACTATGGTGCAGGGGTGCATTTGTTGTGGAACCCAGTTATCTATCCTCTGCTCGATCTGTTCTCTTAATACAAACGTTGCTAGGCAGAATCACGTAGCACTCCCACTACCTGATCGCTGAAAACTGTCGACCCTCTCTCATTATGTTTCCTTAATATTTACTTTCACCTATGTATTTATAATTGATTCGCGAATTTATATATGCAACTGAGACGACGTGAAACGTCAAGGAAGCTGAAGAGCCGACTTCTGAGGACTTTCAGTGATGTTTTAAAAATGGAAAGTATTTTGAAGGAGATAAGATTGATGTACCCTATTTTTTTTACCTCAGACTGTTACCAAGTAATGTCAATATAACTGAATAAGGCGCTCAGCTAAGATGTGAAAGTTGTTAATAATATTATTAAAAACGTGCATCATATGATGTGAAAGAAGCTGGACAAAAAATGCGATGTACGATAAATTTTGAACGGTAAAGAATTGTCAAAAGTTTTTGAGTTAAGAAAATATTATAAATTGAGCAATATCGCTCACCCGTGGGCGATGGACGAATCTCGGTGGGCAACGCTGGCTTTGGGGTAATTTGATGGGCGATGGAAGAGCCATGAAGGGCGACAGAGAATTAGGAAAAAAGTTAATATTCAAAAAATCTCGTGTGAAAATTTTTTAAGCATTTTATAGTAAATATATTTTGCATAAAATATGATGTGCTTTAGGATCTTTTGAAAATGGGCGCTGTACTGTTTTTTACAGATTTAGGCTCAAAGCGATATTTTAAAACAGCATTTATTATTTTATAAGTAGCACTGTATAAATAGCAAAATTTAAATATTAAAAAAATATGCTTTTTTTATATTAGTCAATATTGTGTCTGCTTTTTTATTTTAATTAATAATTTTATAATGTTAATTAATTCGACTGTCTAAAGAAGCTTTTAGTGATTTTATTGCTGATATTTATTTATTTATTATTTTTATTTTATTAAGTTATTTAGCTTAATAGCTAATCTTTACATCTAACAAATTTAGTAAACATATATAAAAATATATAAAAAATACATAACAGAAAGAAAAAATGAATATATACAATAATAAAGTCTTAATATTATAATTTATTTCTATATGTACGAAGGTGTTTTTTTATTCCATTTATGAAACCCGTTATATTTTTGCTGTTTCGGATTTCTCTTGGAAGACTATTATATAAATCAAAACCTCCGTACATAATTCCCCTAGCCGTACTCGTTTTCTTATACTTAATTTTCTTTAAATTTTCTCTATTTCTAGTATTATATTTATGTACATCTTTATTTCTTATTAAATACTTATTAAAATATTTTGGTAATATATTATTTTCTAACTTATATATAAATACTAAAACATTCATACTCAATATTTCTTGAACATTCAACCATTCTAATCTATCAATCATACTTTTACAATTAGTTAATCTATTTTTATTTAAGATTACTCTCATTGCCCTATTTTGTAATTTTTGCAACATTTGTTTATCTAATTTATTTAACATATTTAATAGTGTTGCACAATAATTTAAATGGGGCAATATTATACTATTATAATTTTTTTTTTTTGTATTTATACTTAATATATTTCTTAATCTAGATAATAAACCTATTTTTCTACTAATTTTTTTTAATATGTAATTACAATGTTCTTTAAAGTTTAATTTTGTATCAACAATTACTCCTAAATATTTTATATTATCCACTATTTCTATATTAGAGTTATTTATTACTATTTTGGTACTATCATCTAACACATTTTTATAATTAATAAACATACATTTAGTTTTATTCTCATTTAATTTAAGTACATTATTCTTTAACCATATCTCTAACACACCTAATTCATCATTCAAATTACTCACAACTTCTTCAATGTTATCACCCATGCAATAGATCAATGTGTCATCCGCAAATAGATGAACTTTACATTTTCTTACGTTATTAACTATATCATTTATATATAAAACAAACAACAATGGTCCCAATTTAGACCCTTGTGGTACTCCATAATACACTAACCTCTCTTCAGAACATACATTATTTATCTTAACTTTTTGTTTTCTTTTATATAAGTAATTATTAAACCATCTCAAAACTATATCACTTATACCTATACTCTCCAATTTCTTCAACATTATTTCTCTGTCTATTGTTTCGAAGGCTCTCTTGAAATCCAAGAAAACTGCTCCAATGATTTTGTTTGTATCCTTAGCCAACAGCCAATCATTTATCACTACTTGTAATGCAGTTTCAGTGGAATGCTTTTCTCTGAATCCCGATTGTTGTTCACATATTATGTTTTGAGAAGTAATAAATTCCTTTAATTGTTTGATTACTACTTCTTCTATTATTTTTTCTATACACGGTAGCATGTTGATTGGTCTTATTTCTTCAACTTTTTTACTATTTTTTATTTTAGGTATAGGTACAATAGTAGCAATCTTTAAATTTTCAGGCATTTCTCCTAAGGAGAGTGCTTTATTTATTAAATAATTTAATTTAGTTCCTATTATTTCCCATGTTTCTTTAATTATATTTATATCTAGTTCATCAGTACTAGTTCCTTTTTTAATATTTGGAGGTAAAAAGAAATTTTCTCTTCAATGACAATACTATTGAAAATCTATGAACAAATTTTTTTAAATTAGTCCATTATTTGATAAGATGAACAGACAGTATCGATGAGCAAATGATTCGGTATTATAGCCATCATTTTCTTAAACAATTTATAAAAGCAAAATTAATATGTTTTGGATTCAAGCAATTCAAGATATAATTCAGCATTGTAGCAAATTATTGCTACAATGCTGAATTATATCTTATGGGCCTGATTTATATTTAGGCGGAATTATATTTTTGAGAAAAAGTAAGTAGACGATCAAAAACTACGCCGTGTGTGAAAAATTGGAAGAAAATAATGCTCAAAGTTTAATGTAGAATTGTATGAAAGAATGGTACTATCAGATGTATTTATAATTTACACACTATGATCTCCTATTGAGAACATTTATAAGAATCTATTTTTTATAGCAGATTTTCATTAAAATAAAATGTTTATCCTCAAAATAATGGATTTCTTTGGTACAGCGTAACTTTGAAATTCATTATGGTAGTAAATATATATTTATCTAGCATATATATTTCGAGATGGTATCATATTCGCTGAGATTGACTGACTACATTATTTTAGGCACATATTCATTTCAAAATCATCATCAATTAAAAAATCGATTTTATGGACCTTCTCAAAAAGTTTCCATTTCGTGAATATGTATCAGTGAATTAATATAGGGGATAAATCATAATGGTTCGATTTCTAATAAATAAATAAATAACTACGCATATTTTTTTTTATAAGCTATAATATTAAATGTTGCATTTTTAATACCACTACTAAACAAAATCCTTATCAATCAACAAGAAAAGTTTTTCGATGAAAAATTGTGTTTTTTGCATGTTTAATTTAACGTATAAATTTAAAACAAAATAATATACAATAACATATATATGTATAACAAATAAATATAACAAATAGGACTCAATGGTGACCAATGTGCATCGAATCAGCTGATAGTGCCAGTGTCGTCAAAACGCTTCTCCTGTTTGGATTCACGCCTAAGTTTTCCCAATTGATCCAAGATAACCTGGCAGTTAAGTCTGTAAACAATTAAAAACGTATTCGTTACACATTATAAGCATTATTCAAGTACATATTTGTAATGCCCATCTTCTTTACTTATATCACATTTTCTTACCACTGGTATTCCAATGTGCTCGCTCTGGTTTGATTTCGCCCCGAAGACACTTTTCCACGTAAGTTAATGGATCGTAATCTGTGTCCAAGACCTAAAAATAAAACGCAGTTAGGTTAATAATTATTATTATTTGTATGCAGTGATTTAATATGAAGTCATAAAATATAATGTTTTTTGCTTTAAAGACATTTAAAAGGGGAATGGCGTTGAAGAATCGCCTATTGTATATGTTTACTGAGGCGTTAAGGGTTTAGAAGAGAACATAAAACTATTCATAGAGAATTAAGTTGATCCCTCAAACTACGATAAAATACAAATTATAACTCCCCATCTGCAAGTCTTGCGTTATTTGTGTTTATGTTAATGATTATTCTACATATATTTATGAATACTACGAACATTGTTTTGTGTCAGAGCATAGAATTGTCAAAAACGAGCCATATCAAAAATGACATTATATAGAAATTATACTATAGGTTTTAGCAGAAAACCAATTTAGACCTTTACTACTCGTTTTTCGGCAAACTTTTTAGAGCTTTGTCAATTCGACACGAACAACGAAACACAGATTTGATAGAATAAATCCGAATGAATTTATTTATTTGTATAAATTTTACACTAGACAAATTTTGACTAAACACACATACATATAACACATCATAGAAACATAAACAGAAAATAAAAATATACTCCATATTATAATTTATTTCCTATTTTTCTACTATTTTTTTTATATGTAATTACAATGTTCCTTAAAATTTCATCATTAACTTTTTCTATAATTGATAAACTTATAATAAATAAAATTATTAATAAACATACATTATTTTTTAACCATATTTATATTATACTTAATTCATTATTTAAATAATTTACAACTTTATCACATATGTGTCGATAAATGTATTGTCCTCAAACAGATGTATTTTACATTTTTTTTATTATAAATTATATTATCAATATATAATATAAACAGCAGTGGCCCCAATTTAGTCGCCTGTGGTGTACCCTGAGATATTATTTTCTCTTTGGAATACGCATAATTCATATTAACTTTTTGATTTATATTTTTTAAATAATTATTTAGTCATTTTAAAACTATTTCACTTATACCGATATTCTCTAATTTATTCAACATTATTATTCTGTCTATTATTTCGTTCTATTTCTTTAAATCAAAGAAAACTGCTCCAGTGAATTTGTTTGTATCTTTAGCTAAAAACCAATTATTTATACTACTTGTTCACATATAATGTTTTGAGAAATAATGAAATCCTTTAATTGTTTGATTACTATGTTTTCCAGCAACTTTTCTATACAAGGCAACGTGTAAATTTATCTCATTTCCTCAACCTAGGTGCTAGGTACAAGTGTAATAGTAACAGTCTTCAAATTACCAGATATTTCTCCTTCAAAGAGTGCTTTATTTCCTAAATAATTTAGTTTCTTGTATTTCTCTAGTTTTTTAAATTATATTTGAGATCGATAGTTTTACAATTTCTGAGCTTCAGTATAGTTAAAAAAAATGTATAGATATTCTCCATATGAGGAAATAGAAATACATCCAACTCATTATTTTTATGCAGCACACAAAAAAATCGTTTTCTTGCTCTTTTAGCAACGCTTTAGTATAAAACTGTTCCGTCACTCAACACAAAGGGTGATACAACTTTCTGAATTTACTCAGAGATATGTAAATGTGCCTCAGTAGAGAAGAATTAACTTCCTGCTGCCCTAACACACAATCTGCTTAAATTCTTGGCTATCCATGAGCTATTCTTGTTCATGTTTTGTGTATGTGGAAGTTGAGTCGCCAAAGGGAGCTATAAAAGCTGCGAATGTAAACGAATCTCTTCTTGTAATATAATAATCAATATTCTCGACTGAATAGGCGCCACAATGATGCACAGGTCTTACCCTATCTCCAACACTTCCAGTCTCTTCAAATTGCATCACTGCGTTGTGAATTGTTTGCTCAGTAGTACGATAAACATTTATAATGATCTTCGTTTTACCATATATTTCGATACACAGTTCAAACAGAATTATTATTTCTGTGCGATAAATGAACATGCGTGATTATTGACAGCTGTCTGATTTACATTGCTGCCAACATAGCAAAATCTGGCGAAAGTGTTGCCAATGTATCACTCGATAGCATGACTGTCATTGTTCTGTGTTGCCATACGACAGGATGACTGTCATTCTCAAGGACTGCTTAACTTTTCTGTGTTGCCATCTAACAGCGTAACTTTGCGTTTCTCCGTGATGACATTTTCCTACGTGTCGCTATTCAACTTAAGTTGGCGCTACTGACAAAGTAAGTTTTGAGGTTTGATTCGAATTGCCAACACTGATCGTTTAATTTTTTACGCAGGCTTTAAAAATAAAAAAGTGCAAACAATTTAACCTCAAAAATTTGTGACATTACTGTGTTATTTTATTATACTATAATAATTAAAGTGTTATTTTATTTTTCAGGTGATCCATCAACACAAAGAAAGAATCAGTAATTGCTAATGCACTTCTAAAATGTGTGTTTTAATAATATTTGCGGTTATTATTATAATAGTTTTGGTGATTAGCTACGAATATCTACACCTTGATGATGAAACGATTCTAATAATATGTAAATATATTTTATTTCAACTAAATTTCTTAATGACAGACTGAAAAAAGCATTAAAAACTAAACTTTTTCATGTTTAACGTCTAAACTCTTACAGATTGTTATGTGTTTTAATAATTTATAACAAAAAGTTTTAATTAGCCAAGAATAAATAATAAATCTTAAGATCTGTGTAACAAATGTTTCTCTTAAAAATCAGTATTTTGTAATTATAGGCACAATGTCACAGATTTTAATATGAATTGTAAAATTTACATAGAATCATTAACTTTTAAAGTATGAAAGATGATTATAAACATGATAAATAGTTGATTTTAAAACTAAATGATTATATGAAATGGTTTGCTTATTGTATTTGTGTCTTAAAATATAACATTTTTGTCCTGCTAAAAATAAACATTGATTACTATGTAATTTGACACACTTCATAGTTTATTATGTAATTTATCATTTGATTTCCATAGAATAATCAATTTGAGACTTGATGTTGTGGACAAAAATGATTTTTACTTAAGGTATTAATATATTGTTTAATATCTATTTTTTTATAATTTTTCAGCTAATGGCTACGACCCATTAGGACCCTCCGATCTGTTGACCAACTTTGTCTTGGGATTTTTAAGCATTATTGCCGACTACATTTTGCGTAATTTGGCGATGCTTTTAAATTGGACGAAGAATATCTGTAATTTAATATAAAAAATCCTGCTAAGCTGCAATAAATCTAGCCAAGTCCTGATCCTTATCAGTCAAAAAGGTATATTTATTTATTATTTATTTGTAGTGTATATATATAATACATACATAATTAATTATTTTCAATATAGTTTAAGAAAAATCTGCTACATTTAACTAAAAATATCTCACAATATATACATATAAGCATATTGATTATAAAGATCTATAATACAATATAAGCAAAAGGCAATCATCAAATAAATTGTGTTACATAAAATTCGATAAAGCAAGATGCAAATTCGATGCTTAAAAAGTAAATAATTATAAATGTTCAGTTCATAATTATTATATGTTAAGCTTGTTCAATTAAATCAATATACATATATTATTATTAACTTATTACTAAATAAAGTCATTTGTAATAATGTAAATTATTTAATCAATTGATTTAATAATGTATGTATGAATTTTTTTTCATAATTATAATTATTTGCCATTGATCAATATTAAGAATAATTTTATTAATTAAGCACCAATTGAATTTTATTGTTGATTAATTATATTTGCTTTATAAATAAAAACACCTTCACCAAAAATCAGATTGTAAAATAGTGGTTATATATTTTTTATAATAAAATTAACAATAAATAATTTATGTAGTCAGTTATTTTAGTTGTTCTATTTTTTATTATTATATTTTAGAACATTATTATTAATAGGGTGGTACTTGTAATTACTTGTAGAGTATCTTTTTTTAATTGCACAATTATAATCTTGGATCTTTTTATTTTTCAGAAAAAGTCTACGCTCTACATATCCATCTGTACAGTCAAGTCATCTTTGAAAATGGATCTTCTATGCCAACTTATTATGAATATTGATAATTTATTTATATTAATAACAATATTTATCTATTATCACCTTCTAATTTTATATAGAAGTTTAGATTATCTGTTTTGCTAAAATAATACTAACAGGATAGGAATAATGATAAATATAAACAATTATAATTACATTGACTGTTTAATGAATAACTAAAATATAATCATTATTAGCTTATTTTTCTTTCAAGTTGTAATAACAAATTTGCCGTTAATCGCCACTATATCAATATTTTTATAAAATATGATTTTATAAAACGCTTTTTAATGCGGTTGGTAGATAAATTATAAAATCATATTTTATAAAATATTTGTCAACCGCAAATAATAAATATTATATTTTGTAATTTATTTTTTAAGCAATAATTATACTTTTACAGTTTTATTTATGGCACTGAAATACATTCCTTTTGATTTTTTAGAGCTTTGCAAAATTTTGTATTTTACTTATGTTAACATAAAACCAAATTACCATTTTACTGTGTCGCATTAAAACTAATATTTAAGTAAACCCTTAATGTTATTGAGAAAATTAAACCAAATTTAAAAAATATTTGATGTTATTAGTTGTAATGAAATTGTAATTTATACAGCAGTGTTTTCAAAATTATTTCAAGAACTATAAATCCTAATTTAAAAAAAGCTAATGTAAAGAGCTATACATTACATATTTTCCCTTGATTTTTCTGTGTGTAACATGTGGCTTTATTATAAAATTATATTTTATAAAGTATTGGTAAACTGGAAATAATAAATATTTGATTTTGTAATTTATTTTTTAAGCAATAATTATGTTCTGACAGTTTCATTTATGGCACTGTAATAATTCCTATTGCTTAATAAGAGCTTTGCAAAATTGTGTGTTTTACTTATGTTAACATAAAATATTTATACATAATTTTAAATTATTTAAAAAATCTGTAAAACTATTTATACTCATATTTGTACCATACAGCAAAAAAAATACAGGTGTAATAAAACATTTTTGATTAATTAGAGCTTTGAAGCTACTTATGTTAACATAAAATGTTTTTAGTTCATTTTAAATTATTTTAAAAATCTGTAAAATTATTTATTCTCAAACTTGTACCATAAGACAAGAAAAAAATCTTTAAAAATTACTTGTGTTAATACAGCTATAATAAAACTCTGACAATTTCATTTATGGCACTGTAATAAATTCCTTTTGATTAATTAGAGCTTTGCAAAATTATGTGTTATACTTATGTTAACATAAAATGTTTTTAGTTTATTTTGTAAAACTATTTCTACTCATACTTGTACAATATAACAAGCAAAAATCTTTAAAAAATACTCGTGTCAATACAGGTGTAATAAAACTATAACAGTTTTATTTATGACACTGTATTACATTCCCATTGATTAATTAGAGCCTTGCAAAAGTATGTGTTATACTTATGTTAACATAAAATGCTTAAATAAAAGTGTATCTTACAAGAAGCAAAATCTATAAAAAATACTAGTGTCAATACAGCTATAATAAACATGTACAAATAAATTTTTTTCAATATAATAAAAAATACTCACCTCTCGCAATAAAGCAATATAAGCGATGGCCAACCGAAGGGTGTCAATTTTGCTCAGACGTTTCTCATATGGGAATGTTGGAACATGTATTCTCAGTTCGTCGAAGGCCGAGTTTATACTGCTAAAAACACAAATTACCATTTTCACTTGCAAGTGTTTCTTTTGCTAGATATTATATAGAGTGGCATTTAAACTAATATTTAAGTGAACCCTTAATGTTATTGATAAAATAAAATTTAAGTGAATTTAAAAAAATATTTTATATTGTTAGTTGTAATGATATTGTAGTTTATACAGCAGTGTTTTCTAAAATATTTCAAGAACTACCATAAATCCTACTTAAAATAATAATATATGTACATTAAATGAAATCTAATTTCAAGAGCCTTACTTTAAATATTTTCCCTTAATTTTGATGCGTGTAGCACTTGGCTTTATTAGTTCTTGAAATATGTATTTTATGTCTATAAAAAGATTTGTATTGAATGTTTTTTTTCTGTGTATAAATACATGGGATATATACGTATTTAAAAGTTTACAGAAGAAACGTGTTATGTATGTTATTCAATAAAGGAAACATTTTATAGATTATAAGATTCTCTATATTATTGCTGTATAACTATATTTTTGTGAAATAAAAATTAGGTAGTTTTACGAAATTATATTTTATTTCATTTTCTGATGTTGATTCATAATAATTTAAATTTTAAAAAGCACATCGAAAAAGATATTAACGATTTAAAGAACACCATTGATTTATTAAGAGAAAATTAATTTATTTATAGTTTAATTTTTTTTCAAGAATATTATAATGATAAATATATATATTTTTCAGACACAGTTAATTATTGTATTTAAAAAGTTTCTGTTGATTCATAAATTATTCTGCAAAAACAGGAAATGGTGTTTGAAACATATTAATTTAACTTTATTAAGAGAAAATATCTAGCAAAATTGTGTTAATTTAAAAGAAATATGAAAAATAATAATTTGCTTCACATTTAATAATCAAATCAAATTTTGAAAAAATATAGTAAATCCTAATCGTTTCAGTTAGAAATCTGTTTCTTTTTTATATTTATCAAAAATTATGTTTCACTTTTTGCTTTGTTGAATTTATTTTAACTTATACAGCAGTTATAAATCAGATTTCAACTAGCTTAAAAGTGTTCCACGATTATAATATGCTAATCGTTGCTATAAGCCATTTATATCAGAATAAGAAAAACCCAACATAACACATATCATCCGCAAACCATATGTTCCAGGTCATAATCAAAAGTGACCCATGATTTAAAAGGCCGTTATAAATAAGAATGATTCCTCCGCTAGTTGAACATCCCTGTTATAAACTAAAATAAAATAAAATATAACATAAAACATAATGGAGTATGACGTCAATTTTTTTTCACGATTCTTCCCAACATATGAAAATGATGTATGGTTTATTAATGAATCGTTTTTTGCTTGTTTTTTTTTTAATTGTAATAAAAATTGAAGAGATACCCATTAGGGGCGGACCTCAGCATCCGTTTCCGCTCACGGATGTTCGCAGCAGCCCTCTGGACCCTGTAGGGTCCTCCGCCGTAATAGTCGCAACCACCACCACCGCCATTGCTGCCAATTCCACCACCAACTTGGCCTCCACCACCACCACCACCTCCACCTTTTAACGCATCTATGTCTGCGAAATGCGGAAACGATCGTTGAGGTTTGATATCTTAAATTATGAAATTATACAATAATATTATGTAATGTTATAGAGAAATATATTATTTATAAGATAAAGTCTTTCAAAACGTATGCATATTTATTTAAAAATATTTATAAATAAAAAGATTAACGCTTGATCCACTACAAGTATATATTAGGTAATCCCGGAATTAATGTCGTTTTTTTAATAGGCAACTTTGGCTTAGTATTTTTGGGTCCGATGAGCAGTGAAGACGTGCGTTGTAATTTTTTTCTTCTCTGTGATCCTTTGCCTTTCTTTTAAACAAAAAAAAACTTTTCTACCCCATTTACAAACAATGGCAGAGACGTGTCCTTCGGAAACACATTTAAGAAACTGTATGCTGTTTTCGTTTCATTAAAAAAAAACTGCGACAGAAGCAACAGAATGCATTTATGACATTTACGATGATATACTGGACAAAAGAAAGTGCCAAAGTGGGTTCAAAAAATTTCCAACAGGCAATCTCGATTTGAAGGACGAGCTTCGAAGTGGACGGCCCAGTCTAGTGGATAGTCCAGCTCTAAAGGCGGAAATCGAGGCAAATCCGATTATGACCATTGATGAATTATCGAAGAAAGTCGGCACATCACGGTCGAACACCCATCGTTATCTTGAGAAACTGCGAAAAGTTAAAAAATAAGGTATCTCGGTTCCTCACGCGCTCACCGACGCAACAAAGCTCAACGCCTCAACACATGCAAAATACTGCAAGAAAAGCAACATTTTACCCCGTTTCTCCATGACTTTATCACCAGAGACGAAAAATGGGTTCTTTATCATGATATAAAAAAATAGAAACAATGGTTAAATCGAGGTCAAACCCCAATTCCAACACCAAAACCAGGACTACATCCTCGGAAAGCATTATTGTGTGTGTGGTGGGATTCGAAAGGTGTAATTTATTATGATGTTTTAAAACAAGGGCAAACTGTTACTGCAGCCCTCTATTGTGAACAGATGGACAAATTAAAAACGACGTTACAAAAAATTAGACCTGCTCTTGTGAATAAAAGTAATGTCATTCTTCAACATGATAACGCCGAGCCGCATGTTGCCGATATTACCCGTAAAAAAATCCAGGACCTTAGCTGGGATGTTTTATTGCATCCACCCTATTCTCTGGACTTGGTACAGAGCAACTTTCACTTATTTCGCTTTTTAGAAACGCAATTAGGGAACAAAAAATTCGACAATTCGACAAAAACTGAAATCGGGTCTTTCGGAGTTCTTCGAATCTAAACCAAAAGCCTTTTATGAATAAGGAAGTTTAGATCTAGTAACAAGATGGCAAAGAGTCGTAGATAACACTAGAAATTACTTTGTATTAAAAAAATATTAAATAATTGAAAAAATAAATAAGTTTGAGTTTTAATAAAAAACGACATTAATTCCGGGATTACCTAATATAAGCATTACCTATGGTCTAAATTATATTAACCCTTTCACTATGGCTGATATTTTTGCGCGCTATTTTGAAATTTGTTAATATGTGAGGGAGCACCTATTTATGCCATATGTTATGTAAATATTATTTCAATAAATTAAAGTGTATAAAAAAATATTACAAGACTCAAAGTTTCATGACACCTTTAGGTGCTCAATACATTTTCTTAATGACTTTATATGTGTCATCCGCGGCAAAGGGTTAATACACATAAATTTACAAAATACTCTAGTGCAATATAAATGTGTAAACAATATTCTTTTAATAATTTATATAATAGGCAAGATTATAAATAATGCAGCAATTGTAATTGGCGAATTGGAGCTACAAATTAATCAGTACAAAAAACCTAACCAAAAAAGTTAACCCTAGCGATTTTGATGCCATGTTTGGACTTGGAACTCTGATTGTAATTGTTCTGGTACAAATCAAATTTACCCAGCACATTGCAGAGCCTAAGAAATGCGCGCTACTTCAGGAATACGTTAGTATTGCGCACTCTTTATGATGCTTTAGTCCGCAGCATACTAGATATTTGGGTTCAAGCGTAATGAGTCAATGTAATGAATTGAAACTGGAAAAAATACAGCGTAAATTCCTTCGAAATTTATACTTGAAGGAATACAGGTATTATCCGTTATTCTTTTGGGAGTGCTAAGATACGTTTCTTTGTCAACTGGCAGAAGTGTCTACATAATTAAACACTTCTGGAAATTACTCAAAGGTATCGTAGACAATCCTTCGGTGCTTGAACATCTCCAAATGTGGGTTCCGATCGCGTTCACTGTTCTTGCCTGTAAAGTCTAGAACTGGAGCACTCGCCAACTCTTCTCTGGCAAAGGCTGTTCGTCTGTTCAATACTGTTCATAGCGATATTGACATTTCCTCGTGCACATATGGGGTTTTGGTTCAATTCGAGTGGGACAATACACACCAGTTGAGATGATTTGTGTCTGTTCTTTTATCTTGTTTTCATGTTTTTACTTACATATATGCATACGTATATATGTATATATTGTGTCAGAAAAAAAGAAAATTACAGTTAAATCCAAGGAATTATTATTGCATACATCTAATCATATTATTGATTATTAAAATAAGTAAAATATCTATAAATATCAATCTGCGCGATTAAATGAGTCACAATATCAACACAGCTTATTAATTTGCAACTATGTTTATTTATAATTCATCTATAGGAATTGAAGTCGCAAAAAAAACAAAAACCATTTCGATAATCTTATAGTATTTTATTCTAGGCTATATACATATTTGTAAATTATGATCAAAAGTATCGCTTGCTAGTTTTACATCTATCAAGTACATTAAAACATGTTTCTGTACTTACTAGTGATTTACTCAAAATCGATATGAATAAGCGGCATAACATATATTAAGAATCTCACCATTTCTGGTCAACAGTGGTCGGCAATTAGGCGGTGGACGAGCGTAGGCGCAAGAAGGTAAGGCACCTAGCTCTTCAGCCGACAGTTCGTCACATCTGAAGCCTGCGACCCTATAATAAAATAATAATAAGATTAACAATAGTATTAGGATTAGCATGTAATTGATAAAAACGTATTGCAATCTTATATAAAATATATTTAATCTAATTATGTCGCAATTATAAAAAGACTTGGAAATATGAAAAAACTGTTATCTCCTAATGATATTTGAAATTAAAACCATATTTGGACATCCTAAAATATTTAGGGATTTATTAAAACAATTTTTAAAAAATAATTAAATTTATCATAAAATTCATTACATTAAAATGTTATCCTAAAACTTAAAACTTTAAATACTAGTACAAGATTTAAAATTGGTAGAAATAGTCTTAGCATGAACGTGTCTAAATCTGATGTTGAACATTCGTTCAGGTCGTTGAATCGCATTAAACACATATGAGAAATTTGATTTCCTATGATGTACTAAATGCCCTTGCTGCACTATCAATCCACAAAGTGTATAAAATAAATCAAATTGAAAATTATATTAAATTGTACACTTTTATATAAAACGATTAATACAACATAATAATTAATTTTGCAAAAATACTTTTATGTACATTGAATTATAATTATTACGAATATTACGATTTTCGCGATAAATAAATATTCGCATCGATCCATACTATATAAAACACAATTCCCATTATAAAAATAAAAACATATTAAAATAATAAAAATATATTTTTTAATAATTGCCATACCTTAATAAAGTTGTTTTGTCAAACTGATGAGTTCGTTCAAATGAAAATTCAATGCGTATTTGCATTATAATAATCACTATTATTAAAACATTAGTAAAAATTAATGATAAATATTTAATAATCACTAAATTCGATCACCAAGACATAAAATAAATTAAAAAACAGTTGTGTATGTATGGGATTAGAACCCAGGTTATACGTGCACCACTCGTCAGGTGCTCGGGAGCAAAATTACTATAACGCAATATATGATTCTCTTATTTGGTAAGAATGTTGGGTCGGTACGGTGGAAAAGTGGACTGAGACGTCGAGCCATATGAATTGCAGACGTCCAGATGCTCGTAATGAATTCTCGATGTAGGATGATCTCCGATCCTGCTCGGCCGACCTTTTTTTTTTTTAATTGTTATTTTTTTTATATAAAACGATTAATGCAACATAAAAAATAATTTTGCAAAAATACTTTAATGTACATTGAATTGTAATTATTACGATTTTCGCAATAAATAAATATTCGCATCGATCTATACTATATAAAACATAATTCCCATCACAAAAATAAAAACATATTAAAATAATAAAAATATATTTTTAATAATTGCCATACCTTAATAAAGTTGTTTAGTCAAACTGAAGAGTTCGTTCAAATGAAAATTCAATGCGTATTTGCATTATAATAATCACTATTATTAAAAAATTAGTAAAAATGAATGATAAATATTTAATAATCACTAAATTCGATCACCAAGACATAAAATAAATTAAAAAACAATTGTGTATATATGGGATTAGAACCCAGGCTATACGTGCACCACTCGTCAGGTGCTCGGGAGCAAAATTACTATAACGCAATATATGATTTTCTTATTTGGCGAGATTCTCAGGTCGGTACGGTGGGGTAGCGGACTGGGGCATCGAGCCATATGAATTGCAGACGTCCAGACGCTCGTAAAATATTCTCGATGTAGGATCATCCCGATCCTGCTCGGCCGACCTTTTTTTTTTTTAATTGTTATTTTTTTTATATAAAACGATTAATGCAACATGATAATTAATTTTGCAAAAATACTTTTATATTCAATACATATTACTGGTTTATAACGATTGTGTTTTATTTATTAATTATCGGCTAGACGGGACTTGGCTATACTCTTAAAATCCTTTTTATAAACACAATAATAGTAAAAGACGATCTCGGGGATAATCTCGAACTTTCCACCCAGTTTAAAAAAGTAAAAAGGTCAAAAAAATTATATAATAAGAATAATAATTAAGAAAAATAAAAAAATAATATAAAATATAGTCACTCACACTTATTTTCGGGATAAATTCGAGACTGTTTATTCTAGATTTTTTTAGGAATAAGTACATGAAACTGAATGTATTATTTATTTTGCTGCATTAAAAATAGTTGTCAAATTACTGATAATACAATTTATAAAAATTAAATTTACATAATTCAGCTTCTGCTGTTTTTGATTTTTCGTTGTTTCTTTGCTTCTTCTTTAGGTATTTGATCTGAATTTTCAGATCGAATTACAAAATTTACCGCTACTAATTTACATTCGTTGAATATTTTTTAATCGTTCAAAAAGCAATAAAATCAACGTTAATTTGCAAACAAACTTTAACATAAACGGATTCGCGTCAAAAACTACAATCTGCCCTTTGAATAACAATATTTATTGTGAAAGTACTACCTTATAAAGTGGGTGCTTATGAAGCAATGTTCCGCTCCTTTTATTTGTTATTAAATACCAACTGAAGATTTAGTAAACGAATTTCAGCAACGAAAAAGTCACTAATGTAAATAATTATTTGTTTTTGCTATTTTTAAATAAATTAGTATATAAAAAATATATTTTTACTACTACTGAATACACCACAAATTTATGGATATTTCTAGAGTGACGCCGCACCCGAGTTAAACTATTTTTTTAAGAATTGTACCACATCGAGCTCAAAAGGTTCGCCTTCACTAACATGGGTCATTACGTTTATCCAACCATGAAAAAAACTATTAGCAAGCATTTGGAATGCGACGGAGACGGCGCGGTTTAATGACTTTCGAGAAGTGAGAATTTGACGAAGGACATTAAAATCAAGGGTATAAGTTCAAGGTTAAAACAGTGCGTCTAATTTAAGACGTTTAAATTATGTAAGTCAATGTTATTAAACTCATATTCGCAGAGGGGTCATCAAATTTATTTTAAAAGAATCTGCGGGAAAAATTCCAACGAGCAAAAATATATATTTTACCCCTAATCGAAAATAAGTATTTTAGATTTTCTGAAAAAATTTAAATTAATATTTATATTACACTACAAGGTTACATGAAAACCAAAGAAATATGTAAAAAATATTATTCTTTAGTCAGAATTATTTTGACAAATATCGAGTGTAATTTGTTAATACAATCGTTGTTCATTATATAAAATAAACGTCAGATGCTCATAAAAGTAAATTAATTTGTGAATTTATTACCCCGTTAGTGTGACAATGGCACGAAACAGTTTTTAAATAAATTTATTTATAATAATGTACAGGAAAAAAATTAAAAACACTAGCATTTAAAGGGTTAAATGCTCATTTATTATTCTCAACCTGTCTTATTAGTCTTTAAAAGAACATTACCAATGTTTTTGTTGAAAATAAATCGTCTGGCAAATATAAATAAAAATCAGGAATACTAACTTAACTATACTTTTATTTTAGCACAGTGTTACGCTACATTCCGATCAATCCATTTAAATATCACATTGGTGCTAAAATAAAATCGAGCATTAGATAATAAAAGGCATATTTGTTCAAATTACAACTGTAATATAATACTTGATATTTTTTGCATGTAAATAAATAAATGAAATTACAATTTTGCAGTTGAACTTTTCACATTCCAAATTTTAACTAAAATATTTTAATGAAGTCCCACATAAATGTGCAACTTTATTTCGATTATCAATTATCTATATAAGTGCCGAGTAATATTTTTGTTGTTCCACAGACTCTCCTTTCATGTCTAAAAAACATTTTGTTGTTATTGCAAAGTTCCAAAATGATATATAGTTTTATGACAGGAGAGACAATGTACATCTATGTATATAATATAATAAAGTAAACCCTTATATATTTTTTTCATTTCCGAGAGTGATAAAAAAACTGTCGTTGGTTTTATCCTCAGGAACGTAAAAAAATTATCGCTTTCTTTATAAAATCTGGCACATATGCTATTTTTATGACTGTCTGATAAGCACGGTGAATAGGATAAATTTTACTTTTGAAATAAACTTCATTATGCTTAACTAAACATTTATCTAGAAACACATTGGTCATTGATTTTGCTCCATATGTTGCTACACACATAAGATTTGATCATGAAATAAATAATTTTATTAAAAGCTCGTAGACATTCTTAAAAATATCTTTGTCTCTAGAAGTATGTTTAAAGAGATGAAATACATATAATTTTATGGAAACTATCTTATTTAGATTATAATAAAAAACTTTTGTTGCATACTAATGTTTGCAGGCTTAGCAGAAGACAATTCCTCGTGGGATTTTTAGAGTTATTAGACGACATAAAAAGTTTTTTCTAGATAGAGATAATAGCTACCCATAAATAGGGTTGCCAACAGGTCTCTTTTTAAGAGAACATGTTCTCTTTTTTAACACAATTGTTTTGTTCTCTATCTATCTTATATTATACAGGCGGCCCTCGACTTTCGCACAATTCGCTATTTCCACATTTAAAAAAAAAACAATTTAAAAAAATTTTTTTTTTTAAAAACGTTCTGATAGCGGTGAATCTTTTGCTTCAAAAATATTTTAACACCGTTTTTCAAGGAAGTAACGGTTGGTTTTACAATTTTAAAATGATGTATTTTTTTCATAATATTAAATTTACTGGAGAATCGACTGATGTGGATACAGATGTTGCAAAAGAATAATTTCCTAATAATCCAAAATTATTGAAGATGGAGAATATTCCTCTAGCCAAATATTTAATGTAGATGAGACAGGTTTATTTTGGAAAAATCTTTAACAATGAAAAATATGCATGAAGCCTTCACGCATCTTGACAAATTTTTCAATATTATGGAAGATTGTGATCCCAACGGAGGACGCATATCTCAAGTGCTTAGGGCGATCAATAAAGACATAGCATGTTATAAAATACTATATGAAGAAAAGAAAAAGAATAGTGGAAAACAGTTAACTCTTGATAACTTTTCAAATGAAACACCCGCAAACCCCACTTAAACATATCACTTAAACGCCTCTTAAACATTTTATATTTACTTGATAAATAAATATTTTAAAATACACATAATTTCAATTTTTTTTAATTCCCTCTATTTTTGAACATTCAACATTCGCACACATTTTCAGGAACCAATTATGTGCGAAAGTCGAGGGCCTTTATTTATTTAATAAAAAATACAGATAGACCTGTTAAATATATTTCCCAACTCACATATCAAATCACCGGTCAAATACAACTATATATCATGCTTTATCAAAACATATTCGCTATCAATTTACACTCGCTATTTTCCGCAATAAAAAATAGTGTACGAGAAAAAAGTTGAGCTACCAATTAAAGCTTGGCATTTTATTTCCCGGAACAGCAATTTATAAAAGTTACCTTTTTCAATTTTCACACTGTGTGAATTCAACTTTTATTGAATGTAAAACTTTGTAAGTAATAATTGTGTTAATATGCGGCATTGTATTATTAAGTTGCTATGATCATAATTGCATATTTCGGTCAGTATTTTGGTTTTATTATTGATTTTTTTTATGGAAAATGAGCAAATGAAAACAATTTTTTGAATTAAAGGATCAGTAACTCTTCATAAAATAAACAATGCTTTTAATTTAGGATATGTTAAAAAACGTATAGAACAAGTATTGGGCTTTTTTCAGTTGATAAATAGCAATTGAAAGCATTAGTCCAATACAAATTTGAGGAAACTTAAAACAGCTAGGAAAATTAAAATAGAATAATCAGTTATATTTCTATTACGATGTTTTTTTCTGCGCTTCTTTTATGCAAAAAATGTATTGTAATGTGTAAAGAGGATGCTTTACTAAATACATTGAGGGTTCTGAAATAATGCTTTGACAAAAATGAAGCCCCAAAGCATTTCGTGAAATCTATATCATAATATATAATAAAAAAAATACTAGACAAAGAATTTCAACAATTTCTTACAGGGAGCTTAAAAGTACATGTAAAAGATTATATCTCCGAAATTATACACCAATGGATGAAATATACCAGGTATTTATTGCAAGAGAAAAATATATTATAATTCAAACTTACCCTAGCGGAGGCGAAGAAGATGAATCTGGTAGGGGGCCGCGGCTGCTCGACATTTTCAGCTGAATTTTGGCTGTCTCTTCAGTGTTAGTACACGTCCATGACGATTCTCAAGCTTGACTATTTTTTATTTAAAAATATATTTAATTAATCTGAATATAAATCGGGAGCAGACTTTGTCAATCTAACTCAACTGCCAGATTACACACGAATGACCGTCACGGCGAACTTGCATTACTTTTATATACCACAATAGAACCGAGGGTGGCTAGGCGGTTTGCAGAACATCTCCAACCCCAACCCTCATACGAATCCATAAAATTTGGGTGGAGCTTCTTAACGAGAGCTCGAAACCGAAAGGTCACATGTTTGACGCCGTTTCATACTTTATATAATTAAAAAGTTGAAACAAAAACTTTCAGGCGCTGGTATTACACCGGATTTGCACCACTATTTTTATAATAATAAATTTGTAATAATTGCAGAGATACCTTAAAATTATCTGCATTGCTTAAAATAACTAATATTATATTATTTTATATGAAGTAACTGATTTTTTTCAGATGTAAACTATATAATTTTGTAACTCTAATATGCTATATTTACAAAAATGCTCCAATATCAGCGATTTAACAATGATTTTTTTAATTCGTCAAAGGCTTCTGTATTTAAAATAAATAAATGTTTTAAAAATATAAAATCTCTACGAGAATGGTCAGGAAAATATGAGGCAACATTTTTAACGCAACAAATTAAATGGTCAGATTTGTATTAATACAAAAATAAATAATAATATTAAGAGTAAATATCAAATGTTTAGAATAAAAATATAGCATATATCAAAATTAAAATATAAAACGATCATGTTAATTAAAAAAAATATTATAATAAGCAATAAATTATTTATTTTAGAAATATCTTATAAAATATCTCGCTTGCATCAAAACTGTTAGACAGATTAGGTGCGTGCGAGCATTGCTCAGAACATTGAACACCCCATAAATAACTCTCAACTGTATGTATGTTGCGAAGATATTCCGAGCGACGAACGAAGCGGGAATAACGACAGAGCGGCGGCGGAGGGCACGCTTGGTTTTTTGTGTTGACATTTGACAATGTTGCGAGCCCAACCAAACAAATTGGCCCTAAATGATAATGAACTTCCGAGATGAAAATGATAGATGGACCAGTTGTACTAATTTTCAACGTTACAGCAATAACAACACTACAGGATAACACTATTGTTAACTAAAAAAATAATTCTGATTAGTCTAATATAAATTCTAACACGAAAAATACAAGCCCATTTATAATCCTAATTCGCTTAATTTTTACAACAGTAGTTAGTAAAATTTGAGGTCTCACATTGTAATACAGCAATATTGCTTCGAGTATGTTTTATTGTTTTCTATGCATGATTTAAATTTCCTTACAATATTATAATATTAAATAACATACTTTAAATTACTGCTGTTTTTGCCTTTCAGTCAGTTCATGCGATATCCATTTATTCAATATTTGATCGCATTTATATTACATAACTACAAAAGCAATGCAGCATGATAATCCTAAAACATATTGGTATTTCTGTGAAAATGTTGTTATGACAGCGGTACCAAGAAATAGAAACAAGTAATGTTTCGATTTAACTTTCATGAAGCAACCAAAGAAATAATACAAGAGCATCTGTTAGAAACTACAAATTACTGTGCAAAGAGTGAAAAATAATCAACTGGGAGAAAAAACAACAAAGCGAAAAACAGTTATTTTATCGTAAAGTTAAAAAGGAATTCCATGTGTAAGAATAAAGAAGAAGCGATCATAACTAAAAAATATTTTTTTTAGATAGATGAATGTAGCATTTTGATAACCTGTTAAACGACAGAGAGATGAATTCAGAACAATAAAATTACTACTACAAAGAAACAAATAAATATTGATAAGTATTGATAAACCCTCTCTGGTGAAAGTAAACAAAGCGTTAATGCATCTTAAAAATAATAATTCACCAGGTATAATATACAGATGACCTCTCTGTTGAGATTTTAAAAAGAGGTAGGTGTACTCTTCTGCAAAATACATAAACAAAATAAAGGAATTATATGTCCATATCTGACAGGATTTTTACCGACTCTGATTAATTCTGACTAAAAATATGTTTTATATTACATTTAAAAAAATTAAGATAAACGTTTGGATTGTTGAATTTTTACCTATTATTTTTTTGTTGCAGAAAAGAAAAACAAAATGTTCGCAATTATGAAGACGCTAATTGCACACCTTAAAAGATTTTGCTAGATATTAAAAAGGCGTCAATTCAGATCGTCTTCCCACATGCAGAGATGAAAGGGTGTTATTTTTATTTGACTCAAAGTATTATTCGAAAGATTAGCACTGTTGACTTGAAACAAATATTTGTGTCAAACGCGGAAATTAAATACCATATTTATTCTTGTTTTTTAATTTTCTCGTATGTGCATTTTTACTGCTAATAAATTAGTAAATTAATTAAATAATGTGTTATTTTAATATTATTCTCCCTTATGATTTTTTTCACAATAATACAACGATTCTTAAAACATATATTGCTTTTAAAAAGTAAAAATATAGATTGCGTTCCAAATCGAATATCGATAAAAATCATATGTATAATTTTATTATTGATGTAGTAATTTGCTTCATAATAATTTCACATTTTCATTGTTATATTGAAATACATCATAATCCGATTTTACTATTTATTTTATAATTCTACACGTTGCTTATTATTGAACTTATGATAATTACCATGAAATATTAAAATATTAATTAAGTAAGGTAAGCTTTGAGCACATATTTACGAATGACTGTCAGTGAATAACAGTGCACAAATCGGCAATTTTTATTTGTTGATCATATCCAAAATTTGCCATTTATTTTCATAAAGGTTGTCACCGAAAAGTCCTAATCAATCTTTATTGCACATTTAATTGTCCTTTATTGTAGACTTAAACTAATTAAAAATGTTATAAAAACAATAAAAATACAAACTACGGTTATTTTGAAAAAGTGAACTCGGTAGTTAAAAATTCAACAATCCAAATGTTTTTTTAATATAATATTAAAAATATTTCTTTGTCCGGAATAATCAGTACCCGCAAAAAAATTGTATCCCGAAAGAACCTGTCCAAAAAATAAAAATTATTATGATTATTTTTAAACTTACTAGGATATGAACTATTAATTGAATCGAACCATCAGTAAATAAGCAAGTGCCTACTTCGCTCTAATGTATTTACAATAAATAATTTATAATAAAATAAACTCTGATCGTACCAAGTACCTATAGAAAGCTGTGCCATTAGCATACAAATAAAGCTGGCAGTTGGTAGGAATTATATAACCGAGTTCGAGTATATTCTTTTGATATATGTACATACATACATTCCTCGGATAACGATTAATAAGCAATAAATTAGTTATTATATCACAAAACCATAGCACAGATTTCCAAACATTGATTTTTCAAGATTTTTTGCAATTATTCGTTAACTTTCAAACAAATATTTTCGTCACGTCAACAAGTGGACTTGACGAAATGCAATAGATGATATCAGTTACAGCATGCTGTAACTGGTACCTTACTTAAAATATATTTTAATTCCCAATATACCTTTTAGTCAAAATTTTTCAAGGCAATTATTTTCTTCACATTATTTATTTTTGGAAATATATTAAACAAGCTGTTCAAGCACTAATAAGCTTTCAAACAATCTTACTTACATTCAGGTCAAAAACGATTGCTAATAAAATTAAATGTACACAAACATTTTTATCCCATGTACAACAACCGTTTGGTCCCATTTATTTATTTACTATGTTGGCAGGATTTTTTTTTAATAATAAGTCTAGAAAATCATTGTCATTGATCGACAATTTTGTATGCATAGTTAATTTTTATTCCAGGGGCCAGAGCAGCAACCGCCAATTTATTCCAATGAAATATATTCATATACAGTGAAATCTCAGCATAGCGACGCTCACGGGACCAAGGAAAAATTTTCGTTATATTGAATGTAAGGAATATGATATATTTTTATTTTATTTTTAATTACCATATTACAATAGCATCAAAATAACCTCTTATAAGATTGACTAAATAAATTTTGTTAAAAAATGTTTTATAAAAAAAGTTTTAGATTCGGCTAATTGAATTATATTTCAAAGGTTTCAGATCCTTTAGTAAATATACTTAAATTAGTATTTAATTATGGTCCGGATTTGTCCGTCGGACTCCATCTCGGACAAATCCGGCGGGCTATTTAATTTTTTTACCTTTAAACTGTTTTATTTTTGTTATATTGAAGTTAATAAAAAAAATGTAAACATGCAATTTTGTTTTTAAAATTAATTATTGTGTAAAATAAACATGAAAAAAGCGACGGAATCTACAACTGAACAAAATTAAATGATTGAATCATAATTTGCAGTAGACATAGTGATAAGTTGAACTTATAATATATATAGATTATTTAGTCTGGTCAAACCTCACTTGTAAGTTAAACCACACTAGTCCAGTTGAGACTGCAGAATAAAAGTTTATATTTCGCAGCGTGATAATATATAAACATACACAACCATTATGTAATCATGTCTATAATTTACTAAGAGAATAAAATATAATAAAAATAGCACGTCATATTATTTATAATATATAGTTTCACATTAAAAAAATCGTTATCACATTCAAAACATACAACTATCGTAAATTTTAAATTTTATTTTTCAATATGCAAAGTTTTAACGTTACTGTCGAGTTTGCGGAAACGATAATACTCTTTCTACGCGTCTTTGTAAAACCGCATCGCATTTATTTTTTGTGTCACAATAACGAGTTGTGACTTACGCCCTTTAGACATCGCATACGTACGACCAATGGCGTCAAGGCGTCGCTCATTGGTCCGGATGGTACTTTGTGAAATCTGCTACTGACAGCCTCGAACTGGTCGATAGCTAGCAGACACGGCCAAAGTCATTATGCTTTGTCACACGAAATGATAATATATTTTTTATTTTACCTCTCGCAAACAAAGTAAAATGGAGAAAGATGTTGAAGGAACAAATTATGCAATGGATGTGGTAAAGCAAAAAACCATTCACATATGATATGATTTTTAGGCCTATATTTTTTTTAATCATACAGTATGTTATATTATATAAAAAAAAATTTCGCTTAAAAATAACTGACTAGACAATCAAATACGATTTTTTACTGTGTCAGGAAGAAACTTTTAGATGACTCATGCTTGGAATATTCTGACGCATCAATAGCAATGATAACAAAATAAATATAAATTTGCAATCCAACTGTAAAGGTGAATTAAACATCAATATCGAACATTCGAGATTAACGCAGCTTATACAATTTGCAGACACATTATTATTTTTTACATATTTTGAATTTAATTTCCGAAACCGTACGTTACTTAAAAAACTAGCCATCAAATCAAACTAATTTAGTAATAAAATATTAACTAAAAACCTAATGATTGATACAATGTTAACTATAAAACGCAATCCCGAGATTGTATATATTGTATATTAGATAATTGTATATATTAATCATCTGAACTCACATACTCCGATGTAAGATGTTTAAAAAAAATTGAACCCCAAAATTTAAAATGGCAGAATTTTTACAAAGTAAACGATTTATTCAAATTGCATATTATATGAATTTATACTAAAAAAATCGACAGTTACGGCCACTAAAAACGTTTGTGAAGTGGTAGATGATTTAATCCTTTTCAAACGTAAATCACAAAAAATGGATTAGCTATCTAAGATGAACAATGATGTCTGTCCTGGTTGCAGAAATAAAAAATCCAACTCTGTAAAATATCATAGCAAGAATATATTTATAAAAAAATTAAAAACGGACCTCAAATAATGAATCTGAACTATACTTCAGTTGTATTAATTATAAAAGAGTAGTCACTATAGTACATCATAAAGTTTAAACTCGACGATTAAAATGGTGTATCAAACGCATTTATATTTATTTATTATGTTTCTTTAATAAATTAATAATCCAAATAAGCAAACAAAGCAATTAAGCGTGCGCGTCAACGAAATATTGATGTATTTCGAGTTCCTTTAGCCCTTTTTTATACATATTATACAAGAAATAAAAGGAGCGGAACATTGCCTTCAAAAGCACCCACTTCACAATAAATATTATTATTCAAAGGGACAGATTATAGTTTTTTTGCCACGACTCGGTTAGTGTTAAAATTTGTTTGCAAATTATAATTGCCTTTATTGATTTTTAAACGCTTAAAAAATATTAGACATGAGAGAATTTTTTTAACGAATGTGAATTAGTAGCAGTAAATTTAGATATTTGATCTGAAAACTCAGATCGAATACCTAAGGAATAAGTAGAGAAATAACAAAAAATCAGCAACAGCACCAGCTGATTTATACAAATTTAATGTGTTTATAAATTGTTTCATCAGTAATTTGAAAACTAGATTTAATGCAGCAAAATAAATAAATAATTCCTAAAAAAATCAGTCTCGAACCTGGACCGCAAATATTTTTTAAAATATGTCATTTCAGTAAAATCATATCGGAAAATATTTTTACCAGTGAAAATATAAATTATCTGATAGGTGCTAGTAAAATTATATGATTTCAACTTTGCAATATGCAGTAATATATTTATATTTTTACATAAGTATCATTTTTTATTTATATCCGATGAATATATTTTAGAGTGAATGTGTATTTTTTGATAAAGTTATATTTTCACTAATTAAGTTCAAATAAATTTTCACCAATATTTCTAGTGAAAATATAATTTAATTGAATTTAAAATGGCTATAAAATTTAATTTGACAGTTGCGAAACGTCCATTTACTGTTCATACCCAAACCTTACCAAAAAGTCTAAAATACAAACTAAGCCAACTCATCTCTCATCATAAGTACAGACAGACATAGCATCTCACAGTTTGTCTGTATTTCGATATTACACTATGTTTTAAAAATATGATAGCTATCCTTACCGATATTACTATGCACTTCTAATATGAAGGGGCTTATCAAAGAATTTTTAAACCGAATTTTGGTCAAAAATAATTATCACTTCTCAGAAGACAAAAATTCACGTCAAAAATAATAAAGAGTTCCAACTGCAACGGCATAATTTTGTTCAAAAATAAATGATAATTTATTGGTGAAATTTACAACAAATAAATAATTAATTTTGCACTTTAAATTAATTTGTTTCTAGGTAATATGTTACTGCTCCCCTTTCGCAAATCGATAGATTGTGTGTAGTGTGTGATTTTTTAAAGTGGCTTGTGATCTTTGTAAACAATTTGTCGCTAATAAAAGGGCTAATACACACACTGGCCACGTGCCCGCCGAGCAAAAAAGGGAAGCCTTTATTCCCACGAGGCGAAACTCGAGCGTCGAGGGTCGTAGTTTACCCCAATCGGTTAGCGCTTAACTATTGGCGTTAAAATTTAACCGTTATGACTTGTTGAATTGGTTCCGTTGACAAGCACGCTTAATTGATTTGTATGCTAATTTGGATTATTTATTTCAGCAAACATAATAAATAAATCTAAATGCAAAATATATTTATATTATAAACAAATAAAATATGCGTTTGACACGCCATTTTATTCGTTGATGTTATACTCTATCATGTCCTATTGTGACTACTCTTTTATAATTAATACAAAAGGATTGAGTTCATTCAATTTTTTTCACCTGTTTGTAACTCAATATGAAACCACCCTTTTAATCAATAAAAATAATTTCCCCCCAATTACCGCTTTGCCATATCATATTTTTTCGATCTCTTTTTCTAAAATATTTATTATTATCCTACTCCTACAAGCGTTTACGTATTTATTTATTTTAACATGTAGGCATAATGGTTTTAGCAGATATTTACAAAATTAAAATTAATGCCTAGCTTTGGAAAAGACTCGCTTATGATATGTAGCATATATTATGATTAGTAACGTAGAAGCTATACAAACTTAAGCGTCATAAAATAAACTATTCGACAAGACGTTAGCAAAATTATTAAAATTGCAAAATCTCCAATTAGAAATTATCAAAGAATTAGAAAAGTATTATAAATGTAACTCCATCTATCTTGATTCTAAATGACAAGGTTTATAAAAAAACTTTACTTTACCCATATCTAGAAATCAAAACTAAAAAACTTATTTGTTTCAATAAGTCAAATACGAAATCATTCCACGTCAAAAACTATTCACAATCCCTAGATTCTATGGATTACCGAATATTCATAGACAAAATATGCATAATTCATAGACTAACGAACCTATTGTAGACGGAGTTGACTACCTAAAAATTAGACATACAAAAAACTTTTACACAAAGAAATGAAATCATATGGTAAAATTCTTAAAAAATAACAGAATATCAGATAAAGTTCTTTGCGTCAGTTTTGACATAACTTCACTATTTACAAATATTCAAATACCAGAAACAGTTTTTTTGATAAAAGAAACTTCCTAAGCATATGTTAGATCTTATTAACAACTACTGTTTTAATTTAACATATTTCATTTACATTAAGCAATTTTACAAAGAAATTGAAAAAGCACTCATAATATCACCATTGTCAAGATTTCGAAACCAGAGCATTAAATAATCATAAATTTAAGAAGACAACATATTTATAATATGGTTACATAGATATGATAAATTAAACGTTTTCGTAAATCTTTTAAATAAGCAACATGAAAAACTAGAATTTTCTATGGAAATTGAACAAAATAAATCTCTACCATTTTTAGACCTATTGATACTTTTGGACACACGGTTTATAGTCCAGTCCAGTATAATAAGGCGAAATAAAGGCTAAACCTTGGAATGAAAGATACCAAGCTGAAATTTTGCACAGACCTTCGTTTTGATGTTCTAAGGACAGGGTGAAAAGTCTCATAAAATATCGTGTCTGCTAATCAAGATATCAAAGGTCAAAGGTCACAAAATTTGTTTTTTTTGCAAATATCTCGCGTTTTATGCGTTGCACGTCATTAGATGCTTTACAAAACTTGTAAAGCATAAAATTATCTACAAGTTTAGTTACAATATTTGTTTTGTATCATTAACCGTTTTTGAGATATAGCGCGAAGAGTGGAAGGCATACATCCGTTTATAGAATCCAGCGAGTATTTCTACCTGCTTAACTTGGTATAAGCTTTGAAAAAGTAAACAATCGTGAAAAAAGTGGTCTCGGCAAGTCGTTTGAATCATAATTTTATTACTTTCTTCATTGTTTTATTAGGAATTAAAAATGAAATATTGCTCGACAAGAAATTTGTGAAAAATTGAAAGAGTTGAGAGATGTCCTTACGGAGTATGTACCGGATGATAAGAAGATCATTTCCAAATTAAGAGAAAAATATTTAACTGATATTATAGTTATAACGAAGATTGGATCATTCCCTATTTTTTCTTTTCGCGATGCTCAAGCTTAAGTTTTATCCATAGCTTGGTATGAAAATAAAAAAGGCACTTCGGAAGAAGAACACTTGCGCGTAGTGGAAGCTGCTGCGGCGATTATTAGAGAAGATATTCGATCTTCTGTTGTTGAGACCAAGTCCTATCCGCCCCCGAGTAAAATATTAATGAAGAAATTCCGAAAACTTTATTACATTTTCTGCAAGAAGTTATTATAAAGAACAGAAAAGGAAAGACGGGGCATTTTAAAACGAAATACACAGCTATAATGACTTCCATACGAAAACGGTCCTTTTCTTCGCAGTTATTAATAGGCCTATCTGTATTTTTTCATAGAAAAAATACAGATAGGCCAAACATCCAAAAAGACTTTTGGATGTTTTGTCAAGTTTAGGTTTTTTCGCTTCATATAGTGATACTGTAAAATGTTAAATTTCAGCTGTTTATCACCCACAGCCTCGTAATCAACCATCATAGTCAAGTGCCTTAGTACAGTATGCAGCAGATAATGCAGAAAAATATTTATACTCCTGATGGCTATAATACTGTTCATATAATGGGAATGATAAAAATAATAATTCCAAAATCTGAAGTTATATCTGATGACCGCATAAAGAAATTTACAACAAAACCAAATTCAAAGGAGTTAGCAGCACTATCACATATACCCCTTCTAGTGTATGAAAATCATGTCGTACCCGGATTGAGCAAGAGATTCAAGTTCAAAATTTTAATGATGTAGAAGAACTAACCGAACAAATATTTAATGTAGTTGATTTGTTGTGGAAGTACGGAAAGTGGAAAAATATCTCACCGTTGCCAGGGTGGAATGGATTTATTGAACAACTTACAAAAAACAATGAGAACTTTGTAACTTCTCGACTTCTGTTTCTTACTTTTATTCATCATCCTGTGAGTAATATGGACACAATTTACACTACATTACAGTGTGCTATAAACACTGCCAAGAAACATGAACAAAGAACATGCTTAATAACTTTTGATCATCCGTTGTACATAAAAGCACGTGAAATCGTAGCAGCTTCAGATGCTAGCTCAGACTTGTCCAGAGTAGTTGTGAAACTAGGAGGCTTTCATATGCTTATGTCTTTTATTGGATGCATAGGGTATATAATGAATGGAAGCGGAATCAAGGAAGCTCTCAGTACAATGTATGCATCGAATTCTGTCGACAAAATGTTGGATGGTCCCGCTTTTGCAAGAAGTATCAGAGGCCATACGTATTACTTTTTGCATTTTCGATGATGATTTTTGAAGATATGGAGATTGAAAGTTATAATGCTTTAGATGGGTTCATTCAGCAGATAACAATTTGCGATGTTTTCTACGAAACTGTGGAAGAATGTACAGGTAACTCTGGCTCCGTAGTTTACATAGCGTTATCCTATAAACGGATGCGCGCTTCCCACTCCCCGCGCTATATCTCGAAAACCATTAACCATACGAAGAAATAAATTAAAACAAACTTGTAGAAAATTTTATTTTCTATAAGTTTTGTTAAACATTTAATGACATGCGACGCAAAAGAGGCGAGATATTTGCAAAAAAAACGATTTTTATGACTTTTGACCTTTAATATCTTGATTAGCAGACACGATATCTTTTGAGACTTTTCACCATATATTTAGAACGCCAAAAAAAGGTCTGTGCAAAATTTCAGCTTGTTATCTTTCATTCCGAGGTTAAACCCTTATTTGACTGGACTATTTATAGGAAAAAAACATATACAAATCGCGTTAAGTCTCATCATCATCCTTCACAACTAAACTCTATACCAGCCTCCATATTTCATAGAGCAGACAAATTTTCGGATACAGAACATAAAGTTAAGGAATTTAAAAATGTCAAAGAACCGTTAAAATTAAATGACTTCACTAATATTAGCAAAAAAAATAAAAATAATAATAATAAAGTAGATATAAAAGAAAAATTTAATTGAATTTCACATATACAATATGTTTTAGGGATTTCATTAAATATAGGGCAAATAATTTCCAATAAGGGTCTTAAATTAAATACGAATCGATAAAGGAGAAAACCAAATTTATTGTGGAATTGTGATTAAATTTACATTGGAATTGTTACAAAATTATATAAACCGTAGGATTTCACAAAGAAAAATAAAACATGCTTTGATGAAAAATCATCATTCAATAAAAATCACCACATAAATTTTGATACAAACAAAACTTAATGCAAAATTAAAATCATAATTATGAAAAATATCGAGAAGTAATTAAAATTAAAATAGTACTCAATAAAAAAACGACGCGAAAATATTTTAAATACCATTACTAAATTAGATTTTAACAAAATTCACACAAATGTAAATATATTTAAACATATCAATTTGATAATGAATGCACTTTTGGTTCCCTTAGTAACAAATAAACAACCAAATAAACAAGAAAAATAACAAATCACAAGATCGAATCAAAGACGACGCAGCTCAAAAGTCTGCAGCGGCTGAGATAAGGTCCAGTTACGCTCAAGACGATGACCCCAACATCGGTAATCGAAACGTCAAATTTTTTTAATGTTTATAATCAATGTATACTACTATGAACTCTTTGCTGAAGTGTGCGCACATGTGTGATTGAACTTAGGGGCTATAACAGTGTCCGCGGCATTGCTTTGACGTCGTTTAAACATGTCGAAAGCAGAATAAATAATTTATCGTGTGTGTGTGTGTGTGGCGCGTCCACATTTTACGGTCGGTATCTAATTGTTGGGCAACAGATTTGCGTCTTGAGCACAAAGGAAAAGCGTGCCTCTGCAGGGCGCCCCCTTGGAGGGCGCAGGCGCCGCGTGCCCTGGCGACCGCGGCACGCGGCACAGCTGCACAAATCGAGGGGTGCGCTAACATAATGCGCCCTTTTGCTCCCGATTAAATTGCCACCCAAAAAAATCTGCTTTGACACTTCAAGAACATGTACACTGTGCGGCAAGATTTTTAACACAACGATTCGATCATTGGTCTATTCTTAATAAATAATAATTATGCGTTACAAAGAGTACACCAGACTGAAATCAGTCTGTAAGTTATAATAAAGTAATATTACAGCTTAGTTATTTTGTTGTCCACATAGCTCTTACAAATATTAGTCACTGACTGTACCACTGATCTATCGTGCTTGTTTATATACTATGCTATATACACATATGTATTTAGCCATGAAATTGCCGCTTCTTAGAACTAGCCGCCTTATGTACCATTAGGGTTGTTAACTGTTCTTGAGACAATTCCGGGACTACCATAATTATGAAACTCTAAATAGGGACAGCTGAAAAATAAAAAATGTCAACTCGGACATTTTCTTTTTTTTTTCTATTAAATTTCGGGACAATTTGACGCTCAAACGGGATCATGGATGGCGATTTCACGACAATCCAGATCAATTTGGGACTGTTGGCAATCCTATTTATTATATTCCAAAATACAGACCACTAGACTTAAAAATATTATTTTCGGCTTTTTCAATAAATTTAGATCTATTATATTCAAAGCTATTAAATGCCACTTCTTAGAAGCTATCTTTGCCCCTTAATCATGGTGACTAATAGATTACTAAGAATTCTCAAAATTATCTAAAAATACGAAAGCATAATTATTGCTTTACAATAATCATGATATTTTTAAATTAAAATCATATTGACATCTGAGATATCAACATTATTTTTTATACACATACATATACATAAATATATATATATATATTCTTAAATATAGATATACATATGTGTATATTGATCATTTATGAACTGAATTTTCGTATGCGCAATAATCAAATGCTGTGTCTAGTGACCTAACAAAGATTAAAAAAGCAATATTTAATCCTTATAAAAATTTCAATAAAAAATATCCATGTGTGTGTCTCCGTTTATTGACCATAAAACAGAGAAGCAATTCAATCAAATAAATGAGGTCTTTCTAGAGATGTTTCAGATAAAAAAATGAACCAATTATTATCTTTGAATCTCTCAAATAGAAAGCGAACAGTAATATTATGTTTACTGTACTCAATTTCCAAAGATTCGGTGATGACAAGTCACAAGTATCGAACAATCCCGCGCAATACAACCCCGACGATAAAGCCGCGCCGACATTGCCGCGCAAATCAAAATTATAAAATTGAATAAAATTAAAGAAAATGATTTTTTTAATTCTAATTATTTTGTTTTGTGGGCAGCTCTATCACTAGTGATTCGCTTTTTGAACAGTTAGTCATAGATTGGATGATACTGGACAGTTACAAAATATACCGAAATGAAAATAAATCAATACAATATCATTAAAAAAATGTTAGGTTGTTTGGTTCTACATTGAAAGTTGGCGCGAGCGGTAGCGAGACGCCTCCCTTTTCCTATATATATATATTTGTAATTATTAATAAATAAAAACCATGTTATAAAATGAATTTTGTTTTGACTTTGCGCGGCTATGACGGTGCGGCTTAGTCGGCGAGGGATTGTCCTGCGCGGCTTTGTCGGGGTGCCGTTAGAGCTAAATTATCATTAGAAATTTTCTTAAAATTTATGTTTTTAATCAATTAACAATCATATATAGATATGAAAAAGAAAAATAAAAAAAAATAAAGAAAGAGGAAATTGTTTATTGTCATCTGGCAAGTGCTCGCCAGATGACAGTAAACAATTACAAAATAATCACAGCATTTTTCTTATAAAGCGTTAATTGAAAATGCTTTAAAGTGATGTAGCATTGGGGTTATACAATGCTAGTAATAATGAAAAAATTGTCTATGAGATAACATCCGACATTAACCTCAGTTTGATCGACATTAACCTCAATCTTCATACATACTAAGAATATATTACATGTTCACGTTTAAAACGTGTATGTGTAATCTAACGTATATGTGCATTAAATCGGAAGCAATGATAATGTTTATGTATTATATAATAAAAAGAAAAACTCACTTTTCGGCCTCGAAACCCATTGACGGGAATTCAAAATTTGAAGATTTCATTACGAAGATTGTTTATCTATTTTAATCAATTCTTCTAATCCTCAACACAATTTGTATAAATTTAATATTCATAGTTATAACACATCTAGTTAATTTGCAACCCGATTATTTATATTCAGTCAAATCGAACAACGCACATGACGAATTAATGAAAATTATTGTCGCGAAGCAAAATTTTATCAATAAATAATAATTATTTGAAACTGTTGCCACGTTACTGTCGGCCATCTTATTTTATATTTGAATGCTTATTTTTCATTGGTCGAAACAACAGAATGTATTACCGGCTGTTCGAAAATCAATCGGAGCAAATTAAATTTTTATTTAATTATTATTACAATTAAATATATTTCCTTTGTTTATGCGTATTATTTTATACACATACAAAGCGATACGATTTACAAAGTAGAGAACTGAACGGAAAATGTTTCTTTTTAAGTAATGCTCGTCCGGAAGCGGAAGCTGAAGCGCCTTAGAACAATTATATATAAGATGACGAAATTCATATGAGTCATACCTGGGATGAACCATATACCTATTGCCGTCACCGGCATCTGTCCAGTTTGAATCCTGGTTATCTCCATCCGACCACTTCATACCTTTCTCTGACTGACAATTATATTTATCAAACTTTTTGTTTCACGGCGCCCCCTCTATATGCCATCCTTATGCGGCGACCTTGCATTAAACTATCAAAATGTTAAACTAGAGTTTTAAGAAAAACACGTATTTGATTACAATTTTTAGTTTATTTTTAAAATATGTGTTATACACTGAGAAAAATATATTTGCATTAATTTATAATTTTTTTTTAATATTTACATAATAGAAAAACGCAATAAAATAAAATTTATATAGTAAAAATAAGTAATAAATACAAATAATAATTATTATTTACTACCACAATTTTTGTATTTATACTAGTTTTATTTCAATATATTTTTGATATCCTTAATAACAATTTTTATTTATATTTTAATGAAAAACTTAATCAGTCCAAAAAGTTATTAACCAAAATATATCTGTTTATACTTAATTTTATTTATATATTTGTATTACAATAACAAGTAGAAAAATTCTAAGTTATGGTTAATGTTATCACAATTTGTCTGTTACTTGACTCATTTTAAACAATACGATTGTTATTTTGCATCAAATGTTGGCATTCCAAAATCGATCCAACAAACAGAAGATAGTCCAAACCGTCTTGTTTGACAGTAACAAAAATAACATTCTTACTCTCAGATCCAGGAATGCGCAATTTCTTCAATACATTTCGGACGGATGCTTCTTTGTTCAAAGTGATGCACATAATCGACATTTGGCCAGAGGGCAAAACGATTCCAATGGTGATTTTTACGTTAGCTTTAAAAACAGTACTTGCTCCAAGATGTAAATCCTCGTCGCTCACCAACAGATTGTCGTTTGAATTTTGACTTTGCAAACAATCATCTATATACGGTTCTATTTTAATCATCAATGGAACATCCGTGGGAAGATATGAATAGAAGGAAGTTGTAGCTTCTTCATAGCACTCATCCGATGTTGAGTATTCATCGTCCGCAACCAATGTAGATACATCTGTTAGTTCTTCTTCACTTATGCTTGAAACGAGAATGTTTGCAGCATAGTGATTTTGATTTATAGGCTGCATGGCCAACTGCTTAATCGACGATCCAAATGCATGATATTTTTGACATGCCCGTTGCATACTGTCTTCATCTTCTGATGTTGGGGTCTGATCTTGATTTGAGAGGTTCTTAAATTGAGACATCTTAATGGCACTTTAGACACTTACTTGCCTAACTTTCTGATAAGCGCATTAAGAGGAGTAAAACTGTAAATACATAGAGACAATATTAGTATTTAATAATAATAATAATATTAATATAAACAAGTTTTTGACTACTCATAATATTTATTTAAGACAATTATTTTTCAAAATTATTACTTTTAATAAAGTAAGATAATATTATTATATATTAGGTAATTCCAATTATTTTTTAATGAAAGATTTTACAGTAGTATGTATTAATTTATATTTGGGTTAATAATATAATTTACGATAGCAGAATTTTCGGCCACTAAAGCATTTGTGAAGTGGTAGGTGAAAAGTTAGATATTTATTAAATATTCATTAGATGTTTGAAAAAATACTATATCAAGAATGGTAATGGATGTGGGAGAACAGCAAAAATATACGATGCTGTCTTGGCTGCAGAAATGGAAGCAAATCCTACTCAAACTACCGAGAAACTCAACCAGCTCGATTCAACAGTGCATAAACACACACAAAATATTGGGAAGGCTTGGAAACAAGTTGTACGGGTTCCGCTCGAATCAAGCGAAGAAAACAAGTCAACGCTAAATCGCTTTGTTTGTAAGAGCGGTTTTTTAACGCTGGTAAATAATACACTATTTTAAAAATCATTGAATTAATTATTAAACATGTTTTAAGTTACTAATATAATTTATTACTTACATAAATTGCCTGTAGATGTATTTTATTACAACTCTGTTTAGTATATACTACACAAATAAAAGTATAGACTGAAAGTGAAATTGAGGAATTTGTTGTAGTGTTTAAAACAATTTTGCAATACAGTTTAAACAATGAACAAAATTTATGATTTAACAGCATTTATATCTATTCAATACAGTGACAATAGTCAGCACACAAATTTTCTCACTATCATACAAAAAAATCACATTGTGTCACAATAGGAGCAACCAAACAAATCATGCATTTCGCCGTAAATAGCAAACGTTTTGCTGATTATAATAATTTCGCAATAAGCTTTACTTCCACGTTTTACTTTGACTAATATTTCAAGAGTTCCATATTTACGAATCAACTTTGACTATTATAAAGAAAGCCTAATATATACATAGGTATATATTATCGATGTTTGTACTTACATGTTTATGATTTTTTTATGGATTTTATCGTTATCGTTGGTTTTGCGAATCTTTGAAATAATATCACAACCACTTACGATTATCACTAAAGTTAAACTGAATGCAAGTGTTTATGCAAAAGAGAGGATTGGATATAATTGCGAAATATGGAATCATATAATAAATAAACAGAAGCTAGACTCGATAAATACATAAATGAAATAGCTTCAAAGTGAACTTCTGCGCAATTTATTGAATAAAACTACCGCAATATCTGAAAGCAAAGCTGCAACTAATTAAACAAATGTTTAGATAAGCAAAAACGTGCCTATACATACATATAGGAAATGCACTCAGTAGTTACTAGTCATGTTAAAACGGAAGTGTTTCCCTTTAACTTAAAACATGCTTTTATAATAACATTTGATGTTTATAAGTACAGTGCGGAATGATAGGTGACTTCCATTTTTCATAAAGACAAATTTATAGATTTGAAATCTGATTTTTTAGAAACAAGAATCTATATTAAAAAAACATTAAAGACATAAAAGCCAGTTTCGTTACCTCGGAACATATAAATAAACTTTTAATGTATCTATATACAGATACACATTTTCAAGAAGACAATTTTAAATATGTCACTGCCAAGCAATTATGTTTCAGGGAGAATCAATGAAATTGCAGCTAACATGGGTGAAAATCTTGCAATGAAAAAGCAACACAAAATATGAATGTGACTGAATAACTGCTGGAAATTTTCTCTTCAGTGTGTATAGTAACGGGAATTTAAAAAGCTAATGGAAACATTCTTTTTTTCAATTGCAGCCAAATATTTACGCCGTGTTCTGTTGCAAAACATATGATTCATTGTTTAAGAATTCAAAATATAATTATTACCTAAACAGGTGCTAAAATAAAACATTTAGTTTTTTTCTAAATTTGATTTAGAAAATTGTAAGTATAAATATGTTTCTAGATTCATAAAAGGATAGAATAATCCATCTTACAGGCAAGGGTATTCAAAGTAATTTTAATAATTTAAGTGTCACTAATAATCTTTAAACCGCTTTAGGGTTACAGCATATATATTAAGAACCATCCTTTAAAATTTAAAAAGATAATTTTGGTACATATTGCTTGTACAGAATATTGTATTTTATTAAAAAAAACTTATTTAAAATAAAAAAAGGCCAGCAAGAGTAGAACCCTCTCACTAAGTCCTACCCCTTCAAGTCGTGATTCATGATCGATGACTCGATAAGCGTTACAGCGAAATTCATGCGCCGCATTAGCCATATAGGCAACCGTACTAGCCTTGCATGACGTACCAAATAAGACCTATATAAAATGTAAATGACTATATTTTATTTTTATTTTTTTATTTTTTTTAATTATTATTCATATTACATAATGTTTTTGACCTCCTTACTTTTTTACGTTATTTATTTCTCTAATTAAAATTTATTAAGGACGAGAAAAATAGCATAGTTTCGAACCAATGTTTAAATTAAAAATACCTTCCTGTATTTTTACACTGGGTGGAGAGTTCGAGATTATCCCCGAGATCGTCTTTCACTGTTATTGTGTTTATAAAAAGGATTTTAAGAGTATAGCCAAGTCCCGTCTAGCCGATAATTAATAAATAAAACACAATCGTTATAAACCAGTAATATGTATTGAATATAAAAGTATTTTTGAAAAATTAATTATCATGTTGCATTAATCGTTTTATATAAAAAAAATAACAATTAAAAAAAAAGGTCGGCCGAGCAGGATCGGGATCATCCTACATCGAGAATTCATAACGAGTGACTAAGCACCGGGAATTCATAAGATGCACTAGCCACTACGCCACCACGCCGACCTGAGGTTCATGCAAAATAAGAAATTCATATATAGCGTTATAGCAATTTTGCTCCCGAACACCTGACTATTGATGCGCGTATAACTTGGGTTCTAATCCCATACATACAAAACTGTTTTTTAATTTCTTTTACGTCTTGGTGATCGAATTTAGTGATTATTAAATATGTATCATTAATTTTTACTAATGTTTTAAAAATAGTGATTATTATAATGCAAATACGCATTGAATTTTCATTTGAACGAACTCTTCAGTTTGACTAAACAACTTTATTAAGGTATGGCAATTATTAAAAAATATATTTTTATTATTTTAATATGTTTTTATTTTTATAATGGGAATTATGTTTTAGATAGTATGGATCGATGCGAATATTTATTTATTGCGAAAATCGTAATAATTACCATTCAATGTACATTAAAGTATTTTTGCAAAATTAATTATTATGTTGCATTAATCGTTTTATATAAAAAAAAAATAACTATTAAAAAAAAAAGGTCGGCCGAGCAGGATCGGAGATCATCCTACATCGAGAATTCATTACGAGCGTCTGGACGTCTGCAATTCATATGGCTCGACGTCTCAGTCCACTTTTCCACCGTACCGACCCGACGTTCTTACCAAATAAGAGAATCATATATTGCGTTATAGTAATTTTGCTCCCGAGCACCTGACGAGTGGTGCACGTATACCCTGGGCTCTAATCCCATATATACACAATTGTTTTTTAATTTATTTTATGTCTTGGTGATCGAATTTAGTGATTATTAAATATTTATCATTCATTTTTACTAATGTTTTAATATTAGTGATTATTATAATATAAATAGGCATTAAATTTTGATTTGAACGAACTCTTCAGTTTGACAAAACAACTTTATTTAGGGTAACATTAGCAATTATTAAAAAATGTATTTTTATTATTTTAATATGTTTTTATTTTTATAATGGGAATTATGTTTTATATAGTATGGATTGATGCGAATATTTATTTATCGCGAAAATCGTAATATTTTTAATAATTATAATTCAATGTACATAAAAGTATTTTTGCAAAATTAATTATTATGTTGTATTAATCGTTTTATATAAAAATTTACAATTGAATATTTTTTTAATATAATTTTCATTTTTAATTTGATTTATTTTATACACTTTGTGGATTGATAGTGCAGCAAGGGCATTTAGTACATCATAGGAAATCAAATTTCTCATATGTGTTTAATGCGATTCAACGACCTGAACGAACGTTCAACGTCAGATTTAGACACGTTCATGCTAAGACTATTTCTACCAATTTTAATGTCTTGGTGATCGAATTTAGTGATTATTAAATATGTATTTATAATTAATTTTTACTAATGTTTTAATAAAAGTGATTATTATAATGCAAATACGCATTGAATTTTTATTTGAACGAACTCTTCAGTTTGACAAAACAACTTTATTAAGGTTAACATCGGCAATTATTAAAAAATATATTTTTATTATTTTAATATGTTTTTATATTTATTTTATGGGAATTGTGTTTTATATAGTATGGATCGATGCGAATATTTATTTATCGCGAAAATCGTAATATTACTAATAATTACCATTTAAATAAAGCTTAAAGAAAGACATAAACAGGGCTGATCCTAGGTTAATAAGCACCCTATGTTGTAGCTATATACCCATTTCCCCCAAACTTGTTATAAACACATTAGGCGTGATAGATAAACTGAAAGAATGCAATAATTCAATATTTTTCAAGTAATAATTAATTTTATGATTTATGGTTAATAAAATCAAGAAAAAAATAATAGTACGAAGAGATGTAAAACACTATTAAAATTAGTTTGTTTTAAATAATTTAATAGTTAATTGATATAATAAATTAGCAAGTATTTTATTTTTTAAATTATTTTATGGAAATGTAAAGGATATTTTTAAGAAATATGAGCGTAAGGAATGTTTGAACATATTGAATGTAATATTTTTGCAAGAATCACGTGCTCCACACAAAACCGCTACTAGATTAAAATAGATAAATGGTGACTCATCGATGGAAATATCGAAAAGTGTTATTTTAATTTTATTAATTTAATTACTTTATAGGTAATTTTCACATCAACACATTTTAACTAAGCATATACATATATAATATATAACATAAACAGAAAATATAAAAAAAGGTTTATAATTAATGCACGAAGGTGTTTTTTATTACATATGGGAAAACCGTTATAGTTTTATTTTTGCGAATTGTCCTAGAAATATTATTATATAAATTAACATTCAGTAAAAGGAATAATTATTTATTTGTAGTATTCAGTAAAAGGCTTAATTATTATTGTAAAATTGAAATAATTTATTATGACTATACTTATAAATAAAATAGGGTATAAGTATCATGCTTTAAATAAAATTTCATAAAAAAATTGTAAATAACTTTAGTTTTTATTTTGTACAATATAAATAAATGTAATAACACAGTTAAAATTTTTTACATATTTAAATTATATACAAACATAAATTATGTACAAACATAAATTATAAAAATTATGTAGTCGCAATTAGAAAGAAATACTTATAGTAATTAACCTAAACATTTACTTTAAATGCATTTTTATTGTTAAACAAGTAAATATGTATTTTTCCATAAAATATCACAGCCTGAAAAATCGTTGAAGCTTCTTCAAACGTAATAATATTTTTTTATCGAGGACGAACTTAAATCTTGACTCGAGTAGCTCAAAGCTTATAGTGCCGTAATTTTTTTCCATCGTCAGATATTAAAGTAAGATCCAAAAATAGATGTTGCACATCAAGAGTTAATTATCTTTGTCGTTTGAAGATTTTTCTGTCGAATCGATATCTTCATACGAAGACGAAATTTGTAAAACGTAATTTGATGTAAACGATTGGCAAGAAGATCATCGTTTATTTTCTTTGCTTGCTTCTTTTTCTGGCGTACCATTACTTTCAGGATCTAAAAATTTGTGTACACTGTTTTCATCATTATTTGACATAAACGATTGCCAAGAAGATCGTTGCTCACTTTCTTTGTTTTCTACTACTTCTGTCGTACCATTACTTTCATGTTCTAAAAATATGTGTATGCTATATTCGACGCTATTTGACGTAGACGATTGCCGAGAAGATAGTTGTTTACTTCCTTTGCTCACTGCTTCTTCTGTCGTATTATTACTTTCATGATCAAAATAATTATCTGTACTGTTTTCATAGTTATTTGACGTAGACGATTTCCATGAAGATCTTTGTTTACTTTCATTGCTTACTGCTTCTTCTGTCATACAATTACTTTCATGATCTAAATATATGTGTATACTGTTTTCGTCGCTATTTGACGTAGACGATTGCTGAGAAGATCGTTGCTCTCTTTCTTTGTTTTCTACTTCTTCTGTCGTACCATTACTTTCATGTTCTAAAAAGATGTGTATGCTATATTCGTCGCTATTTGACGTAGACGATTGCCGAGAAGATCGTTGTTTACTTTCTTTGCTCACTGCTTCTTCTGTCGTATTATTACTTTCATGATCAAAAAAATTATCTGTACTGTTTTCATCGTTATTTGACATAGACGATTTCCATGTAGATCTTTGTTTACTTTCATTGCTTACTGCTTCTTCTGTCGTATTATTACTTTCATGATCAAAAAAATTATCTGTACTGTTTTCATCGTTATTTGACGTAGACGATTTCCATGAAGATCTTTGTTTACTTTCATTGCTTACTGCTTCTTTTGTCATACAATTACTTTCATGATCTAAATATATGTGTATACTGTTTTCGTCGCTATTTGACGTAGACGATTGCTGAGAAGATCGTTGCTCACTTTCTTTGTTTTCTACTTCTGTCGTACCATTACTTTCATGTTCTAAAAATATGTGTATGCTATATTCGTCGCTATTTGACGTAGACGATTGCCGAGAAGATCGTTGTTTACTTTCTTTGCTCACTGCTTCTTCTGTCGTATTATTACTTTCATGATCAAAAAAATGATCTGTACTGTTTTCGTCGTTATTTGACATAGACGATTTCCATGAAGATCTTTGTTTACTTTCATTGCTTACTGCTTCTTCTGTCATACAATTACTTTCATGATCTAAATATGTATGTATACTGTTTTCGTCGCTATTTGACGTAGACGATTGCTGAGAAGATCGTTGTTTACTTTCTTTGCTTATTGATTTCTCTGACGTACTATTACTTTCATGTTCTAAAAATGTGTGTATGCTATATTCGTCGCTATTTGACGTAGACGATTGCCGAGAAGATCGTTGTTTACTTTCTTTGCTCACTGCTTCTTCTGTCGTATTTTTACTTTCATGATCAAAAAAATTATCTGTACTGTTTTCATCGTTATTTGACATAGACGATTTCCATGAAGATCTTTGTTTACTTTCATTGCTTACTGCTTCTTCTGTCATACAATTACTTTCATGGTCTAAATATGTATGTATACTGTTTTCGTCGCTATTTGACGTAGACCATTGCTGAGAAGATCGTTGTTTACTTTCTTTGCTTATTGATTTCTCTGACGTACTATTACTTTCATGTTCTAAAAATGTGTGTATGCTATATTCGTCGCTATTTGACGTAGACGATTGCCGAGAAGATCGTTGTTTACTTTCTTTGCTCACTGCTTCTTCTGTCGTATTATTACTTTCATGATCAAAAAAATTATCTGTACTGTTTTCATCGTTATTTGACGTAGACGATTTCCATGAAGATCTTTGTTTACTTTCATTGCTTACTGCTTCTTCTGTCATACAATTACTTTCATGATCTAAATATGTATGTATACTGTTTTCGTCGCTATTTGACGTAGACGATGGCTGAGAAGATCGTTGTTCACTTTTTTTGTTTTCTACTTCTTCTGTCGTACCATTACTTTCATGATCTAAATATGTGTGTATACTATATTCATCGCTACTTGACGTAGACGATTGGCAAGAAAATAGTTGCTCACTTTCTTTGCTTACTGATTTTTTTGATGTATTATTACTTTCATGATCTAAGAATGTATGTACACTGTTTTCATCGTTATTTGACGTACATAATTGGCAAGAAGATCGTCGTTTGCTTTTTACACTTACGGTTTCTTCTGACATACCACTATTTTGACGGTCAGAAAATGTATATGAATTTTGTTTATCGTCAGTTAAAGTGGTGTAGTCTATAATAGCAGATTTTTTAGACGCCTGCTGATGTTCGTCAAAAATATTTTTCTGATAACAAGATGCATTCCAATGTCGTATTTTCCATAACACCGATTGAAAGTTTCGATTCTCTTCGAATCGACGTGGCCGCTGACGTATAAGTAGATTACGCGTACCACTGCTGTCTTGCTCGTCTTCTTCTACATCTTGGTTCGGTACACGATTAAAATTAGACATGGCGACGGGTAAATAATAATAAACTCTAAGTTTTTCACTTTCAGTTCACTTTTGTTTTGGACAGTTTTTCCCTTTTTATTGAGCGTTTTTTGGACAGTTTTTCACTTTTCTTGATGCGATTTTTTTAACACTCACTGGCTTCCCCACTGGTGTTGCACTGGATTGGGATCTGAAAATTAAAATGAATAAATATTAAAAAATATATAAAGTGTATAATAATAATGAAATATTGCTAGTTCAATTGTATAAATCATATTTATTTATTATCTCAACTATCTCGTAACCAGGGTCAACCATGGCTTATTTAAAGCCCCAGGCTAAAACTATGTGAGGTTTTCTCCCTGTATATTATAAACAGGGCCGCTGAAAGCTGGGAGAACAATGATTCCGAGCCTCATGATAAAAAATTCATTTTATATATTTTTTAACATCGTTATATAATTTCTCGAATAAATAATAATAGGTACGAATTAACTCCTTCTAATAGAAATTAGCCACCGTTGTGACATATTTTCTGAAATCATATTTTATGCGAAACATTTTAATTAGGCATTAAAAATTATTTAAAATATGTATTTAAATAATATTTACTTGATAATTAGTCGTGTTTTCTTTGCTGCTCAGAGCTGCCATATAGTGAATTTTCAGTCCAGGTCAAAAGCAATAAATCGTGCCATCGCCGTGAAAACGTTCAATTATCAAGCGTTTATATTAAGACATTGTATAACAATATTGCGAATGAGAATCGAATAAAGCACATCTACACCAGTAGTGTAATTTAGATAAATTAGTACACGAGTAATACTAATTTATTTAATAATAATTTAATAAATATTTTCAAAACAAATTTATAAAATAATATATAATACACTTTTTTATACTAATCTTAAAAAATTGCATATTAACCTTCAAATACCAATAATTAAAGAACACTGTCATTTTCATACCAAAAAATATTATAAAAAATATCTCGCCAAACCACACTATTTTTTTTGGTTTCGTTAACAATTGATCTAGAAAATAAAAAAATATATTTCTAAATTTATTGTAAAGAAGCGGGAAGAGCGCTCATATTTGCGGTGAGCAAAATATGCGCGAACAAGATGCGTGTGAGGACGCTGCATCCCCAACCTCGCGGTCACAGCGGCGTATGAAGCGACTCCTGTGCGTATATGAGGAACTGGCGTCGGCGTGAAACGTCATCATGACGTCACCAAGATCCTCTAAACATGAGTTTTTGGTGAATTCACGCCTTCTTAACACTTTACCTACCGCTCACGCCAATTGGCGTCCTGAGTGTGCCGAAAGTTAAACACCGCAGACGCCAATTGGCGTCCTGTGTATGTTTTCGTTTCCATGTCAAATTAAAAATATATGTTTAGTGTTTTATTTGCTTTTTTTTAAGAGATGACTAAATAAATGTATGAATTTTCATTTTATTTTAATTTTTTTTTTTAATTATATTTAGACAAATGCGAAGGTTTTATAAATATATTTTATATTTCTTTCATCAGGCAGTTTCACTACCAGACAAACTTATTTATCTTTTGATGTGGTCCGAATATTTTAACAAATTTTTCTAGACATGTTATAAATGTAACAATGCATCAATTCAAGCCATTATTAAGTGGTTCTCAACACGTGGTTCGCCGGAAATAGAAATTAATTATTACATTTCCTTATTATTAGATTTTAAAATTGATTGATGATTTTAAAATTATAAAAGCAAGTAATCTAGGAATTTAAATAAAAATAATTTAAATTGAGTTAACCAGCGGTTCTCAAACTTTTTCAAATTTCTAAAAACTTTTTTCCAGCACACTTTTTTTCGGACGGTGTAAAAAAAGAAAAAATATGATATTTTATACACAAACATAAATATGTATATTTAAAAATAATTTATTGGGTAAATGGGTTTATTTAGAAATAAAGTCAAATTATATAAAATTAAAAAATACGATGTACATATATAAAAAGTACAAGACACTAAAAATTTATCATATCATTAACCATTAGATAGTATTGGATTACTGAGAATCTCAAGATTGTCAGATTAGTAAGATTCTATTGTATTTTTTTCTATCCTGTTATAAGGAAATTCGAACATATTTTTTGTGAGTAAATATTATCTCCCGTCAGATAATACTGGCTTACTGGAAATACCGAATCTCAGTGACACATTATTATAGAAAGTGGGAATTTTTTCGAGTTATTATTTTTGAATTATTAGCACGATACACATAAAAACTTATGGATAAGAATTAAGATTAAGTTATACTATCGTGTGAAGTGCATCTGGTTTTCGTGTGCTGCTAATGGGCCTGGTAAAAAAAGGCTCATTACACCTGTATTAGACAATAAATCCACTAATAGGAACCTTGATATTTACAAAAACCATGAGTAGAAATAGGTTTTATCAAATATTACGTTACCTGCGTTTTTCCAATAATGAAAATGTTCCTGATAATGTAGGATTACTGTTCAAAGTACAAAAAATAATTTATTATTTCTCCGAAAGATTAAAAAATATGTACAAACCAAGCCAAAACATAGCTCTGGATGAGGGTATGATCCCATGGTGTGGAAGAATAAATTTTCACGTATACAACCCCAGTAAGCTCACAAAGTACGGTATAGTGATAAGAATGGTATGTGAATTAGTGTCAGGATACATATCGAAATTTAAAATATATTCAGGACCTGGAATTTCGATACAAGATTCAATATCACATCTAACATCAGACAATAAATACAAATGGCATCATCTTTATATGGACGATTTTTATAACAGTGTTGAAATAGCAAAAAAAATATATATGAAAAAAATAGAATCTGTGGTACCATAAGGAAGAATCGGGTTTTACCAGAATATCTGAAAAATGCAAAATTACGAATATTTGAAACCAAATATAAACGATATGGGGTAATATTGTTGCAATTGCGAAAAACGGTAAAACATCGAGACACTTTAAACTTTCATTATATAACTAGTTATTGTGAAAAGTGATTTACACGTGAAAGACAATGTAAATTATCTGTGTATGTGCCTGGAAAATTTTACATTACGATGAAGTGAATTACAACGGTTAGTGAATATTTTATTGCAAATGAATTATATATCAGTAAACTCGTATTAGTAAAAATGTCACAATACAAAAGAAAAGTTTGCTTGAAAAAAGTTTTTACAAATTTAAAAAAGTTTGAGAACCGCTGGTTAACTCGATTTAAATTATTTTTATTAAAATTTCTAGGTTCTTCGTTTTTATAATTTTAAAATCAAGATAATCATTTTAAAAATCTAATAATAAGGAAAAGTAATAATTATTTTTTATTTACGGCGAACCACATGTTGAGAACCATCTAATAATAACTTGAATTGATGCATTGATACATTTATAACATGTCTAGAAAAATTCAACGAAATATTCGGACCGTATCAAAAGATACATAAATTTAAATAAAAAAAGTAAAATTCGCGAAGTTTTGCGAAAAAGTGCCGGTATTTAGCGTAAGTCTGGTAGTGAAACTGCCGGTCAGTAAAGTTAATAATACCTAAAAAAATATTTTATTAGGTATTATTAAGAACTATTACATTACAAATTTACTCTATTGCCAAATTAGTAAAGATAATTATGTAACGTATTATTTGCACAGAATATTGTATTATTTTAATAGTAGTACATATTCGCATAGTAATACATCTAATATAACGAAAATTCTCGCTTTTAAAATCTGGACTGTACTCATAAATTCGGAGATGGGGCACCTTTTCTACCTACGTGCGCCAAACTTTTGCACACGTGCACCTTGCACGACAGCGGCCGCCCTGTCGAGCGAAATGTAGACACTTATACTGGAAGAAGCCAGGCACCGAGAGATGTACGACCTATGATGACGATTATGAATCTTGTAACAAATATCGAATGTGTCGATTTCGTACCCTAACGGTTGACAGTTGTTGAGTCATTGTCTGACTTGATGAATCATCTGTTTTCGCTCGTAAAAACATCGCGGGGAATATTTTGGATCGCGATAACACATTTGAAGTATATTTCAAAAAGCCGAAAGGATTCAAATTTCACTACGGTCGACATTGTTAAAAAAAGCCGTTACACTATGATTCCGAGAAGAAAAATTATGTTTTTTACCAATTCGGCGTCAATTTGGGAAGTGGAAGCTAGCTGACGATGAAGGGCGCGATGAAACGAAATGTGATGAAACGTGCAGACTGCAGCTACTGGCGTTGGCCTTTTAGTCGTTAGTGTCTAGATCAGTGGTTCTCAACACACAAAAACAAAATATGTAATGTATAATTTCTAGACACCAAAAAATTCAGTGGCGTGCGTCCAGACTACACCTCTAGAGTCTACGCTCACGCCGCTTAACTTTTTCTCGGCCAATTGCGCTCCGATTGCGGCTATTAAACCTTCATAACGTTTGAATTTTTAATTTCATGTTTATTATTTGAATATGTGAAAATATGTTATTTTTAACATATTTTATATTCAAATTTATTTTATCAAGTTATTTTCAATTAAAATATTTTTGCTTTTTATCAATTATTCCTATTGTTCTAAAAAATTTACAAAAAAATAACGATTTGCACGATTGCCAACTGCATTCAATAAAATAACCAGGGCTGTGGAGTCGTTAAAAAAAACACGACTCCGACTCCGACTCCGATTCCGATATTTACCAACAACACGACTCCACTCCGACTTCGACTCCGACTCAAAAAAGTTTAATTTTATCAGGTATTTTTGGTGTTTTTCTACACGCTTAATATTCATACGCTATACACATTAATTATTACGCAATTAAAAATTCATAAATTTCATAATTTAAAAAAATGCTCGGGGTCGCTCATTTTTCACGACTCCGACTCCGACTCCAACTCCGGCCAAAACACCACGACTCCACGACTCCAACTCCGACTCCGACTCCGACTCCGACTCCGACTCCACAGCCCTGAAAATAACGCTTAGATCTAAACATAGACAGGACCGGTCTTAAATTTTTGATTGCACCATGTAATACATAAATCCCCCTCCCCCCCGAACTTATTATGAGCCCATTAGACATGATAGGTGAAAGCTGAAAAAATGCAGTAATTAAATATGATATTATATAAGTATTAATCATGTTTCACTATTATTACTCATATTAAGATTTATTGTTGTTTTTACTTGCGAATTGTTCGCTCAGTAATACGATGAAATTGACCAAAATCTTTCCGTAAATTTCGATAACAGTTCGTACAGAAAACAATTGAACAATTTTAACACGTTGAGTGGTAGTTAAGCTATCCATTTCGTAAATATGTTGTTGCAAACTAACATTTGACACTTTAAACACGCGTGATTATTGACAGCTATCTGATTTACAGTGCTACCTACATATGAAACTAGTATTGGGTCAATCTGCATATAAATAAAACATTATTTTTTTAATTTAGAAAATGTTTTTGGTGTAACTGAATATTTTTTAGAGCATAATGATTTTTTAAAAGATTTATAAGTATAAATATTTTACAATTTTAATATACTTCAAACGGGACTTACCCAGAACATATAATATAATAATAAAATTTCTTGTGCCGTAATGAATTGGCAACATTTCAAACGTCAGAACAAACGACAAACTAAAGCAACGATTATAATATTGCGGTAAATTCAATTAAATAATCAGTGAACAAAATTATAATAGTAGTGAATTTATCTTACACATTATTGGTTACAGATGATGCAAAATGATGTAACATTGGAATCAATGACAATACAAAAAAAATGTTCAATTTTTATCTGTGGCTTAACATATTAAACTGTAAGTATTTTGTGTTATTAAATATATGTATATAACGGTTATTTTAACAAATCTACTATTAACATTCTAGGATCAAATATTGGGAGACAAGCAATAGTACTATCAAGTTAGACTAATCATTTTGGTATGGTATTATTATTGAGCTTAAATATGTTAAAATGGACATCACATATAATATGACAATTACCGTTCCATGAAAGAACAGAACATGAAAAAATAGAACATGTATTACTGCCATAACGTATCTTGTGTGTTGTATAGATTTGATTTCAAACCATAAAAACACTATTTTTATAGTTTGGGAATTGACTAATCGCTGGCAAAGTTCAAGTACGGGATCTAGTATTACCCAGCAAACTGTATCTCATCCTAACCTGTTACTGACAATTATAGGCATACATATCAAACTTCATTCAACATAATACAAAAGTATAATTATTGCAATATCAACTAATATATACTATAAATATTTATTGTAAATAATAAGTTACAGTTTATGTGACTATTTTTTACAAGGTATCATTAATAGTTTTTAGTAACAAGTTAATTTTAATAGTATACACTTACCATTTGCACTTAATTTTCAGAAACAATAAGAGATATTACATTTATATATAGCATACAATAAAAATAGAACATATTGCCACAATTTAATGGTCGAAAAAGCTTGTCGATCTACATTACATGTGTAATTCTTTACGGTGAATAAACAATATCTTCAATTGAAATTATATGGCTTTTTATTACATCCACTGTGATTGTAACATTAAAAAATACTTTTAATTTATAAGCCATGCTCAAATTTATGTTTTATAATTTTACTAACATTTACTTTCATGAAAAATCTTTTATTTTTGCAAATTTATTTATTTTAATTCTCTGTAGAGTTGAGCTTCTGTCAATTGTCTATCTCTTTGTGTCGGAAAATGCCATATTATATGATTTTCCTGATCTAATTTATGATCAGAATATTCCTACAATCTCAATGGGAACGTTCTGTCTATAAAAACTTCCACTAAAGATCTTTGAATCAACGTCTGCGAGAAATCTTTCAAGATGCTCTGCTTTATTATAAAAATGTGTTTTACTCTGACCATTCATTTATTCGTATCCTCTATGACTTTCGCAACACTAGTGTCTGGATCTATACTTTAGAACCCCCGAGTAACCAAATACTCTCTCTTAATCGATTAAGTTTAGAAAAGGTTCTTGAGATACCTTTATATAATATGAAGATATTTGGTTATTATGCATTCTTGTATCCCGACGCTTGTCTTATATAAGATTGCTTAGTTCTCGCAGAAAGTTGTATATCCCTAAGCTTTTCTTTAAATTACTAAAGGGTGCTGTTGAGAATCCAACTATTCTCAAGGAATTCTAGTTTTGGGTTCCGGAACAACTTCGAGAATCACAATCGCGTCCTCTTCCAATGTCGGTTATAGCCAGGGCGTGTCTGTACCAACTGACTTGCCAATATCTATTGTCATCCAACTTAACAATTACATTACACATTGATCTATGTAATGCCAACTATGAGGAGCTGGTCCAGTTCACATAATTTCACGGTTTTTCCTTTTTTTGCTTCATACATACTATGTACTAATTTTACCCATTGTAAATGTGCTAGGTCAAATATGTTCATATTACATTTTTGTAATTAACATACGTAATAATTTATGTAAAATTTTATACAAATGTTCTGAGGAAGCAAGTAAATAACTTCAATTATATTTTTATCTTTGCAGCATCATACACGGTTGCCTCGATAGTCTTCGGTTGCGTCAATCAATGAAGAGGTACATAGTCGCTTTGATAATAGATCTTCAGTTGCGTCGGTAACTGTTCTTGAGCATGTGTCCTGGAGATGGTTGCATAGACAGGAAGCATGGCGTATAGCGAAAATATTGATAGTGGAGATGCGTTGATATTGATAGTGGAGATGTATTATCTGGTTTCGTACCCAGTAACATAGACCGTTTTTGTAAACTGTATTCTCACCCCGCACGTTGAAGGGAATAATACAAATGCAGAGTGCTTCTAGAAAGCTACTAAAGCGACTAACTTTGTATAAGCCCGTGAGTAAGAGGATCGCAGGTAGACTGTTGACTAGTTGGAATATTAAAAGATCTCGAATGCTCTGCGTTAGTAACCTGCACCCGTGGCTCAGGATAGAGTGAAGTGAAAGATAATAGTATATGGGCAAGACCCAGCCACGGCTGTAACACTATTATGATGATGATGGAACGAATAACGATTATTTCTTAGTAAAATGTTTAGAGAAATAATCGTTATTCGTTCCACCATCATCATAATAGTGCTACAGCCGTGGCTGGGCCTTGGTCATATACGATTATCTTTCACTTCACTCTATCCTGAGCCACGGGTGCAGGTTACTGACGCACAAGTCATTTTTCTGCCCTTTGCAACATGACAACGAGCAGTTTAGCAACGCAAATATAAAAATACAATTGATAAGTTTTAAGTTAAAAATACTATTAAAAAAGTTACTTTTGATTGGATATATCTGTTAAAATAATTTCATAAATCTGTGGGTTGAAACCTAATTAATTTACATCTAAATTTTTTTAAATTTTTATTTACCAGACATTTACAAGGAAATTTAATAGCGTCTTAAACCTCAGTCTTTGGGGGGCTATACAGCTAATATGTGCCAAATTAAATTTATTATGTAATTCATGAGCTATATAATTAGTTTACAGGACCCATCATTGTACATCAGATGTCCAATAAAATATACTCTATCTATAGATCAGCTAGCTTAACTATAGAAACTTCCTGATTCTTCGGTTAAATGTTAGTAAAGATAATACGATTCAGCTAAAGTATAAAATATTTTGCAATTATTTCAAAATCAATGACTATTAGTAGTCACCGATCCTGCTATCAATCTTATTTATTAATCACTCTAATATATTAAGATTTATATTCTATTGTGCATTAGTTTAAACATATCTATTTAATTTAATATAAAAATTATATTTAGTCAAATTGTGTGAAAGTAAATTAGATCGCTTCCGTAATCTGTTATTTTTTTATTTTAATTATTTTTCGAATTGATTGTTAGAGCGCTCAGGAGGAAAACTTTCTTATGTGAATTCAATAGTGAGGCTAGTTTATTTCGTCCATGTTTGTACATAGATACCATTTTTGCATCGGAGCTATTCAGAACTGAAATATGTTTTATTTTTGATGTTTATTCGATAGTGGGTTTTGTTTGTGTACGCATATGAATAACATTATATCACAATTGAAAATTAATGTACGACACTGGAAACGGAAGTGACACCATAGAAAAGACGTCTTCTGTATTCCTAAATATATAATTGTCCTCGAACAATTTTTTTTATCTCCCGCAACATCCCTAAATTGAGCGAAAATTTTCAGAGTGAGTTAAAATTTTCTCAGTGAGTGAGAGATAAGGGCGTGCGTTCCGCATGCCCACTTCTCACTCATTCTCGTCACTTAACACGCAAGCGAGCGAAAGGGAATGTATCTCACCGTACCCGCCTGATAAACACTCATTCTTACTGTCAAAATAGACACCGAAAACTAACCTAACCTTTTGTCCGAACGAGTTGTTGTTTTCCTTTCTTCCTTCGAAAGTGTCGTTTAAGAGACCTTCACGCTTACTGTGCAAATGGACGGTCCGGATAAGAAATAATTTACCATGCGTGTAGATATAGTTTTATGCAACAATGAGCTGATTCGAATAACAGAACCAAAGCTATAAAAAATGGTATAAATTGAAACTGAATTTTTTGTGTGGTTGAGATAAAATGCAAACTCAAATGGTATAAATTGAAGCTAAATATTTTTGGGTCACATACGTCTTACAATCTCACTGTCAACCGCGCAAGAGAGCCGTGTTCAACGCACGAGTTAAAGAAAATTATAAAATGGAGTCGGAGTCAGTCGATATTTTCCGACTCCGACTTCGATTCTATAGCCGTAAAACATTTAAAAACACCACAAAAAAAATATTTTTAAAAATACAATACACTATTATATTTTTTAAATATGTACATATATTTATTTATGTCTTATTAAATCTTTCGTTGTAACCTACGTTACAGCAGGGAAATCTGGGAGTTAGTCAATCACATATAATGAATATCTACAAGTAAATATCAACCACATCAGTGAAATCAGTGACATCTATATTATTATTAATTATAAATTATTATATGCTGTACAATTTCTAATCAATATATATATATATATAACTGGAGCTATAACCGTTTTTTTTATAATAATAGCGCATCTTTAAAAATAAAATTTTAAGTGGCGCTGCCGATGCTCGAACCCACAACCTCAAAGATACTAGTCTGAGACGCCAGGGACTACGCTATTCCGCTATGTGGGTCCGGCCCTGACTATACACCTTATCATATAAATCAAGATAAAAGGATAAAGGGCGAAAGAGAGACCAGGAAGAAGATCATCTCGGCTGTAGAACTTAGAATGACCTTTCTCTATCCAGTTAAATTTCTACTTATAACTCTTTGATATGATATAAATTTATTAAAAATAAATTATTTCCAGCAACCAAATTTAGATTAGCTCCTATCGTGTCACGTTTCACTTATTACTATATGAGTATTAGAAATACATACATATAATATACATATGTATGTGATTCAATCGGTTCCCCTATGATTCATTGTTTTGCTTCATCGTTAACACCCGCCGTAATATAATTGCCTCCATTTTTTTTCTTTACTTGGACCGATTTTATACAGCGGTTAAACGGAGATGAAATTTGTTGGGGGAGTCGATCCAGCGGCACGCGACTGACGCGTGCCTGGAGCACTTGTGTTCAACTCGAAACACGTGGGCAACCAAACAAACAAACATAACATACGTTGACGACGGGTGTAACGCCCCGGGCGAAAATTTATTAATAATAATAATTTTCATATTGCCCCGCTTCAATTATTTTTTTATGTTCACGTTTTGTCACTGATAACTAATGAACACAAAATTTGCAATAATGAATATACGTAAGTTAAGGTGACCAGACGTCCTCCTTTGTGGAGGATTGTTCTTCAGCTCTTCTGAGCCTCCGTAATTTTTTTTCCTCCACAAAAAAAATCGAACGGCTTTTAAACAAAAATTTTCAAAATACCATTATTTTTAACTCTCGCAGCAATCTGTCCTCCTACATCCAAATCGGACAAAAAATCTAATAGCCTTTTTATTTTTAGTGTCCTTTAATATTTTCAAAATCTTATCACCTTACGTAAGTGGATTTCTCTTCATGGACAATTTCTAGAGCCCAAATATTCAAACGAGTGGGTCTAAAAGACAATATTGAATTGAAAACCAAAACGTTCAGAAGACCGCAATTACGACGTTAAACAATTATTTTATCCGATTGTTTTGATATAACCACAAAATGCTGCAAACTGAATACAGTCTTTTGTTCAATCTGTAACTGTATCATATCCCCAAACATTGGGTATACATATGTATATTCATTATTTTTATGTTAAAAATCATCGCCACATAAAAATAAATAAACCATAACGAACAGCAATTATTTCCTACATTAGTTGGTTACTAAATATCAATGTAAAATTTGTAAAATGTTCCAATTAGTGGTCCAATTATTTTATCACACTTCTGTACTACTTATTATAACTAACTATTGGGTGCACATTTACCGAGATGACACTACCTCGAATAAACGATTTAGTGGGAGAGCCGTAATTGTGATTATTAGTACAGTACCACTAGAAAATATAAGCAAAAATTAAAAAGCACAGTAATATAAAAAGTCGAACAGATCCAATAGCTATTTTTTTAATTATCGACAAGAAATAAAATTTCATTTGAGTATCCCTGCAAAAAAAAATGAGACACTCTGAGCTTATCTTTCTTACGCACTCACCCAAGTAGAGCGAAAGTGAGAGGTGAAGAGTTTGCCCCGCACAAATAAATACGTGATACACCATCACAGCGGTCGCTAACCTTTTTGACGTCATGAACCATCAAATAATAATTTGAAATCCCACGGTCAACCAACATTACTTTTTTATAGGATAAATACATTTATAAAATAAAAATTGGAGATTTATATTTTATTGATATGCAATGCACCTATTTAATATAATAAAAATTTTAATATTTTTTTAATTAAATCAAAATTAATTCTTAAATCTTTAAATCTTTATTTGTAACAAAATTATTCTATTTTGTTTGTTTATAACAAAATAAATTAAGCTTATACAGATATTTAGCGTGATATTTATTCCTACCTGACTGAAATAATGTTTTTTTGGTTCCAATGATGTTACTGCAAGACAGAGAACCGTTTTTATTTCGAGCCAAGAAATTAAAACAAAGTTTTCATTACTTTTTCACTCAGAAAAGGGTATTCATTTTTTATGGAGAGCCAAAAATGAGTTCTATGTATGGATAACTGGAATTTAGCTTAACCCTTTCACTGCAGCTGATATTTTGACGCACCATTTAGAAATTTGCTAATATGCGGGGGAGCATCTATTTATGCCATAAATTATTTAAATATTATTTTAATAATTTTTTTGTTATTTTCAACTTTAAATTACACAAATACACAATATTCACTTAAAATGATCTAACAATATTGTTAAAGAATATAATCTGATATTAGTTTTTTATACACTACTGTGTACTTTTCAAATTATTTCACACGTAAAAAATCACAACAAAAAATAAATTATAAATTCCTAAATACCCACAATCGCAAAAAGAGCATAGTGTCAAATATAATATATTATTACTTTAATTTGAATTATATTTTTGCGCTCATTAAATATTAATAGGGGGGGGGGGGGCGCAAATTTACTTTTTGCCTGGAGCGCCAAATAATCTAGGGCCGGCCCTGGTGTCGTTAAAGTTAATATTGCTAATGCTGGGTGACAATTATCTTCCGGGACGATTGAGTGATCGCTCTGAATTATTTCACATTAAATTATGTTTGTAAATAATAAATTCAACATGTCGTAGTATAATATATTTTTAAAATAATTTTTCAATTTTCAATATCTTTATAATATATTTTGATATGCATTGAAATTTTTTGTACTAGCAACTTTTCATATGTCACACGCCATAACCTAAAACGTCAATGCTATGAATGTTTATGTCTTGTTTTCTAATTTATAAATACAGATATTATCTTCACACAACATAATTATAGCTGTTCGTGAAGGTAAAAGTTGAAAATCAGCTTATTTTGATCTGGTAAAAAATGGAAGCTCGAAAAAACTCCCAGTACCACATTAAACTTTTTAACAGCACGAACGAGATGCCCCTACTCCACCACATTCAAGGCCTAAAAGTACGCAACAATACTGAGTTTGTTGCGAAAGTTTGACTACGTCTTACCATCTAGGAGTACACATCATCATAGTGATCCTACTAAAGGCAGCGTGATAAGAGGACAACCGTGAACTGGTCTACGTACAGCCTATTTACCTACGATAAAAGTAATTTTTGGCAAGGTCCTCTCGAAACGAGATAGCTTTTTCTTCAACAGATAGATTGTGCAAATCGACAAGCCATAGTGAGATAACAAGACAGTATTCTACGTTCCATAAACTGCATATTGCACCACAAAAATGAATTAAGATTAAAAATAGCAATAAATTAAAAATCAAGAAGATAGATATAGATTAAGTTTTTAAGATTTAATGAAATTTTCAGATGTATTTTTTTTATTGCAACTTATAACCGGGCCGAATATATGCACCGCGCACGCACAATGTAGTAGCCGAAGGTTTATAACCACTATTACAAATAATCGGATGTCATGCAACTTGAAATGACTATAAGATAGGCCTTCCAGTAGCTGTTTTACACTTCTCATGTATAATTTTGCACTTGTAACTCTTGGATCTTTAAAATATATAAATATTTAAAGCCCCCGTAAACTTACAATAACTAAATTAGATAAAGTTTTACAATTAAATCTTATATTAGGTTTTTATAATATTTCAAGTAGATTTTTACGATAGATATTTAAGCTTAGGTCCTAGGGGGTGTAACTTCGCAACCAGAAATAGACGCTGGAAGCAATTTATTTAGTATTATATATATCGAAACAAACTATTGTAGAAGTGCATGTGCTTTTCTCCGAGCATTGGTGGAGATATGATGTCCTCAGGATGATTCTCTAGGGTCTCTTACTGATGGTTCTTTTGGCGTCTATGGTGATCGGTGTGCAGTGTATCTGTTATGATCCATCGTCTATGGTGATCGATTGTCTGGTGTATCCCATCTGCCGTTCTGCAGTCTGTCTATTTTGTTGTCGTTCTCGCAGGTTACCCTTTGTATTATACAATTGTCAAGATACATTTTTGTAATTATTATTTGATTATGGTATTTACTGCGTGAGTATAAGAAGATCCCCTACAGATATATATTTACAAATTCCAGATAATAAAAAAAAACAAATAAAAGTTATATAGGTTAAAAAATCACAAACTACATTTCTTTTGTTTTCCATCTTGACTTTTAAAATTACAATGTGGTTGTTACAAAATCGTACTTTTGTATCCCCCGCTAATAGTTCTTCAGCCGTTTCTTTTAACAAATCAGACACGTTTTAAAAACCCCAAAGAACCCTAATTTTTTCATATATTTCAAAGATTTACATAAAGGTAAGCTGCTATGATACTTATCGTAGATACACAGTATCTAGAAAATTAACAATTTATTAAGTAAGGATGGATATAACTTTTGTACAATCCAATTAGTCTGTTGTGATACTACTGCGGGGGCCCATTTATATATGTATCTTTATTTAGGTTTTATTATGGCCAAAACTTGGCGGTACTCTGGTAGTATTGGCGTAAAAGAGACTCTCTTGGCAATTTTGGCAGGCTTGCACGGCTAGAGCGTGTCTCATGCACCTTCTAACATGTAACTTCAACTATATTTAATTGATAACTTGAATATCATAAAGATCGAGTTTACACTTACTTTCGTATGTCTAAAGACTGCTTTGAAGAATTAGCAGAAATAACCAAACAGGATACTAATTGGAGGCGTTCAATAGGTAGTCCAAAAAAATTGGCAATTCGTTTAAGATACGTATTAAGATTTATAAGCATATAAAATCAGAAAATTACAGTTTGTGTAAGTATATAGTGTTGATTAATTTAAAAAAATACATTTATTTTGTAACTTGATTAACAATTTCTTCATAAATTACTCCGATCTGTTGTAAATCCATTGGAGGTTGGTTGCTGTGAAACGGATAAATTTATAGGTGATACTGATGATGGAGCTCTAACTTCACTTTCAAAAATAACGAAATCTTCGGATGTAGTGTGTTGGGCGAAATTCTCCATGTATCCATCTTTCAATCTTTTCCATTTAGTTCGCAGCACCTCACCTAAAAAAAATATATTTCTTTCAGATACTTGACTATAGGAGATTTACATCAAACCATTGCTTTTTCTTTTCGTGTTAGTAGTATTATTTATTTATTTTATTAATTTATTTAGCTAATTTTTACATCAACAAATTTTAACTAAACACATATATAATATATAACATAAACAGATAATAAAAAAAAGACTTAATATTATAATTTATTTCTTAATACACGAAGGTGTTTTTTTATTCAGAGTTGGGACGGCGCCGGATGGATTCGTCCGGCACGTCTGAAATGGTCACTACTAGCCCATACAACACCACCCCCATTACACGGCGCCGGCCCGGTGCCGGGCGAATCCATCCGGCACGTGTGAAACTGGCCCTACTGTAAATTTATTGTTGTAACGACGAAAGAAAAAAACTTTACAATGAACGCCTTTGCTGCACATGAGTTGTTAAGAATGCCTGTGGGTTTATTATCGCAAAAATGGCGAATTTTTTTAAGACCCATGGAATGTGATCTTAAAACAGCTATATATATGTTGTAAACAAAGAGTGTTCTAATAAATGCACGACATAAATCCGGAGCTAGACCATGCTACGAACGCTTGACTCGAATGTTGGACTCAAACGTTTGGGTCAAAGACTCGACGATTGCTGCCAAACAGTGTGGCGAATGTTTGATCCGATACATTTGATTCAAACTTGTGGTTGATTCGTTCAGTGTAGTTTATTTATTTATTAAAAAAAGTAAGACTGATTAAAAAATTAGTTGCAAAATGGAAGAAGATACAGATATTGAAATTGCTGCTGCAAATGATATTGTTGTCCTTTTGCAAATTGTTAACTGAAAAAAATAAACGAAAAATATGTACAAGGAGTGGTGGATGTTATCTTTAAATAAGAGCAGAGGACCACAAGTAACTAATAATATAATACTTAAAGCTTGTCTATTATGATAATATAATAATTTTTATATGTTGACATACTCATACTAAATATTTTAAGTACAATGGCTCGGACATGTTATTAGATTTACTAAAAGAACCTTCAGGGAAATTTGAAAACTTCTGTAGAATGTCAGCTGAAGAGTTTGAATACCTTTTGAATACAGTTGGACCAAAAATAGCAAAACAAGACACCAATATGAGATAAATTATTCCAGTGAAAGATCGACTAGCGATTACTCTAAGATTTTTAGCTACTGTTGATACTTTTACTAGTCTTGGATACTTGGCAAATATATACTCCAAATAGAATTTTGGATTATGAAGTAAATGGATATTTCAAAGCAGGGACATGGCGTCAGGACATCGGCAACATATTGCTTATGATATCCAGAAAACCATCCCGACAAGCAAAAGATATTCTACAGGAGTTTGCAAAATATTTTAAAACCAACGAAGCAGTTGAATGGCAAGATTACATACAAAGTCATATAATACTATAATCTCGCCTCGTTTAGCTTTCGCGCCTAGCGTTTGATATGGCGTGAGATTCGCCGCGAAAACGCACCAGAACGCGTCGTAATCGCTTTTCTATGTGATGAGATTCTGTATATTACAAAATAAAAACGATCCGCCACGCCTTCGCTTCGCTCTCTGTTTGACAAGGCCTTTAATACGTTTTCAGATTTGTCATTATTCAATTATTTCAAAAGTTGATTTTCAAATTCATTCTTTTTTTCGTCATTTCTTTTTGTTATTGGTACCTGCGATTGAAACCTGGCCCTAGAGACAGTGATTTCTTGCTCAGATTGGACGGTTTCGTTTGGTAGTATCAAAATCGATTCCTCTGTTTCGTCTAGAAACAACATTATCTCGCAATAGACGTACTTCTTCTTCTTAATATGTTCCGACTCCGATGGTTGATATTTTTCTAGCGACTTAAGGCTACTATAGGCATCTCGAACCGTCCTCCATCTTTGCTGAACCTCCTGATCTGAAAGGAAAAAATTAAATTCAATTTTAATATGTTCATTTTGACAGAGGGCTACTTATAAAATCTTTTTTTTTTATGGTAGGTCAAACATATAATGGGGCAAGTGTAATGAACAGGCATATTAATGGTTTACATACCAAAGTACTCTAAGCTTATCTATTGGCCATTTTTACACATTGTTATGCTTGTGTATTGAATTTAACATTACAACAAGGTTTTTCCAACATAGAAGAGTGCAAATCATTCTTTCAAACTTTAAATGGATTGTCTGCATTCTTTTCGAAATCTTCTAAGCAAGTGCTTCCTAAAGTGATCCCTACGGATCCCCGGGATCATTCAGGGGGTCCGTGGAATATTAAAATTGATTTGGGGGTCCTTGAACAACGTCAGCGGATCCGCGCAACGTTTAATATAAAATAAAAAAATTGTGACAAATTTTTATTAATATGGAAGTTAAAATAAATAACAATGAATAAAAAAAACACACAACAATTGTTATTTGCTAAATGTTTGGAAATTTATACGAAAGGTGAAACGTTATTTACTGAATTAAAAAGATTTTTCGATGTAAAAGCTTGACTAATATCATCTCCGTTGCTACTGACGGTGCTCCGGCAATGGTAGGATTACACCGAGGCTTTCTGGCATACTTAAAACAAGCTATACCGAATGTATTATCGGTACATTGTGTCATTCATCGACATCATTTGGTCGCAAAAAACCTTAGTGAACGTTTATATGAATTACTACATTATGTCATTAAAGCAGTTAATAAACTCAAAAGGAATGCTTTAAATGAGAGATTATTTGCTCAACTTTGTTTAAAAAATGATGATGACTTATGACTATAATCGTTTACTACTTAACACAGAAGTACGTTGATTATCTAAAAGTGCATTTTGGATCACTTCTATTCGCTCTTTGATTCAGTGTTGGAATTCCTGGAGAGTAAAGACAACGATTGCGTCACAATTTAAATATCTCAAAAAATGACATCGCTTATATGACAGATTTATTTACCAGATTTAACGAGACTAATTTGAAACTACAAGGTAGCACATTAAATTTAATCAAAACTAAAAGTGTAATATCTGCTTTGTTGCAAAACTTTTGCAACGAACAAAACTAGGGAAGAGGAGAATATTCTCAGTTTCCAATCTTTCAAAATTGCGAAATAGAGATGAAGATTTGTTTGCTTATTGTTAACATTTAACGTCGCTTCATTCGAACTTTAACCAAAGATTTGAAGACATTCTTCACTTGGATATTCCCGACTGGGTGTTGAACCTTTTTGCGAGTAGTCAAACTCAGAGCACAAATACAGATGAATACATACTAATACAGGAGAAACTTATTGAATTATTTACAAATAAGGAGCTGAAACCAATGCTTAAACAAGGATACGACAACGTTTTGGTTACAAAAAGAGATCCCAATTTTATATCCAGCATTATGGGTTATTGTACAGAAGCTGTTGATTGCTTTTCCGTCTTCCTATTTGGTAGAACGTTGATTCAGTTCCGTTATGAGCCTCAACACAAAAAAAGAAACCGACTAGAAATTAGTATTATACTCAAGGGGATTTGCGGTTCCTACTCACAAACATTGAGCCGGACATAAATACACTCATAATATCCCATCAGGTTCATCCAAGTCATTTAATTTTTTTTTTGTATTTTAAAACAAAAGTTATAATTTTAATATACACTTGTGTTTTATTTATATTTTATTTTTACGTCACCATTTACCATTCAAGATATCAAAGTTAAATTTGTAATTTTTCTATTATGCATTTATGTAGTTTTTCACCTAGGGTCCGTGGGCAAGTATTGAGTATGAAAAGGGATCCATGGGCCAAAAGAGTTTGGGAATCACTGTTCAAAACGAATATATGCTTTACAAGAGTTTGTAGCTAGAAGACTTCCTTCTGTAGCACCTACGAGATGGAATTATACGTCACAGTTCAACAATACAAAAATGAATTTATACTTTTTTCGAGATGTCCTGAAAAAATTTGAATTATGGGACCCTGACACCGTAATAAAAGCACAAATATTTTTTAGCTTTTTGTAATATTTTTAAACAAGAAATCTTCTTCATATATTTTTGGAATAACTGATATGTTATACAATATTCTACAATCTAAATCTTTAGATATATAATATTGCTGTAAAAAAATTACTGACATTTTGCAATAACTCAGATATGAACAAGATAATAATTGCGAAAAATTATGGGATTCTTATGCACCAAAAAAAAAAAAATTACCACAGACTAATGAGAAATGAATTAGTTATTGAAGAAAAGTTTGCATTTAGTCAACTATTTAATACAATAGTTGATAGTATATGAAAGAAAATTGAATCCCGATTTTCTTCAATACCCAAATTGGAATATTTTCACCTCCTGGAGAAAGAAAAATATGTCCAATATAAAGAAAACTCTCCAAATGAATTAAGCAATAAACTAAAAACATCCTATGGATCATTATTCGAATATATAAGATTGAAAAACGAATACTGTTATATATTCATGCTCTGAATTTACGTAGAAACCTGTTCATGAACTTGTACAATTTATGAAAAAAAATAATCCTAAGTCAGGTTTTCAGGAAGTCGAAAAAATAGCTAGACTAATATTAACTCTTCCGAGTAATACTGCTTCAGCAGAACATTTCCTGCTCTGAAAAGAATCAATACTTGTTAACGAAGTACGTAAGGCCAGGAAAGACTATGTAGCCTAAGCTTAATTTCAATGGAAAAAGGGCTCCTTATGGAATTAAGACAGAAGAAAACATTTTACGAAAGCATAATTGAAAAATTATGTGTAAAGAACGAAGAATAAAATTAATATATAAATAATAATAAAATTTGTTTTAAAAAACCAGCCCTATAATCTACGAGTCTGGCATTTGATAATTACAATACCCAAAGGCGCAGCCCCAACACTGCATAGTGTAAGAATAAAAGTAATACAGTGGTTTTCTACATCACAAGAAGCGGTGCTATCCATAAATAGCACATCAGAAGCAAATGGCAACTGATGTGCTCGTTTCATCAATAACTGCAAACGGGTCCTCTTGTGTTTTAATTATGTTGCTTTCCTTCTCATAGGCTGGCATTTTGATTCTAACATCTGAAACAAAAATGTTAATTTGTTAATATTGTAATAGTTTTATAATATTTAACAATAATACCTTCAATGTATTTCCAGAATGTGGACCTAAATGTGTAGATCTCCATGTTGTATACTAATACACAACATATCTATATTTGGAGTTGATTGATGAATTAGCCATATCCATTGAATTCATTCCATATTTTAATTCTAACTTCTTTTCATGTAAATGAATGACCTCTGTGACATCTAAGATAATAAATATTTATAGTTGTATCATGATTTTTTAAGTAATAAATGTGTAATACCTAAATTATCATTGACATTCGATTCAAATATAGCTCTAGTTTCAGAACTAGGTTTTAAATGATGTAACGCTGCAGCAGAATCAATATTATGATTGTTTATAATAGCAAGATAACCATTCTGTAAGATATAAATACAATTTATATTATTATAATGTATAAATATGTATACCTAAACATACACAAAACACACCTTGACGTATTTATCACTTTTTTGTATTAGCTGTAGTCAACTTGATACGAATATCTATTTTTGCCAAGCAGTTTGATTTTTTGGACGTACTTGTGGCCACAATTGGCAATAAAACAATTTTCTATGAAAGTGTCATCGATAGTAAATATATGTATATTATAATTAAATTTTAATATTATAAAAATAAAAACCTGCAAAGGATATGCGACTGCGTATTCGTCTTTATAACGATCGTCCAAGCTGTCTTGGAATTATCGGCACATTCCTTCACCCATTGATCCAGGTGTTCAGCATTAGCTCGATAAGTATTATTTTCGAGCTAAATATGTTGTAAAGAAGCGGGAAGAGCACTCATATTTGTGACATGAACAAATGCATAAAAGATGCACATGCGCAGAAAGCACAAAAGCGTCCTATGCGCGCGACGACGCCGCGCCCCACCCTCGCGGCTCACAGTGGCGTCCGAAACGACGCCTGCGCGCATTCGTCGAACTAGCGCCGGCGGGAGACGTCATCATGGCGTCGCAAAATTTTCTAACATTGCCCGATTATAGACCCTCGGGATCTACTGGACAGGCTGTCAGGACGGTGTCGAACACATCATATCGCGTACAATGTGATAATTTTTCCTCGTACGTGTCTCATGGTATCTCCCAGCTGCTATATCGCGGAGAGTTATTCGACATTACTTTGGTCGCAGGAGGGCCAGAGTTCCGAGTTCATAAATTGGTTCTATCCGTTCACTCAGACGTATTTATGGATTACTTCAGAGAGCATGGATCATGCAATGTATTGTATTTAAATGGCGTTAATCACGCCATATTAAATAAATTACTACTATATATGTACGAGGGGAGAGTTGAAATCGAAGAAGAAGAATATGAATTATTTTTTTTTACCGCCAACGTACTTCGGATTAAAGGTCTAGCCTACTACCGATCCAATATTGATCATCCGGCTATAATGCCAATGCAAGAACCACCTCGCGGGAACATCTGCTGCAATATGGGACTGCAAGAAGCTCAATCTAATTACGCACAACGCGACAATGTAATCGTAGTGTTTAGTAATCAAATTCCAAACATTGTAATAACACGCGGATATAATCATGCTCATTGAAAATTGACGGAATATAATTGTATACTAGTTTTGTATTTTATTAATGTAAATTTTTGCTTTTTGTTTCATATTATTTCTACTGTATTTTGATTGATTAAATATAGTATTCAGTAAAAAAATATTTGTCTTTGATTTCATACGATATTTGAAACTTGAATACAATATTTTGAAAATTTAGATAACTGGATATAATATAACATTTTTAATATATTTTGAGACGTGAGATAATTACATTATTGCGGTAAGTAATTTATGCTTTATCATCGTAGATCAGTGTTTCCCACGGTGGGGCGTACGCCCCACCGGTGGGGCACCACGCCTCAGAGGTGGGGCACCACGCTTCAGAGATGGGACACGTCGGAAATTATTAAATATTCCACATATAAATATAATTTGCTCGTTCACGACTAAATATACCCACGTGCGTAGGATTTCTTAAAATTTGGATTTATACCTGCTGGGCATGACGAATGTCTACATTTTTGTCTTCTGTGTGAGAAATCCTTTACCAATGAAACGAGGTCGTCTTGAAGCACATTTGAAGGCGAAACATAGTACTCATATTAATTCAGATATTATTTTCTTTCAAAATCTTAAAGAAAAATTTGGAAAACGAACAACATTAACAAATCTATTTTGTGCACAAACTGCAAGTATTGATCGTAGTCTTGAGGCTAGTTACCAAATTTCATTGCTCATCGCTAAATGTGGAAAAAACCATACTATAGGAGAGGATCTAATCAAGCCATCAATATCAGCATTTCTTAAAACAGTTCTACAACAAGATGACAAACTCGTGAAGGCTATGCCCCTCAGCAACACTACTGTTTGCAGAAGAATAGACGAATTGAGTGAAAACGTTGAAATCCAACTTGTTGAAAAGCTGAAAACAAGAAAATTTTCACTACAAATGGATGAATCAACTTTGAGAGACAGTGAAGCCGTGTTGCTAGCTTACGTAAGATATATTGATAAAAGAGAATTTGCAGAAGAAATGTTATTCTGCAAATCATTAGAAAGCATCACTACCTCCAAAGATATATTTAATAAGCTAAAAGAATATTTAGATGTTAAAAAAATACTAATGAAAAATATAATATCTTGTGCTGCAGATGGTGCCCCCAATATAATAGGAAAGAAAAATGGCTGCTTAAAATTAATGAAAGACGAGAATCCAGATATGACTGTGGTGCATTGTGTTATTCACAGGGAAAACTTTGTGGCTAAATACATTTCACCTGTTCTAAATGAGGTACTAAATTCCGTTATAAAGTGTATCAATATGATTAAAACAAGTGCTAAATCTGAGCGTCTCTTCAAGTTATTTTGTGAAGAACAAAATGCGGAACACGTAAGACTGTTACTTCACACTGAAGTAAGATGGCTCTCAAAAAGAAATTCCTTAAAAAGATTTATGGAATTATTCGATACCCTTTGTGATTTTTTAAGCAACCGATCTGATATGAAGTTTTTGATGACGGTCGACGGTAAAGCATTTGTAAGCTATTTAACTGATGTATTTGAAAAATTAAATATTTTAAATAGCCAACTTCAAGGATCGGAGAAAACACTTGACGATGCAAAAGCAAAGATATTTGCATTTACCACTTTTATCGAATTATCTAAAAAAAATATTTTTATCAACAATTTTGAAAAATTTTACTGGCTCCAAAAATGTAAAGTGACCGATAATGCTAAACGTGTTATTTTGGACCATCTGCAAACTTTATCAACTAATTTTAAAGAACGATTTGCTGATTTAAAAGAGATTCATTTTCCAGCTTGGTTGACACAACCAATGCTGGTAGATATTTCAAATGAAAATTTGTATGAAGAAGAACTTTCGGAAATGCAAAATGATGATTCGATCACAAATTTATTCAATATAAAAGGAATAATGGCATGAATGTGCGAAGAAACTGTAGCGAATGTAATTCTTGGGGCTACGTAATTAAACGACCTTTTTTATAGAGCTGGCGAGGACCTGGGGTGTTAGACCGTTGTTATATATTGATTGAAAAAAAAGAAAAGAATGTATATTTAAACTAATAAAAATTAATTTAAAAAACACCCGCTTCACAAGTTGAGCGGTGGTGTGTCAACACTGAGAACCGCCACAGACCCCCTTGCCAGAATTTTATTTATAATTCGATATATATGTTATTTAGTACTTAATTATCCTATACACAGTTACAAACTTATTATCTACACATACTTAATTAAAACTAACAAAAATATGCATAATAATCTAACAAGGATAAGAAAGTGTGATAAGGATAAGAATAATTATTTGTGGGCGGTTGTTTTGATTTTGATTTTGACTCCATGTGATTTTGACTCCATGTGGCTGCGGGGCTCTGTAGCACCCGATGTTCGGTCGGCCGAGAAACTAGTTCAGGGCCGCGTCTACAGAAGGCTCTGCGCAGCTAAGTTGCGATGCAGCGAGTCGTCGTTGAGTTTGATGTCCAAACTGGAACGAACAGTTGGTGCTGCATGTCGTCGTTTGAAAAGTCGTTGCCGTATTGGATGCACATGGTGACGAGGTCCTTGTCGGTGGTGGTGTGCGGCAGGCCGCGGATGTAGAGGTTGGTGCGCGACAGCTGTTCCGACGGCGCGTTCGGGTTGTGGCTGATCGAGGTGCTCAATGTGCCGGACTGCGAGCCGGTGGCCGACGAAGTGGACGAGGTCGTGTTGCTGGGTTTCCGGTCTCCGATTTCCTCGCGTTCGAGGAGTTGTTTAGTTTTTGCTTCTCGCGAGTTGTTGAGGCGGTCGAGAAGTGCGGCCTTGACCTTTGCGTAGGCGCTGTCGGCTGGTGGGTTAAGGATTATATCCCTAACTTCTTCCTGCGCTCTTGTGTCAAGTGCTCAGTTGAACCGGGTTTCGTCGTTGCTGATTCCGGCGTTCTTGAAACCCCGTTTTCTTCGGTCATCTTAGCTGATCGTCTCTTGCGGGTCGTTGTTGCGTATGATCGATCACGTCGGGAGGCGGCGGCTCGCCGGGCGGGCGGGGCGGCCTCGGGATCGGGCGCCTCCGCCATCACGTCGGGGACACCAATTTGTAGCGAATGTAGTTTTAATTAAACGACCTTTTTTAGAGAGCTGGCGAGGACCTGGGGTGTTAGACCGTTGTTATATATTGATAGAAAAAAAAGAAAAGAATGTATATTTAAACTAATAAAAATTAATTTAAAAAACACCCGCTTCACAAGTTGAGCGGTGATGTGTCAACACTGAGAACCGCCACAAAACTAACACAAAATATCCTAATATTACTTTGCATGCTAGAAATTTATTTACCCTTTCCATCATATTATTTAGTGGAATGTGGTTTTAGCGCCATAAGCGATTTACTCATTAAAAAAAGGAATCGATTGAATATTACAAATAGAGGGGACTTAAGACTGAAATTAACCAAGTTAGATCCAGACATAAAATTTCTTTGTAGCAAGCGTAAGTGAATTTAATAATTTAATAATGGATTAGGCATTACCATTTTATTTTATTTTACTTACATTTTTAATTTGTATTTTGTAATTATTTCAATTATAACATACGTTTTAAAAATTTACCTACTGTTTTATTAAAAAAGATGCCGGTGGGGCATATGACTTTTGGAAAGACTACGGTGGGGCATGGCATAAAGAAGGCTGGGAAACACTGTCGTAGATAATTAAGCAATATCTTAAACACCAAAAACAAGAAATTGACAGCTGCGATGCATTCAGATACTAGAAGAATGGACAGCAAATATTTTAGATAAATTCGACTTTTTTAATCAATGTATGTATATGTGCATTCAGAAGTATGTGCTATTTTTTTTCGACGGGGTACTTAACCATTTGTCGGTAGTTCACTTACGAGTGGAACGGTTAACCCTTTCCTTGCAAACAAGAGTTTCAAGAAACATATCTTATCAAAAAAATATCATTTTTACTTGAATTAAGCCGGGGAGAGCTCATTTATCGCGATAAGTCGGGGGTTTTTTGATGACTAAATTTAAATGCAGATGTGCCGTAGATTTCTCCCAAAAGCAATGGTTGGCGATCGTCCTTCGATAGACACGTCGGCGACGTTTTTATTGCCTATTGGGTTTTCAAGTGTCTCGGGTGTCCATAATTTGTGTCTAAGTGAGACTATAGTGATTCATATTTTTTTTAACCCTTCCTGGGCGAAAAGGGGGCCAAAAAGTACCCAAAGAATTTGTTTTTCACTGTAACTTTTTAATTACTACCTTTAATAGACCCACATTTTATGTAATCCTGTAATTAAGGATTATACATAGGTAAAATTTGTTTTGAGTAAATTTCGAAATCGTGTTATAAATTTGCGGTAAAATAACTATTATTTGTGAGTGACCGTCAGTTTTGCAATTCCAAGAAGGGCAGGTATAGAGGATAACATTTGGGCTCATTCGCACTCGAAGTTATGAATGTGTCGACGGTCGGTTTCCATAATGAGTTAGAACGAGAAAGCTATATGCTGTTGGTATACCATCACCTTCTCAGAAGAATCATTGTCTGGAGAAAGCCACGTGCTGGCAAATCAGCGTTTCCTTATCTTTTGCCGTGTTTCGTTGTTTGCAAAGCTGATTTATTATTTTTATTTTTGTAATTCCATCATCCTATACCTTTTATTTCATGTAGGAAGAATTATTATACACTTTGTTATTTTCTGTATATTGTATTATACGTATTTGGTGATTTTTTGCGGTATAAATTGTGATAAAATACTGGGATATGTCGTCCAGACAAGACACAGAAAGACTTTTAGACGAATGTGAAGATGATGTCAATGTCGATGAATCTTTTGACAGTGATATCGACTTTGAAGAGTTGGATTCAGATGCCACCGACGTAAATGATGTAATCGATAACGAAGCTGACGATTCTTCATCAAAAGATGAAGAAACCGAAGATGATGAATTTACACCAGAAGACACCACGTTCATGTCAAGATCTGGTCTAGAATGGCATTCAACTCCACGATACAATTCCAGAACGCGAATCCAGAATATCGTAACATCTTCTTCAGGACTTGGAACAGAGGCTAGCAATGTGACTACAATAAAGGAAACCTTTGCTCTCTTCATGACTGCAGCGATGATTCAAGAAATAAGTAGTAGTGGAGACTAATCGGGTCTCTAGAAATGACAATCAAGACTAAAACAACCAACCGGAAATAGACGCATTCATCAGCGTATTGATAGTTTCTAGAAGATGCAATGGCCGTAGACTACCACTAAAGGAAATATGGACATCTAACCAGCTTTTTAAGTAATTCTTTTTTTCTACGGTCATTTCAAGGGACACATTCGTATATTTATACAGTAAAATTCGCTTTGATGACAGAAACACCAGACAATTACGATTTCAACAATCGCAAGATAAATTTCGCGCTTTTATCAAAAGTAAGCCCGGCAGATATGGAATAAAAATATGGGTTGCTGCTGATGTAGAGTCGTCATATATTTTAAATATACAACCATACATGGGAAAGCAGCAAGTACGAGAGAGAAACCAAGGTGAAAGGGTAGTGACTGATCTAATTAGTCCTTATATTGGAACTGGACGTGGTGTCATTACTGACAACTTATTTTCGTCAGTGCCCCTTGCTCAAAGACTTTTGAAAGACAACATTAACAGGAACAATTAGAAAAAATAAGCGTGAAATACCGCAAGAATTTTTGCGTTCACGCTAGCGAGAGGAATTATTTAGTCGTTTTGACTTTACCGATGACATCACATTGGTTTCATATGTTCCGAAAAAAAAAACAATCGGTCACACTGTTGTAAACAGAGTTAGCCATGGAACTTGCCAAGGAGAACATAAATTTTCAAAAAATAGTGGGATATCGTTTCATAAACATATTCAACATGGTTTCACACTTTATCGTTCTTTGGCCAGAAATGTCGCCGAAAAATATGACTATAATTTGCAAAAAATGTTAATAAAAAGATATTTTATTCGTTTTATGAAAGTAAATATGTATGGAAACACGTGTTAGATGATTAGGTTAACAATTTTCTGTTGAAAAAGTATCATAATTTCGAGAATAGTCTGGGGGACAAAATGGACCCCGGTTCGGAACGCTCGCGATTTTTCTACCTTCCATACGGGATGGGTTAATTAGTTATTTTTTCATTCTTTTAAATATTATTGTGAATTTAAAAAAAAATATTGTAAAAAAAAACAGTGCTATCGCTGAATATAGTGATTTTAATGATAATATGTTTTGTAATGATAGTGATGGGAAGGCTTTCATGTTTGATTTTTCATCTTCCAATGATGATAGTAAAGAAAGTAACGAAAGTGGTGTCTTCGGCGTATCGCAAGTTCGACAGTCTTTCTCCTTCAATCAATATCCAATGCCCGTTCCGTTATATATTCTCTGTAGATAATAAATGCATAGACAAAATGACCAACGCATTACCATAGCATCTGCACAATGTGGTCAATTTTAGATATTGCGTTAGAACAGAGGTCGGCAAAGTGCGGCTCCGGAGCCGCAAGCGGCTCTTTGGCCCCTTAAGTGCGGCTCTGGCACAAATATCCACGGGCATACGCGCAAGACGCACTGGATTTAAAAAATAAGGAAATATGGAGCTCTAAATTTGAAAGTCTTTGTGTTGATTTGGAAAATTATAATAAAGGTTTGCTAAATTAATAAATTGATTTGGCTCTCATTTTTTTTTTAATCGTTGTAATGTACATATTTGGCTCTTTGGCTAATAAGTTTGCGTTAGGAGGTAAGGTGACCAAACATCCTCCTCGAATAAAAATTTCCAAGATGATCGTATTTTAATGTTCTTCTTTGATATTTTTAAAATCTGGTCACATTAATTAAGGGTAGATCTCAGATATACAATGCATCCAGGCTTTCCTCGGACTACCTTCATGTGTTTTTTACACTGGATAGCGAGGTTGGGGTTATATTTAAGATTGTTTTAAGGTTTGAAAACTCTAGGGGGTGATGACTTCGTAGCCAGTGAGACGCTTAGTGAAATCTAGTTAGAGTTTTATTACATTGTATTATATTTACATATGTTGCGACATACGATAAATGGCGAGATGTTTTCTCTGAGCGGTGGTGGAGAAGCTGGCTGAGGTATGATGTCAGTGGACGATCCTCAGAGTTCTGATTGGTGTGGCAGCGAATGTATATTCTCCGAGCGGTGATGGAGAAGCTGGCGGCGGGATGTGTGCGTCCATGATCGTGTTGACCGCGGGCGGCGGGCTTCTGCTGGTCTCTTCGAGTATCTGCCTGAGTCTTCGAGTGACTGCTTGTGTCTGCCTTCTCCTCATCGGAGTCCAGGCTTAAGTATCCAGGGCGGCAAACCAATCACAATTATGCAGCGATCATCCAGCCAATCGCTGCAGTCGCTTTTTAGAACGGCGAAATAGGTTTACGCCTTTAGAAAGCGACAATCGATTGATAGGCATTGTCCAAGGTCGTATTGCATTGCAACGGGAATCTTGTGAATCTGGTGATTTATTATATCCGTGACCGTTTCGAAACAAAGAAATATTCTCTCAATGAGAATATTTACAGTAAGAACAAAACTCGGTGTTATTTATTTGATTTTCTGGTTGTAATTGTCTTGTTTCCTTGTTGATGGATGATCTTTTTGGTCACAGTAAATTAACGCAAGTTTTGAGAAAAAATACCATTTAAACGTAAGCATCTGTGTGTGGTCGCCACATTGTCTTGAACAATAATGATTGGAAGGGTTTTAATAATATTGTGGTTAAACGTCAGAAATATGCCAACGGATACTAAATCAATCTACGATGATTTATGTATATTTAACAACATGTATACGCAAAAATGTATATGAAAAAAAGAGCATTAAAATAATTTAAATAGAAAAAATGACAGCTGATATCGGAGGTGATTTTGATTTGGTTTTACGCGTGTATTCGTACAACCTCGGGCTCGGTGGCTCGAAACCTAATGTTTTGCTATAATTGCAATGTATGTGGTTCTTTAGGGCCACCGATACGGTCAATCACGATTGTTAATCGTTACGTGATTGACGGTCATTGATGCGACCGATTGACCGTTTACAGAGGCAATTGAAGCGATTGTTAATTGTTTCTACGTGATTGATGGAGCTGTTCCTGTATCATGGAAAGTAAAAAGTTTCAACTACCTGAACAAAAACAAACGATCCATTGCATTACAAAAGTATTAAGAACTACTAAAAAAATTAACACTACGAACCATCGTCAATAAGGAAATAACAAAATATATTGGGAAAAACGGTCTGGCGCCTCTACTTTGGTATTACAACGAAATGTTGTTTTTAGGAAGCAGTGATGTTAGTAAAACAGATTTTCTACTTAGTAATTATTATCAATATTTAGTAATTGACATAAATATTAGGTTGATGCATAAGTAACGTCGTATTTTTACATTGACTATTATGTATTTTTTTTAACCAACTGTTTTAATATCTGTGCTTAATGTTGTATTTGTATTATATAAAGGGGAGTTTCTTCTAACATTTTCTATCGATGTTCGAAGCAGTCAACGATGGTTTGCTAAATTCAGATCTGGGAATTCATCAACAGCTGATGAAGAAAGAGTGGGGCGCCCTTCAACCACCGATAATGATGTTCTGAATGCCACACTTGAAACTGATCCCCATCAAAATACCAAAGACATCGCAATGAAGATGGGTATAAATCAATCTACGGTGGTGAAGCATCTGAATCGCATTGGAGTGGTTTCCAAGTACGACGTTTGGGTCCCGCACAACTTGTCACCCGCAAACCTGCTGGATCGAGTTGCCACATGTGTTTCTTTGTGTGCGAGACAAAAGCATGAACCTTTTTTGCATCGACTAGTGACTGGGGATGAAAAATTGGTTGTCTATATTATAGACAACCAATTTTTTTTATAGACTCTATAACAATCAAACTAGGAAGCGACACTGGGCCAAGCCAGGACAAGTCCCATTAACCACTCCAAAGGTAGAACATCATTAAAAAATAATGCTTTGTGTTTGGTGAGATATGAAGGGCATTATTTATTACGAGTTATTGCAACCTAACCAAAAAATTAATGCTGGTAATATTGTTAACAGCTGCAAAAATTAAACTTGACACTCGTAAGAAAACGAGCTGAACTTAGCAATCGCAAAGGTGTCGTCTTTCATCATGACAATGCGCGGCCTCAATTTGCAATGATGACACAGCATAAATTAAAGGAGCTCAATTGGGATGATTTAAAGCCTCCACCTTATTCTCCTGACTTAGCTTTTTCTGATTTTCACTTGTTTTTATATCTACAAAATTATTTAAATGGAAAAAAAATTAATACAACAGATGAGGTAAAAACAGCACTAGATTCGTTCTATGCATCGAAATATTTGGTTGAAATATTTGTTTTGTATAATTAGCCGTTTTTGAGATATAGCGCGAAGAGTGGAAAGCGTACATCTATTTATAGAATCAAGCGAGTATTTCTACCTGCTTAGGATAAGGATAACGCTCGGGATAAGGATTCCGGTTTGTTATTGTGTGGCGCAAAACAATTTCGCTCAGAATATTTAATTTTTTAATTTTAAAAGAAAATATATGTTTATTTAACATACATACATATGAGTTAAGTTGGAAATTTCAACGGACAATTAAAAATATATAATATAATCGAAAAAACCAGACATTGATGTCATTAATTAAATATTTGCAAAATTCAAAATCTTTCACTATTCAAAAAAATGATGAAGTTTTTAGCTATTCTTCAAAAGCAAAAAGATATAAAATGGGGAAAGAAATTATTCGCAGATTGTTTAATGGCTCGACGACTCTATTAAATCATTAGAATCCATTGAATAAATTAAAAAATTGGCGCAACGATAAAAATAATAACTTTTTTAAGCCTTGCAGAGAATAGTGTAAAAAAAACTAACAACGTACGGATTAATGGAAAAATAATTAAAATATAATATCCACGGGTAAAATATTTTAATTTGAAGCCTTGATATCAATTAACCCAGATATGCCCAAGAAATTTTGTTCTCTTAAAATTTCATTTATAAATAAAAAACAGTGGCACGAGTTTAGTGACCTACCCATGGGACAGTGGGTATATCTGGGTTAAACCAATATCAACACAAAATTATTTAAAATAAATCACTAGAGAAGATCGAACTTCTGTGCCACACTGCACTTTAATGACGAATACCAGCGTTGACGAATCAGCGACTGTCCTTAAAAGAGAAAGTGAGACAATGAAGTACACGCTACATCGCTTCTCCCTCTCATATACATGTACACGCACACAATAATAAACCGACATCCTTATCCCGAGCGTACTCTAACATGGTATAAGCTTTGAAAAAGTAAGCAATCGTGAAAAAAGTGGTCTCGGCAAGTCGTTTGAACCGTAATTTTATTACTTTCTTCATTGTATTATTAGGAATTAAGAGAGAAATATTGCGAAGTATGTACCAGATGATAAGACAATCATTTCCAAATTAAGAGAAAATATTTAACTGATATTATAATTAAAACGAATAAAAAGATTGGATCATTCACAATGCTCAAGCTTATATTTTATCCAAAGCTTGGTATGAAAATAAAAAAGGTACATCGGAAGAAGAACGCTTGCGCGTAGTGGAAGCTGCTGCGGCGATTATTAGAGAAGATATTCGATCTTCTGTTGTTGAGACTAAGTCCTATCCGCCTCCGAGTAAAATGTTGGCCAATATTAATGAAGAAATTCCAAAAACTTTATTACATTTTCTGCAAGAAGTTATTCTAAAGAACAGAAAAGGAAAGACGGGGCATTTGAAAACGAAATGCACAGCTATAAGTCATGCTATAATGGCTTCCATACGAGAACGGTCCTTTTCATCGCAGTTATTAATAGGCCTATTTGTATTTCTTCATAGAAGATATGGATCAAAAAGACTTTTGGATGTTTTGTCAAGTTTAGGATTTTTCGCTTCATATAGTGATACTGTAAAATATGAAATTTCAGCTGTTTATCACCCACAGCCTCGTAATCAACCATCAGAGTCAGGTGCCTTAGTACAGTATGTAGCGGACAATGCAGATATAAATATTTATACTCTTGATTATTGTAATACTGTTCATATAATGGGAATGATAAAAATAATAGCTCCAAAATCTGCAGTTATATCCGATGAACGCATAAAGAAATTTACAACAAAACCAAGTGCAAAGAAGTTAGCAGCAGTATCACATATACCCCTTCTAGTGTATGAAAAGCATGTCGTACCTGGATTGAGTAGGATTCAAGTACAAAATTTTAGTGATGTAAAAGAACTAACCGAACAAATGTTTAATGTAGTTGATTTGTAGTGGATGTATGAAAAGTGGAAAAATATCTCACCGTTGCCAGGGTGGAATGGATTTATTGAACAACTTACAAAAAACAATGAGAACATTGTAACTTCTCGCATTCTGTTTCTTACTTTTATTCATCATCCTGCGAGTAATATGGACACAATTTACACCACATTACAGTGTGCTATAAACACTGCCAAGAAACACGGACAGAGAACATGCTTAATAACTTTAGTACATAAAAGCATGTGAAATCGTAGCTGCTTCAGATGCTAACTCAGACTTGTCCAGAGTAGTTGTGAAACTAGGAGGCTTTGATATGCTTATGTCTTTTCTTGGATGCATAGGGTATATAATGAATGGAAGCGGAATCAAGGAAGCTCACAGTACAATATATGCTTCGAATTCTGTCGACAAAATGTTGGATGGTCATGCTTTTGCAAGAAGGATCAGAGGCCATACGCTATTACTTCTTGTATTATCGTTGATGATTTTTGAAGATATGGAGATTGAAAGTTATAATGCTTTAGATGGGTTCATTGAGCAGATAACAATTTCCGATGTTTCCTATGAAACTGTAGAAGAATGTGCAGGTAACTCTGGCTCCATAGTTTACATAGCGTTATCCTATAAACGGATGCGCGCTTCCCACTCCCCGCGCTATATCTCGAAAACCATTAACCATACGAAGAAATAAATTATAACAAACTTGTAGAAAATTTTATGTTTTATAAGTTTTGTGAAACATATAATGACGTGCGACGCAAAGGAAGTGAGATATTTAAAAAAAAACACGATTTTATGACCTTTGACCTTTAATATATTGATTAGCAGACACGATATCTTATGAGACTTTTCACCCTATCGTTAGAACGCCAAAACAAAGGTCTGTGCAAAATTTCAACTTGTTATCTTTCATTCCGAGGTTAAACCATTATTTGACTGGACTATATGCAATGTGAAAAGAATACAGAGTAGAACTTGAAATATTAATTTATTGTTTAATGATAAGCATTCAAATAAAAGTGTGTACATCTTCAAAAACTTCCACATTTGTTAATTTTAAACAAAGTTTTACATTGTGCATTTAATAATATATTTTTTTACTATACAACAATCAAACAAAAACCTCGCTTTTTAGAGAGCTGAGTTTATTATATAAATATTTGTATATATTTTAAATAAACGATATAAATCACAATTACCTTTAAAAAATAAAGTAACTAACTTGTGCATATAAATAAAAATACACTGAAGAGCAACAATCTAGTTGGAACGAAACATAAATTTTATTTTATAGTTGAAAAAAGCTTTTTTTTAATTTATACAATTTGGTTTGCAGCTAAACATATGCATTTTGGTTAGACCCTGTATTGTATAATATATGGTAGCATTTATTTTTAATTTAAATGGAGTGATGGTCCAAATTTTATGAAAAGAATTTTCTAGTTGGGCATTTTTTCAAAAATATAGAAAATTTTATAATGTTAAATAATATAAAGCTATAAATGGATATGCTTTAATAAATTCTTCTAATAAACATATTATACAACCATGGCTTTAAGCCAATTTAGCCATTAAACTACCATATATCTATACATAATACATGTATTTATTAAATCAACTGATTTATAAAAAAATAAATTGCTTCACAAATGAATTTGGAATGTTATGTATTTAAAAAAATATATTAGTTTTCAACAACGATTAAAATATATTATGAAGCTCCAAGTAGTTACGCCTAGGATATTTTGCAAGTTTTTTATTAAAAAAACTGTAAATGCAAATGAAAATTTTCAACATTAATAAACTAAAAATCACAAAAACGCACAGGAGAATGCTCTGATACAAATATATACATTGATAACAGCTAAACTCTAAAATATTTATACATATATGTATGTATATCAGTGGCGTACGGTGGGTGTTAATATTGGGTGTGCTATAATAAATAAAAAATAAAGTACATTTTTTCATTTTTATTAGCCGAGGTTTTGACATGCCTAAACTGCCTTACAGCTTTTTCCCATATATAAATAAATAAATAAACATCAAACCTAATCTAAAATATTATTATATAAAAATATCAAATTTCCAATAAACATAAACTTATAATTATTTATATATAAAATCTAATCTTCTTTCTTTAATCATAAATTTTTCTATCACGCTGGCATAAAAAGTGCTCTTCTTTTTAATATCCATAAGGATCCCTTTTTCTATTGAAATCAAGCTAAGGCCACATAGCCTTTCTTGGCCTTGGGTACTTCGATATCAATTATTAATTCGTTTCAGAGCAGAAAATGAACGTTCTGCTGAAGCAGTACTGCTTGGAAGAGTTAATATTAGTTTGCCTAATTTATCTATTTCCTGAAAACCTGACTCAAGATTATTTGTGTTCATAAGTTGTACAAGCTCATGAACAGATTTCTCTGCAAATTTAGGTAAATGATTAAGAACAGCAAGCTCATTTTTTAAACTTATATAATCAAATAATGCTCCATAGAATTGTTGCAGTTTGGTAAGTAATTCATTTGGAAATTTTTCTTTATATTGCTCATATTTTTCTTTCTCCAGAAGGTGAAAATATTCCAATTTGGACATTGAAGAAAAACGGTTTTCAATTTGCTTACATATATTATCAACTACTGTATTAAATAGTTGGCTAAACGCGTGCTTTTCTTCAACAAGCAAATCATTACTCAGTCTTGGATAATTTTCTTCCGTTACATAAGAATCCCATAATGTTTCATAATTATTTTCCTGTTCATGTCTGAGTTGTTGCAAAATTTCGGTAACTTTCTTACAGCAATATAATATGTCAAAAGATTTGGACTGTAAAATGTTGAATAGCACATCAGTTTTTCCAAAAAGGTTTGAAAATATGTGGAGAAGTTTTCTTGTTTCAAAATCTTCCAAAAAGCTAAGAAAACCTCGTGCTTTTATTACAGTGTCGGGGTCCCATAGTTCACAATTTTTCACGACGTCTCGAAAAAAGTCCGTAAATTCATTTCTGTATTTTTGCACTGTGTTACTTAACTGTGATGTATAATTCCATCTTGTAGGTGTAACAGAAGGAAGTCTTCTAGCTACAAACTCTTGTAAAGCATTTATTCGTTTGGAAGATTTCGAAAAGAATGCAGACAATCCATTTAAAGTTTGAAAGAATGATTTGCACACTTTTATATTGGAAAGAGCTTGTTGTAATGTTAAATTCAACATATGAGCATAGCAGTGTGTAAAAATGGCCAGTGGATAAACTTCGAGTACTTTGGCTTGCAAACCATTAATATGCCCACTCATTACACTCGCCCCATCATAAGTCTGTCCAACTAATTTTTCTTGAATTTGAAATTCTTCAATTATATTTACAACGTGGCAAAATAAGCCATCGGCTGTTTTATCAGAGCTAACGTCTGTAAAGCCAATAAACCGCTCGTAAACTTTACCTTCATAAACAAAACGCAAAACTGTTGAGAGCTGTGAGTTCGTCATTATATCTGAAGTTTTGTCAAGAATAATGGCGACGAAATTTGCTGAATTTATTTCTTCCTTAATATTATCTTCAATTTAATTTCATAACTTCTTTTTGAAAATGGATTATTCAAAATATCTTCAACAGTATTCTTCATCATTATTGGGGTAAATAAAAAAATATAATCTAGAATAGAAAATTAAATATTGATCATATGTAAATAAGATAATAAACTATTTTACGCCAAAATATAAAAAATGAGTGACCTGTTATAGTGATATAATGTAATAAAAAAGCAGCGACGGACGCAAGAGTTTTTGAAGTACGCGCACCAAATTCGAGACCAATTTTACTACTGAGCGCTGCCAGCCGACAGATCGACAGATAAATCTCGGAACAATTTACTTTAGTTGGCGGCCGCGCGCAAGGTCGGCGCGTTATATGTGTTGTTCCAAAACGATCGCTCGCGCGAAAACGTTCAGAGCGAATGACAAATACCAATGCATACTATACACTGCATATTAAAATTTTATAATTTTGCATACTACTGTATGCAAAATGATGTCGCTTTACGCCTTAAATTTTCTAAATTTCTAAATTTATATTTTAGATGGTTTTGCGGGTGTGCGCCGCACACCTAGCACACCCTGAATATACGCCCCTGATGTATATTGCATAAATACATCGATAAATTTTGTATAATATATATTTATATTATATGTAAATATTTGTATATATCGTTTCAAATTTTTGATATGAAAAATCACACCGAATGTCTATCACACTATACATCCAACATCAGAAGAATTTGTGCTTAGTGATCTGATTTGAGATTTACAAGCGCCGTGTGGATGTGGAAGTGAAGACGAGACTCGAGAGCGTATCCAGAGTAGTTTTTCCTGCAATGTTATGGCAGTTGGTTAAAATTTGGAAGAAATACTGCAACTAAATATACATATATAAATCATTCATGATAAAAACTTTAATATTTTAAAAGTAATAATGTTTTTTAATATATTATATCCTATTCATTATTAGACATTCCTTTTACTACCTATTATTCAATTTATTAATCCTATCCCTATATTCAGGTTTTTATAATTTTGGAAATTGCAATATTTTTGTGTCAAGTCATACTGCACCTAAACACTGTACTTTGACAAAAACAGCGAAAATTTGCTATGAAATGTCCAAAATCATTGAAATAAAAATTTATATGTAGTAAACACTCTAAGGCGTAACGTGATTCACACGCACAGATCTGTCCGTGCTTCGCCACACACGCAAACTGTCTGAACTTGGACATCGGTCTTTTTTATGCGTCCATCTGATGTATTACGCGGTTGTTTGACGTCTCTTTCAAAAGAGCAAAGATTTCTCGCAAAACAACCCATTTTCAGCCCGTAAGTGTTAATATAATTATTTTAAATAAAAAATTTATTCCTTGACAGTGATTATCCAAATACAGAAATATCGTTGAAATATAGTTTTACACTTACATACTTCATCATTATTTAAAGTCACATAATATTTTCAAACCATTTACGGTAACTTCACTGACATTGTATTGTGCCATTTATTTTTTTACTAAAAATACACATTCGGAAAACCTACTCTTATATAACGGACACCCCTTCACCTGTATTAGTCCATTATCGCAAACGAACATTTGCTCTCAGGACAATAAATTGCTCTCACGGACAATTGCATTCAGGGACTATTGATCTCGTGTTTTTTAAATTTGCTGCATGTTCATCAGGAGTATAAATTTCAAACTAAATTAGCGTGTCAGAATTCAAACAACGACAATCAGGATCTATGAATTTAAAAAAATATTTTAAATCAATGTCTCGCATATTATATTGTAAAAAACTAGACACATTTTTTTATCTTCAGGGAATTACTAAGCTAATCTCAAGTAAATGTTTTTTTGACTGGAATTTCACCAAAATAGACATTCTGACTGATTAGGGTAAATGCAAAATAAGCATGAAATTATAAGGGTGCATAAATTAAAGAATAATAAAAGGTTTATATAGAATATCATTACCTTGCGTCTTCCAATGTAGCAATAGCTTTCTTCTTTTCGCCCATGGCTGCGAACAATAGTCCAATTTCGACGATCCAATACGGAATCAGATGCATACCTTCATTGATCTGTTTCTTTAGCCTGAAAATCATAAATAAAATATTTAGACAGTTACAGCTTATACTTAAATTTTTTGTGTTGTTCCAGAATTATATTTTTTTTTAACAACACTGGTTCAAGTTTTTGCCAAATAATATTTGGTATGTTGTGGCCACTCCTTGAGCTAAATTTGTGGCAATTACTTGCTAAAAGCATAATAAAGCTAAGTACACTAGTTATTTGCCACAAAACAAGTTGATTTGTCATGCCGGCATTATACACTGCTGATACGCAAATACAAGGGGAGCAGTCGATGCCGATGCCAATACAATATCAAGTTGCAGCGTTGAATATTCGTTACACAAAAAAGAAAAGTAATAGACAATAAGTCTATTCTCATCACGAAATATAACATTGCATTGACCAAATGGCCGATAGTAGGAAAAAGTATATACACAAGCGCAAACATAAAGTATTTACGACACTTCCTTTCGGAATACACTCATCCAGAATTTCCCAAGTCAGAACTTGACTTGCACCAAGCAAAGCTACGCCGAGTATCGACCAAGACGCCTAAGCAATCGCTTTTCACTTCACGATAAACAAAGTAAGAAATCTAAGAGTTCAACCCGATTTTCGGAGGCGAATTGGATAATATGTGACGCAGACAAGGCTACGAGAATAACGTGTATCTATATTAATTGCACAAATCTTACTTGATTTTAAAATTAATAACTTTGTATTTAATAACTTTGTATTTAAGAGTTATAACACAATAATTTTGAATGCAAAAGGTCAAGTCGATCAAACTGAGTGAAGCGACATCTTTGGAAATACTGCAGATAATGAAACTAAGAAAGCCATGAGCTACAAAATAGCAGAAGTTTGCACTGAAGACAGGAGAGAGAGGGGTTTTCATTCAGAAATGGACCAGACTGACATTCTAACAAATAGCAACCGCTAATGTTCTTCTTTTCTTCATATGACGGAAAGTTAATCTAACAAAAATTGGAAAAATTTAATTAAAGCAGCCGTCTGTCCATTGGATTAGTATACTTTCGACCATACTACTAAGATTATAGGCAAAATTCAAAGCGTATTGTAGAAAGATGCTCAGAATCTTAGAGAGAAAAGACAATCTACATATCAATTATACTTTGCACTATTTTGCCACAAGGATCTCTCTTAGTAAATACATATTTGAACCAAACCTACCCAATGAGATTTTCTAAGCACGCCAATGATTGATAGTGTGCGCCGAGATTACACAATACTGATCCATGCAATAGATATAACAATGCTCGTTCTTCCGCACCACTTATGATTTTTTCTTGGCAGATTCGATCAACTGAAAGAATAAAAAAATTTAAATAAAACCTGTAATTTAATAATTATAATAGAGTTTAATTACAAATGCTGTAATAAGAAGCGTATTGAAGATAATGATGATGCACAATATAAAATAACTGAAACTGGAACGAATGGGAGATAGGCAGATTGAGAGCCAATTCCGTTAGTGTTTAGCTCCACTTTCAAATCTAAATCTTTATGAAAGTGTGACTGTTTTTCGGAAAATTATGCTATTTTTTTATTCAAACTTTCGGTAATTTGTTCTATTCTTTTACCAGATTACAAAATTTGAGGAGGATTTAGGAATACCTTCCCTACCCTGGCCCGGGAATAGTCCCTTCCTAAATTTAATTGAACATCTATACGCCATTTTAAAACAAAAACTTCGAAAAACAAACGTTTAAGTAATGTTGTAGAATTAAAAAAAAAACATTATGAAATATGGGAGAACGATATTATGGAAGAAGAAATAAATTCATTGTATGAATCTCTTCCCAGATTTTTTTTGTCCATTATTCGAAGTAAAGGCGATGTAACACGATATTAAATGTTATTATTTTTAACAATATTATTTATGGAATAAACCGTTTAAAATGTTCTCCCATAAGTTAAAGATCTCAAAGTTCTCACATGAGATTCCCTAGTCGTAAATCATCAATTGTTGCCAGCTGTGACAGGACAAATAGACAATAGATTGCAAAAAAATAATTTCTGTCCTTCACATGAAATGTATATTTTATTTTTTTGTTTTAAATGAAAGCCAACCCTTCAATGAACATATGTATATATGTACATGTATAACAAAAGTTTGAGGGAAAAATGTAGTTTTAGTTTAGTTTTTCGTGGCGATAGTTGTATATATTATCCATAAAATTTCTACTATCTATGCTGGGATATAATTACCTCAAATCGCATCAATATGTGTACTTAGGAAAACACTTCTTCAAGTCGCTGGTAGGAAAAACTCAAAATCCGGAGATTTTGGAAGAACTTTTCTATGCCTTTGTTCGACATATTTATTTGTTTGGAAACAAATATGCTCGAGTAATTCGGTATCGAAATATTGTAAAATGTCTCCATTGGGATTAAATTGATGGTTTATCCTAAGTATTGATGTGTAAGATATTCGATCGAGAAATGGAAATAGTGGTTCTTCAGATAGCATTTCTGACCACTGAATTACCTCTTCTCCTATAATTGCGGTATAATTATGAACTTGATGTAAAAGTAACTGGTGCCGATTATTCAATATTATAACAGTCCAACCAATCTGATTCATTATCCGTTTTATTGAAATTTTTTTTAAAAGAAACCGTTTTTTTATATTTTTATTCCTCACTTAGTTCTCCTCCAGAAAACACTCCGCACGACAGTGCATAGACAACTGAGTGGTATACAGATGAGTATGATACGGACGAGTTCATGCGGATGATTTTGCCCTCGGCTGCGGAGACATGTCTGCACCGGAGATCTACATCATACTAAAAAGCTTTATGAAATATTGAGTTGCGGATGTTTTGCATCGGTGAGGTGGACGAAAGCCACATGACACAAAAAGAGCCCTTAAGCTTTTAATTTAGTGGGGTAGCAGCATCGCAGTTACCGGTGGTTCGTTGACAATTATTTCAATCGGGTGCCGCGAATCGTGTTTTCCTTCAGTTTCCAGCCACTAGATCCAAATCCGGTGATCTTACACCTTCCACTCTGCGATTGGTTGTATTAAGTAAAGACATTTTCTACAATTAGGTGGAGAAAAAGAGAAAACAAGACAAAAATATTCACACAATGTTGACGTTTAGGTTATGGGATGTGACATACACAAAGTTGCCAGTACAAAAAAACTAAAGTTGAAAAAATAGTTTTAATGCATAACGAAATATGTAATATTTAAATTTAAAAAGAAAATACTATTTTTTAAAAGTGATGATTTTAAAAAAGTTTTATATGAAATTAATAAAGTGCAAATATTCTTTTTTAAAAACACTTCATTGGTAAAACAATACAATATATAAATGTTTTTTTAAATATCTCGGCAAAGCTCAACAGCCAACATGATCGGTATATTCTTTCAAAATAGCGGTTATCAATATATGTAGAAACATATTATAATGTCTAATATATTTAATCACGCTCGTCTTTATCGATTATTATCTTTTGTGGGAGCTGTTTTTTCCATCATTATTTAAATTTGTTCTAAAAAGTATAAAATTAGAACGCTAAAAGTCGACACACGCGAGCGTGACTTGGGTTAGTGAATATATAAATTTAGACTTCTGAGGATGCTAAAAAGCATATTCGGCCACACGTTAAATGTAAAATCTACTTAGGGGCTACTTAAGGACTTCCATAAATGATGTCACAGGTTATTCGCGAATTTATTACCCTCTATCCTATGTCACACGATATCATTGAGCCAGACTCCTGTTTGTTTCACATTGTAATTATGAATTCAGTCCATCACAATTTGAACGTTTTCTTTTAGCCAATTCTGGGTCAGAAGAAGTCGATCCAATAAGAATCTTAATTTTTGGTAGTGAAAGTCATGTAATGTGGAGCCAAAGCATTAAAAAAATATTTGTGGATGCCACATTTTTTTTAAATGTTGGCTAGAAAGGATGTAGGTTCTGTTTTCCCTGTTTTATTTTGTTAATTACCTAATAAAACTCTTGAAACATACACAAAATTATATTATATGATTAAAGAAATGTGGTCATTACTTGATCCCGAAAATATAAATGCTGATTATGAAATTGCAATTCATCAAGTGTGTACAGTATTTCCACAAGCTAACATAAATGGTTGCTTTTTTCGTCTGGTACAAAATCTTCGAAAGCATTTAGCTTCATGTAATATTTTGACCAGATACAATTCTGATGCGCAATTCGCATTAAATTAAAAAATGATTACTTCACTTGCTTTCGTTCCTGAACAATATATTACACATGCTATTTCTGAACTGGAGAATGATTTATGCAATGAATTTGAACCAATTTTAGAATGGTTTACGAACGCCTATATAGGTCGCCTTAGGCCGGTTTTACTTGCCCGGCGCTGTGTAATGGAGGTGGTGTTGTATGGGCAGCGTCGGGCCGGCACCAGATGGATTCGTCTGGCACGTCTGAAATGGTAGGTACTAGCCCATACAACACCATCCCCACTACACGGCGCCGGCCCGGTACCGGGTGAATCCATCCGGCACGTGTGAAACCGGTCTAAGAAACAATAGAACTAGGATTCCACCTCTAATGTTTGGTCCTTTTATTATAGAACATTAAACGGAAGCGATATGACTAATAATTTTGCCGAGGCATGTTATCAGAAACTGCAATTGAGCTTTGGTAGCAGTTCAAGCCATCCAAATTTATGGATTTTTATCAATGGTTTCGAAAAATCTAAAAAAGCAGTGATGTTGATTATGAGATAACTATATAAAGCTGACCAAAGAATTTTTATAAAAGTTTTGAGGTACACTATAGAAAATATAGAATATTTCCGTGGTATCTTCTATCTTCTATAATATAATTGTTCTAAGCCGCTTCCGGACGCGCATATTTTAAAATGCAACATTCTCCGTTTAATTCTCTACTCTGTAAATCGTATCGCTTTGTATGAACAGTGTATAATACACGTAAACAAAGGAAATATATTTAATTATAATTAATAAAAATAAAAATAGAGTTGGCACGGTGATTTTCGACCCTCCGCTAATGAATTCTTTTGTTGTCGACCAATGAAAAATAAGTATTTAAGTATAAAACAAGATGGCTGAGATCAACGTGACAACAGTTTCAATAATTTTCATTAATTCGTCATGTGCGTTGTTCCATTTGACTGAATATAAATAATCGGATTGCAAATTAACTAGGTATGTTATAACTATGAAATTGAAATATATACATAATGTGTGTAAGAATTATAAGAATACATTGATTAAACTAGATAAACAATCATAAAACAATCTTCGTAATAAAATCTTCAAATTTTGAATTACCGTCGACGAGCTCCGAGGCTGAAAAGTGAGTTTTTCCTTTTACAATACATAAAATTTATTATTACTTCTGATTTAATGCACATATTCGTTAATTTGACGAATTGCAAGTAAACCAGGTATGCTTTAAATGTGAACGTGTAATATATTCTTAGTATGTATGAGAATTGAAAGTAAATGTCGCAGCGGGAACGCTTTATATATCAGCCAACAGACAGCTTATAAATGTGTAGTTTCTTGGATGTTATCTAATAAACGACATTTTACAATGATTATAAATATGTGATTGCATACCTGGAATAATCGATAGCCAAAATATCTAAGAGTGACTTATTTTTAATTCCGATGCAGCAAAATATGTATCTACGTCATGGTTTTTAATCAATTTTTCTTCTGTGCAATCATTTCTCTTTTGGAACAGCCAAATTCAGGATATTCAGTAATATCAAACTTATGTAGTATGTTCTTTATAAAAAGATAATACTTGCTGACAGTGACTTCTACTTTTTGTTTATATATACCAATTCGACGTTGTTGTCACATAGGTCCTCAAATTGTTTTATCATTGCTAGAGTTAAACATTGAACTCGTTATTATTACTAATATAATCCATAAATGAAATTGAAATAACAACTGAAGAACAAAATTAACGAAAGTTACCATAGAGGATTAAAATGTAGATTGGCATTATTTCTTGAACTAATAAGTTGTACGTCATAATTGAATTGTTTGATAT